>NC_029794.2:85251202-85296228 GCF_000816755.2 Arachis ipaensis
AATAAAATTGAGTAAAATTAAATATTAAGAGTATTTTTAAAAAAATTCGTAAACGTTAAGGACAAAAAGAATATTTTATTTTTTTCTGACAAAAGAAACCATTTCATTTATAGAAAAAGTCATAAAACACTTTGATGCCATGGCATCTTGGCTGGCTTTTCAACCCATTTTTAGTATGTTTTAGGTTAGTTTCATGGATTTTCTTAGTTAACAAGCAAGCATTTGGATGAGTTATGTATGCATGTCTTGATTCAATCAACATTGTGAATTATACATATTTTCATGAGATTAATGCAAATAACTACTTGATGCAATGAATGATGCATTATCTTGTGATTATAGTAAAACTTTAATGCAATTGTTTGATTGATGACATCCAAAAAGAAGCAAAGGAAAGCAGGAGAAGAGTGGCGTTATTGGCCAAGTTAGTGCGACTAATGCCAGTATCAACGCCAGCTTCTAAAGGAGGAGTGGCGTTAGGGGCCACGTTAACTGATTGAATGGATTTTAAGTCCACTATAATGAATCCGTCCTTGGCAAGTATACCAAATTATCGTCAAGTAATAACTCACTGTAGAGTGAGGTCGAATCCCACAGAGATTGATTGATTGAGCAGCTTTAGTTAATGGGTGATTTAGTCAAGCTAATCAAGAAGAATTTTTGGGTGCAGAATTCTAAATGACAGAATTGTAAATGACTTAAAGATAAAGGAAAGCAGTAAAGTGCAGAATTATAAAGAGCACGAAAGTAAATTGCTGAAACATAAATGACTGAATTGTAAACGGGGAATGGGTTGATAGCAGAAATTAAAAGAAACTATAAAGAATAGAAAAGATAAGAATAAGGGAAATTCATTGGGAATAGGGGATATTTCTCTCTTTGGATCAAAACTAGATCATCTCATCTTTAATCATGCAACTCATTGACCTCTTGGAAATCATGATTGATTGAACCCTAATTCCTTGGTGATTCAATCTCTCAAATATTGATAATCAGCCAATTTCTTGGTCTAATTGCTCATGAAGAGAGATAAGCTTGGTCCCTGATTATACCACACATCCTCATAGATCCAAATAATGGGTGGATTTCATGTCACCATATCCAATCCCAAAATCCAGATCTACTCAAATGTGTGAAGGGATTCCAAGCATAGTTCCATGTTTCCTTTTCCAAGGTTCCCATGAAACCCAATTTGCATTCAACCTCTTTCCCAAGATGATTGAATACTAGACATGAGAAACGAAATTCCTTCTATCAAATTAAAGAGAGATGAAAAAAAGAAGAAATTCACTATCATTAATCTATCAAGTACAACAGAGCTGCCTCTCCCAATAAGAAGGAGTTTAGCTACTCATAGCTTAGAGAAAAGTACAAGAGATGGAAGAAGATGAAGTGAAGTAAAACTAAACTAATTCCTTCCACTAGCCAACCCAATCAACCAACCCCTTTTTCAGTACTTTTAAAGGGTATTTATACTACTCCTGTCAAAATTACCAAAAAAGAAAAGAAAATTACAATTGAAATTTAAAGGGAAAAACTAATTAAATTGAGATATGTGCCTGGCGTGTGACCGGCGTGTGATCGGCGTGCCACACCCAGCTCTTTAGCTTGCCTTGGCGTGCCATGCCAGTGGCACGCCTCCTTTGTTCAACTAGCCTGGCGTGCCACGCCTTCAAACTCAAGTGGCACGCCCAAGTAATATTCCTTTCTGGTCAAATGAACTAGCGTGGCACGCCCAGATCTAGCATGCCACGCCTTCAGCAAAGCCCTCCTTCTTCTCTTCTGGTTAATATAATTGGCGTGCCACACCCAGTAGTGGTGTGCCACACCCTTGTTAAACTCTTCATCTTTCTTCTCTGAAAAGTAGCACTGGCGTGCCATGCCCAGGTCTGCTGTGCCACGCCTAGGTCTGGCGTGCCACGCCCTCAATAAGGCATGATTATTCCTCTCTGGTTCAGTAAGCTGGCGTGCCATGCCCAAGATTCAAGTGGCACACCCATGGTGCGAGCAAGATTGGCGTGCCACGCCTAAAGTCTCAAGTGGCACGCCCATTGATCTTCTTCACTAAAGGCTTGTGCTGGTGTTCCACGCCTTCAATATGGTGTGCCACGCCCTTGATAAAGCTTTACTTACCCTCTCTGGTCAAATGAACTGGCGTGCCATGCTCAGACCCAAGTGGCACGCCCATAGTGAAATTGAAGGCTCATGTGCTTGGCGTGCCATGCCTCTAGTACCAAGTGGCACATCCATTGATTCTTTGACTTGGCGTGCCACACCTTAAGTCTCAAGTGGCACGCCCATATTGATGCTTCCTCCATTCTCCTCTGCTCTGTTGTACTGGCGTGCCACATGACGAGAGGACTTTTGTGTGGTTTAGAATTCACAATAAATTCTCGTTGCAATATAGTTTCTAAACCAACAATAATCATTTCATACAAAAATTTGGTTGCATTAAGTACAAGAATTAAATGCTAAACTAGAGAGAAGAGATGTAGAAGAAGAAGAATTACAAAAGAAAAAGTAAATCAAAGCGTGAAATTAACCTAGATCTAAGAGTTCCTAATCTAGATATAACCTACTCCTAATTCTAGAGAGAAGATAGAGCTTCTCTCTCTAGAAACTAACTAAAGCCTCATAAAACTAAATAAAACTAAACTAATGAATAGATGTCTCATCCCTCTTCAATCCTTGGGTCAAATAGCATCAAAAATGAGTTGGATTGGGCTCACAAGGCTTTAGAATTCGCTGGCCACGTATTGCTTTAAGTGGATCATATGGCAGCAACGATGCATGTGAGTACAGTGCACATACGCATCACCATACGTGTAGAAACTATGAAAAATCTTATATCGTTTCAAAGCTCCGGATGTTAGCTTTCCAACGCAATTGGAACCGCATCATTTGGACCTCTGTAGCTCAAGTTATGGTCGATTAAGTGCAAAGAGGTCGGCTTGACAGCTTTTGCGATTCCCTCATTTCTTCATGAGTTCTCCATATTTACATGCTTTTCCTTCATTCCCTTGATCCAATTTTTGCCTCCTAAATCTGAAATCACTTAACAAACATATCAAGGCATCTAATGGAATCAAGGTGAATTAAATTTAGCTATTCTAAGTCCTAAAAAGCATGTGTTCACTCTTAAGCACAATTAAAGGAGAATTTACAAAACCATGCTATTTCATTGAATAAATGTGGGTAAAAGGTGATAAAATCCCTTAAATGAAGCATAAGATAAACCCTACAAATGGGGTTTATCAACCTCCCCACACTTAAACCAAGCATGTCCTCATGCTTAAACCAAGAGAGAGCAAAGGGTATCAACATTTATTCAATGAAATCTAACTAAATGCACCTTACCTATATGCAACTATCTATATGAATGCAACTAAATGCAAAATGATTCTACCTACTTGGTTAAAAATAAATCAATCATCCAAGACATACATGCACAAGTAGGGCTAAGGTCCCATGACGACTCATGAATCCTGCCAATTTAAATATCAAAATAAAGTTCAAGTAGACTTGCAAGAAGAATGCTCATGAAAGCCGGGAATCAAGGAATTGAGCATCGAACCCTCACCGGAAGTGTTTGCACTCTAGTCGCTCAAGTGTGTAGGGTCGATTCTCTCAATTCTCCCCTAATCATGCTTTCTAAGATTTGTTTTTCTTCTAACAATCAACATATATTTCATGCATGTATACAAGTATCATGAGGTCTTTTCTTTAGGTTGTAATTGGGCTAGGGTCAAGGTAGGGATGTATATTTGGTCAAGTGAGCTTGAAATTTGAATCTTTGATAAGCTTAAACTTCCCACCTAACCTATGACATCCTATACAATTCAAAACTAACCTAACTATCCATTTTTCACTTTTTCACATACTCATGTATTCCTTTTCATTTCACAACACTTATGCATTGATTTTATTGAGCTTCACTTGGGGCATTTTGTCCCCTTTTTATTACTTTTTTCTCTTTTTCTTCTCTTTCTATTTTTTTTCCATGCTCTTCTTTTTGTTTCTTTTTCTTTTTTTTCTTTTTTTTTCTCATAAACTATATACAAGAACATCAATGCATAAGGTCTATACATTTTATCAATACATGAGCATGTACCCAATTCCCAATAATTTCAATAAAAATACAAAACTACCCTTTTATTCTCCCAATGTCCCAAGGTTCCCACACTTGAATGATACTCACACACACTAGCCTAAGCTAATCAAAGATCCAAATAGAGGACATTTATTGTTTTTCGCTTCAAGGCTTGTAATGTACTAAATTAAGAACAAGTGGGTCAATCATAGGCTCATATTGGCTAACAATGGAAGATAAAAGGTAAGGCTATTTGGGAAAGTGAGCTAAATAAAATGATGGCCTCAATCATATAAATGCATGAATACACAAAATAATGGATATAAAGAATCGAACAAATCAAGGATTGCAATCATAGAAAGAGAATAATGCACACAAGAAGGAAAAATAAGTGGTTATAAGATGTAACCACACCATTAGGCTCAAATCTCACAAGCTTGTGTTCTTAACTCAAAAACCATGTTCCAAAATAAATTCTTTCAAGCAAGTTCAATGAAAAGTTTTTCAAATTGGTAGGGTGCCCTAAAACAATTTTTCTTTCAAAAGAAATCATCACCCTAACCAAGTAGTCCTAATAGGAAAGAAGTGGTAAAAATATGTACAAATTCTAACTAACATGCAACCTATCATTCAATGCAACAACTATCTAACGAAGAAAAATAAAAAAAAATTGGTGTTGAAAAGGAAATTGTTACCCATGGAGATCGGTCAAACGACCTCCCCACACTTGAAGATTGCACCGTCCTCGGTGCATGCAAAGAAGAGCAAGGTGGATGGGTTGCTACAATTGATGAGCTTCTTTGAAAGGTTAGGCGGATGACTTGTTTGTTGTCCCATTTAAAAGCTTTTCCTTTTTTCCCTTTCTTGGTGGCCAACCTAAAAGGAGAGAAAAAGAAAGAAAATTAAGCCTACAACAAAGGTATCAAACCAAATAGAGCATAGGCGGGGGCTAATGCCAAATAAGAGTATGGTTCTCACTACATGTTAGCTACGCATGTAAGTGAGAAAGCAATATAAGCTAATGGCATATAGAAAACCAAATCCTAAAACTAGCAAGAACTAACAAAGAAGCAAAAGGCAAACATATTCACAATATTCACATATATACAATAACCAATAACACAACACCATTGTAAATCCCCGGCAACGGCGCCATTTTGACGAGAGGACTTTTGTGTGGTTTAGAATTCACAATAAATTCTCGTTGCAATATAGTTTCTAAACCAACAATAATCCTTTCATACAAAAATTTAGTTGTCACAAGTACAAACCCCTAAATTTATAAATCGAAGTATTGAACCTCGGGTCATTCTCCATAGGAATTGCAACAAAGTGTCCTGTTATTGGTTATGAGGTATGTTTTGTGGTTTTTGATAAGAGACATGAAAGATAAATGACAAGGAAGTAAACTAATAGCTAAAAAGGTCTTGGCAAAGTTTGGTGGTCAAGGATCTCTATCCTAATCACTAACCACAACATAATAATTGGCAAGGATCAATCCCACTAAGTTAACTCCTAACTAATAGTAGAGGAAAGTCAAGTGAGCTATATCAATCCAAGTCCATAAGTCCTAGTTCTCCACCAAATCAATTAGTGAGATCTAGATTTAATGGCTCCCAATCGTCAATCACTTGGACATTAGCAACTCAAGAGTTCCTGAGTTACCTTCCCAAGCCAAGAGCACTAAAATTCTACTCTAAAATCCAACCAAGCATTTTATCAAACACTTGGAAGGCATAAAAGGAAAGCATAGTAAAAAGTGCAAGGAAAGTAAATCTACACTACTCAATTGTAAGGAATTAAACAACAACAAATCAAATCAACAATAAAGGAACATGAATCATAAATTGCATTAAAGGAAAATGGAAGAACAAAAGTGCATCAACATAAAAGTAGGGAATTACAAGAATTAAATGCTAAACTAGAGAGAAGAGATGTAGAAGAAGAAGAATTGCAAAAGGAAAAGTAAATGAAAGCATGAAATTAACCTAGATCTAAGAGTTCCTAATCTAGATCTAACCTACTCCTAATTCTAGAGAGAAGAGAGAGCTTCTCTCTCTAGAAACTAACTAAAGACTCATAAAACTAAACTAAAACTAAACTAATGACTAGATGTCTCATCCCTCTTCAATCCTTGGGTCAAATAGCATCAGAAATGAGTTGGATTGGGCCCACAAGGCTTTAGAATTCGCTGGCCACGTATTGCTTTAAGTGGATCATATGGCAGCAACAACACGTGTGCGTACAGTGCGCGTACGCGTCACCATACGTGTAGCAACTATGACAAATCTTATATTGTTTTGAAGCCCTGGATGTTATCTTTCCAACGCAACATCATTTGGACCTTTGTAGCTCAAGTTCTGGTCGATTAAGTGCGAAGAGGTCGGCTTGACAGCTTTTGCGATTCCCTCATTTCTTCATGAGTTCTCCATTTTTACATGCTTTTCCTTCATTCCCTTGATCCAATCTTTGCCTTCTAAATCTGAAATCACTTAACAAACATATCAAGGTATCTAATGGAATCAAGGTGAATTAAATTTAGCTATTCTAAGTCCTAAAAAGAATGTGTTCACTCTTAAGCACAATTAAAGGAGAATTTACAAAACCATGCTATTTCATTGAATAAATGTGGGTAAAAGGTGATAAAATCCCTTAAATGAAGCATAAGATAAACCCTACAAATGGGGTTTATCACCACGCGCATTATGAATGATGGGGTTGGCATGCCACGCCCTTTTATAAGTCTTCAAGGATCCTTTTCTGGAATTTGTATTTGGTGTATCACGCCTGGCCTTGGCGTGCCACGCCCATAGTAAAGCTTGGATTCCCTTCTCTAGAAAAGATAACTGGCATGCCACGCCCCCTTGTGGTTCATCTCCTTGGCATGCCACGCCCATTGAAGGCTTCATGGACTCTCTCTGGGATTGATAGCTGGCGTGCCACGCCTAGCCTTGGCATGCCACGCCCATTGTAATTCATCATGGGCTCTCCTCTGGAGTTGCTAACTGGCGTGCCACGCCCTATAGCTGGCGTGCCATGCCCATTCAAATTGTTGGCGTTTGCATCAAGTGGCATGCCCAATACACACGCCCAGCTTATTTTTCTTGATTTCTTCATCTTTTGTTGCTATTTTCACCTGAAATTCAAACAAGATCCCTTTCAAAGCAATATACCATAAAATTCATCAATTAGTTCAAGTAATTGCATCAATTGAATGAGAATTTACTAACTCTATGGTCCTTTTAGTTAAGAGAAAGAGGTAGATGATCCAAGTCATCATTAACGCCACTAACACTAGTGTCAACGCCAGCATTCGAGGAGGAGTGGCGTTAGTGGCCAAGTTAGTGCCACTAACGCTAGTGTTAATGTGGAGGGACCAAGCAAGGGCTGCGTTAGTAGCCAAGTTAGTGCCACTAACGCCAGCACTAACATGAGTGACAACTCCAAGACTCCAAGGAAGAGCTGCGTTAGTGGCCAAGTTAGTGCCACTAACGTGAGCGACACAAATCCAAGGCTCCAAGGAAGAGCTGCGTTAGTGGCCAGGTTAATGCCACTAACGCCAGCACTAACGTGGGCAAAGTAAAGAAGAGCTGCGTTAGTGGCCACGTTAATGCCACTAATGCCAGTACTAACGTCAGCGAGCCATGCAATGTACAGAGTGTTATCCACACTAACGTCCTCACTAACGTTAGTGCTGCATCAACTAATACCTTCCAGAAAGCTGAGAAAAGTCCAAAGAGTTTGCTAACTACTTCAACTAAGGCCAAAGCCCATATCCAAGTACTTGAAGACTCATTTGAAGATCACACAAGTAGTATATATAGGAAGAGTTTCAAACTAGAAAAAGCGGATTACAAACTCTTACAGAAAGGATCCGAATTAGGATTTCCTTTCTGCATTTTAGTTTACTTTTGATTTACCTTTCTTTTCTCTTTGAATTTTCAGAGCAATGATGAACTAAACCCCACACCATTAGGGGGAGGAGCTCTGTTGTAATTCTAATGAATGAATGAACTTCTTCTTCTTCTCAATCCGCTTGTTATAGCTAAGAGATAACTTCCGTGCTTAATAGATCTATTCACTACCTGAAAGGGGTTTAGATCCATTGAATTTCTATGTGAGCCTCAAAAGGGGAATTATAGAAATTAGTTTGAAGATCTTTCTCTCATAACTCTCTTGATCAATACATTCCTGGTTTGAATTGATATCCTGAGAACTTGTGTGGCTTATGGATAAGAGAATTGAACTTAACCTCTTCTCATGACAATTAGATCAAGGAATTGGCAAATTGATTGTGTTAAGAGAAATTGGGTTGCCAAGGAATTGGGACTCAATTAATTACAATCCGCCATAGATCTACTTCATATTATTGAGAATGAAGTTGAGACACATTGATTCATGATGGATTATGATATCTCCAATCCCTAATGAATCTCTCCCTTATTTATTCTTCACTTTAATTGCTTTGAGTTTTCTTCTTTCTTTGATTCCCAGCTCCCAAAACCCATTTACATTTCATGCAATTTACCTTTTATTGTCATTTATATTCTTGATTTTACTTTCTTGTCATTTAAGTTTCAGCACTTTTAATTTCTTGCCATTTAAGTTTCTGTTCTTTAGTTTCTTGCCATTTAAGTTTTCGCCATTTACATTTCACAATTTACTTTCAGCACTTTAATTTCCAGTAATTAAATTCTATTAATTTAATTTCACGAAAATCATCAACTATTAGCTTGACTAGATAAATCACCTAAGTAAAGTTGCTTAATCCATCAATCCTTATGGGATCGACCTCCCTCAAAAGTAAGTTATTACTTGACGATTTGGTACACTTGTCGAAGGAATTTGTGCTGTGTAAATTTCCACTCATCAAGTTTTTAGCGCTATTGTCAGAGATTGATTCAGATTAACAATGATTAAATGGGTGATAGTCTAGATTAAGCATTTTAGTTTTGTTTTCTTTAAAGCACACTAACCGTTTGATACTTTTTGTCAGCTAACTTTAACATCAGTCTAGAAATAGAGTGTTCTACTTTGCTTTTGGTCTGTTTTTGTGTTGTGTATGCCAGGAGGGAGAAAGACAACATCAACTTCCTTTGATTCTGAAACAGAGAGAACTTTTTTTGAGACTGAAAAGAGAAGCTAGGGGGAAGAGAGTTGTTGGTGAAGAAGACTCAGAGGAGGACTTGGATCAAGTCATGGAGGATGAGATACATAATGAAGGGGTGGCTAACAACAATGGCCAACCTGCCAAGAGGGTGTTAGCCTCCTATACCATTCCTAATCCTAGGAATTGTGGGAGTAGTATAAAGACTCCTAATGTACATGCCAACAATTTTGAGCTCAAACCTCAGCTCATTACTTTGGTTCAGAACAATTGTCAGTATGGAGAAAGTGCTTCGGAGGACCCAAATCAACACTCATCCGTCTTCCTGAGGATATGTGACACTGTCAAAACTAATGAAGTACACCCAGACATCTATAAGCCTATTCCCCTTTTCTCTAAGGGATAAAGCAACTCAATGGTTGGAAACCTTCCCAACGGAAAGCATCACAAACTGGGATGACTTGGTTAGCAGATTCTTAGCCAAGTTCTACCCCCCTCAAAGAATCATCAGGCTCAAAACTGAGGTGCAAACTTTCGGACAATTGGAGGGAGAATCCTTATATGAGGCCTGGGAGAAATACAAGGCACTAATTAGAAGATGTTCTTCGGATATGTTTAGTGAGTGAGTGAAGCTCTAGAACTTCTATGAAGGTCTCTCCATGAAAGCAAGAAAAGCATTGGACTACTCTTCAGGAGGGTCACTTCAAATGATGAAAACTCCAGAGAAGGCACATAATCTCATAGATATGGTGGCTGACAATTAGTACTTCTACTCCTCAGAGATACAAGTAACTCCAAAGAGAGGTGTATTTGAGCTTGAGGGTGTGGTGCCATCCTAGCCCAGAACAAGTTGATGCACCAACAAATCCAACAGCAGATGAAAATGATGACAAGAATGATAGATGGACTTCAATTGGCAATAATAAGTACAACAAGCCAAACTCCAAATGCATGGGGTCAAAATGAAGAAAGCTTTGAGGCATACAATAAAGAGCAGCAGCCTGAGCAAGTCCAATACATGCATAACACAAACCCCCCCCCACCACAATGATTTCCATGGGAACACTGAAGAACTGAAGATTGATGGTTTAGAAGTTATAATAAACTCTCGTTGTAAGTATAGTTACTAAACCAAGCAATCAACCTTTCTTACAAACGTTGTGGTTGTCACAAGTAACAAACCCCTAAATAAATTGATAACTGAAGTATTCAAACCTCGGGTCGTCTTCTCAAGGAATTGCAGGGAGGTGTTCTTACTATTGGTTATGAGTTGTAAATTGGGGTTTTGGATTAAGGTAAAAAGTTAGTTGAATGACAAGTAAAATAAATAAATAACTATAAAATAAATTTTTGGCAAGGTATGAGAAAGTGGAATTCCTATCTTAGTTATCCTTATCAGGTGTGAAGAGAATTGGGTTTTAATCCCACTTTGTTAACCTCTAACTATGAAGGTAAATCAAGTGGACTGATTAGCTTGATTCTCAAGTCCTAGTCAACTCCTGTGGAGAGACTAGCTTTAGAGCAATCCTAGTTCAATCAGAATCTGCCAATTTTAATCACTTGCTGAGTTTGATAACTTAAGTGTTACCAATCACTTGACCCAAGCCAAAAGGAAGAAAATATCTAAATTAAATTAAAAGTATTTATAAATGAAGCAAAGCAAAATTAAATCTGAAAATACCTCGAATTGCATTCACAAAAGAACTTAAATCTGACATGGACATTCATAAATTAAAATTGAGAAAAGAAATAAAAGAAACATTGAACCTGGGATTGAGAGTCACTCCTAAAACTAAGAAAAGTCCTAAATCATAATCCTAAGAGAGAGGAGTGAACCTCTCTGTCTAAAAACTACATCTACTCCTAAAATTGTGAATATGAAAGCTCTTTTATGAATGGATGCATTCCACCACTTTATAGCCTCCAATCTGTGCTTTCTGGGCCGAAAATTGGGTCAGAAACAGCCCAGAAATCGCTAGTTGCGAAATCTGCCACGCTGGTTTTTCGTCACTGCGACGCGGCCGCATGGAGCACGCGGTCGCGTCACCTAGCGTCAGAACAACTATGATATATTATATATAAAATCGAATCCCCGGATGTTAGCTTTCTAACGCAACTGGAACCGCGTCGTTTGGACCTCTGTAGCTAAAGTTATAGCCGTTTGAGTGCGAAGCGGTCAGGCTGGACAGCTTAGCAGTTTCTCCAGCTTCTTGTATTCCTTCCACTTTTGCATGCTTCCTTTCTATCCTCTGAGCCATTCCTGTCCTGTAATCTCTGAAATCACTTAACGCACATGTCAGGGCATCTAATGGTAATAAGAGAGGATCAATCATAGGGAACTTAAGGCCAAAGAAGCATGTTTTCAATCAAAGCACATAATTAGGAAGGCAAATGTAAAACCATGCAAATAGTATGAATAAGTGGGTAAAGAGTTGATAAAATCCACTCAATTGAGCATAAGATAAACCATAAAATAGTGGTTTTAACCTCCCCACACTTAAACAATAGCATGTCCTCATGCTAAGCTCAAGAGAAGCTATAAAGAATGAAGAGGAATGATAGAATGTATGAAATGCAACTACATGCAAAATATTTCTACCTACTTGGTTAAGAGTAAATAAGTCCTCCAAGAAAAATATGAATCAGATTCCACTAATCTAAATCATACAACAAAAGACAAGTAAACTTGTAGGAAGATAGCTTATGAAAGCAGGGAACATAGAATCAAGCATTGAACCCTTACTAGTAGTGTATATGCACTCTAATCTCTCAAGTGTCTAGGGTTAATCACTCTATTCTTCTCTAATCATGCCTTCTAAACCTTGTTCTTCATCTAACCAATCAACAAATATTTAATGTACCAATGCAAACATCATGAGGTCTTTCTAAGGTTGTAATAGGGCTGAGGTAAAGGTAAGGGTATATGTATGGCCAAGTGAGCTATAATATGAATCTTTAATTAGCCTAAGCTCTCACCTAATATACATATACTCTATATACTTTTAAATTCATGCCTAGCTACCCATAGTTCCCACTTTTATATGATTCCCATACTCATGTACCAAAATTTTGATATTTCTTTACATGTGCATTGATCTTTTTATTAACTTAGCATTGGGGTAATTTTGTCCCCTTATTTATTTACTTATTTATTGAATATTTTTGGATTTTTCTCTTTTTCTTCTTTTTTTTGTAGAGAAATAAACATAACTTATCAGTGCATATGGATTTTCTATTATTTTTCTATTTTGGTTTTTCATGAGTAGGTTCCCAAATTCCTAATATTCAAATAAATTATAAATATGATACATTCCCTTATTAACCCATGTTCCCACAATTTCCCCACACTTAGTTGATGCACAATCTCTATCTTAAGCTAACCAAAGATTCAATTGGGGTTTTTAATTTGTTTTTCTGCTTAAGGCTAGTGATGTGGTAAAGTATAGAATAAATGGGATTAAAAAGGCTCAAGGTGGCAAACAAAGGTGATTGAAAGGGTAGGCTTATTTGGGATAAGTGAGTAAAAATCAAATAATGGCCTCAATTATATGCAAGCATATAAGCACACTAAATATTGGATATATAGACTGAAACAAGGTAAAGATTGCAATCATAGAGAAGAGAACACACAAGAATAAAAATTTATGGTTAAATAATGTAACCATGTAAATAAGCTCAAAATCTCACAGGTTGTGTGTTCTTAGCTGTAATTCATGTTCCAAATACAACTTCAAACAAGTTTTAATAGAAAAGTTTTTTAATTTAAATTTAAATTAGTGAAATACTATAAAAATTTCTTGAAAAAGAAAATATTACTTCAACCAAGTAGTAACTAAATGCATAAAATCAAACAAACATGCAATTAAATATGCAAATACAACAATGAACAAAGAAAATAAAACAATGGTGTTGAAAAGAAGAAAATAGCTAACCCATGGAGATCGGTATCGACCTTCCCACACTTAAAGATTGCACCGTCCTCAGTGCATGCTGAGATGTGCAGGTGGACGGGTTGTTTCAACTGACGCTTTTCTCATCAAGGAATGTGCGTAGGAACTTGTTTGTCTCTCCCATGTAAACGTCTTTCGGTTCTCTTCCTGGTGGCCATCCTGAAAGAAAAAGGGAAGGAAAGTAACCCAAAGCAAAGATAGAAAACAAATAAAACATGGGTTGGTTAATGCCAAAAGTGAGGATCTCAATTACATGGTAGCTACAACATGCAAGTGAGAAAATAATAGAAGCACATGGCATACTAGTGGTGCAAAATATTGCAACAATGAGGGAGAGAGTGTGGGTAAGGAAAGATAATATAAATTCATGTCAATGTAAAAGTAATACAGGTATAAAAGATAGACATTGATTTAAATAATATTACCTAACCAGAATAAAAACAAGTCACTAAGCACCCAAAATAATTCAAGAGAAGATGCAACAGTGAAATAAGAAAATTCAACACCAAAGAAAAAAATAATAAATTTAGAAAAGAAAATAAAAATATGCACTAAATTAAAATGCAATGAATGAAATATTCAAATAAATTAAGTAAAATAAAATAAAAGATAAGAAGAATGAGAAGGGAAAGGAGGGAAGAAGAAGTAAGTAAGAAAGGAGGGAGGAAAAATTAGGATTGGAGAGGAAAAGGTAAGATATTTGGCAAATTAGGATAAGCTGTGCGGCGCAAGCGACGCGGTCGCGTGGGGCACGCGACCGCGCGGCTTGCGCTTAAACTGATTGACACGGTCGCGTCGGTCACGCGGTCGCGTGATCCGTTTTATGCTACTGGCGCGAGGGCAGCCTCGCTCTCGCACAACTCTCTGTTCAAAAATCATTAATTGCCAAATATTGGGTGACGCGATCGCATGGGGCATGCGATCGCGCGACTGGCCACTTAGTAGGATGTGACGCGGCCGCGTGGGGCACGCGGTCGTGTGAGATAGACTGCGCGTCCAGTGCCAGTTCAGCACCACTCTAGTACAACTTTCGGCTGTGCACCATTATTACATCGAAATCCTGGTCACGCGGCCGCGTGGGGCACGCAGTCGCGTGGGAGGCCATTATTCCCATATGACGCGGTCGCGTGGGGTGATTTGTGCCATTGGCACGCCTTCAGCCCTGCTCCTACGTAACTCTCTGTTCATAGTATTATTGTCTCCCATCTCCTTGCGACGCGAACGCGTCAATGAGGCGGTCGCGTCGTGTGATTTTTTTTTTTTTAATCTGAAAAGATGCAGAATGCAGTGTTAGTATGAATGTGATGCAAAACTCCAGGTTCAATATAACAAAATAAAATAAAACTCGAAAACAAATAAAACTAAATAAAAATGAAAAAAAGAACGATCATACCATGGTGGGTTGTCTCCCACCTAGCACTTTTAGTTAAAGTCCTTAAGTTGGACATTTGATGAGCTTCCTGTTATGGTGGCTTGTGTTTGTATTCATCCAGGAATCCCCACCAATGTTTGTAATTCCAATGGCCTCCGGGATCCCAAACTAGGCATGTAAAGCCCTTAAGAAGCTTCAAACAGATTTTTAGGCTCCCAGGGTGACAAATGTCAGAGCAGATTCCAGGATCCCAAATCTTGCTTTTACACCCGTCTTCAAGTTGATTATCATGATTCCATCCGGGTGATTCAGCTTTAGAATTCTCACTGAAGCATCCAAACAACTTCCTAGACCCATTCAATTGAGCTCTACACCAACCTTTGCATTTAAACTTAAAGCTTCCAACCATAATGAACTTTGCAGGACAGTTCTTACCACTGACCATCTTCCTCTTACTCTTAATGCCACAAAGAGTTCTAAGTTGACCATCCGTCTCTAGTAGCCCATATTCAAGTGGAATTAGAAAGCTAAGGGATATGAATTTTACCCACTTGAATGTTGTGAAGGATGATGGCAACTTAGGAGGAGGTGTTTTTAATGAAATTGCAAGCTCCACTCCCTTGTGCTCTTCTCTGATAATTACCACCTCTTTGCAAGCTTCTTCAATTTCAACCTCTTCCTCTTGGTAGCTTTCTTCCAATTCAATCACCTCTTCATTGCTTTCCAAGGGCATGGGAGGTTGTGCTTCTTCTTCTTGAATCTCCATCTCTTGATCAACCTCTTCCAAGTCTTCAACTGTGATATGCCTTGGAGGTTGTACACCCTCTTCAACATCAAATGCAACATCTTGGAAGGAGGTTCTATGTCTTGACTTTCCCATGGAGGTTCAGCATCTCCTAAGTCTGCAACAACTTCTTCTTCTTCGATAATTATAGCTTCCTCCACTTGTTCCAGTACAAAGTCATGCTCTGTACTGTCCACTGGAGTTTCTAATATCTCCTTCATGCTACGTTCTTCATTAGATTGCCCACATGAAGCCATAGGGGTTCCTTGAGTGTCCGAACGTCGGGAAGCTAATTGATTTATTGCTTGATCCAGTTGGTGAATGGTTGCTTAAAGTTTTGCACATGTTTCCGTGAGACGCTCTGTTGAGTCTTGAGGTGATGGATATGGACATGGTTCATAGGAAAGTGGTGGTTCTTGATATGGTTCATATGGCTCATAAGGTGGTTGGTATGGTGGGTAAGGGTTAGGATCATATGAAGGTGTTTAGTGGTAAAGGGCTTGTGAGTATGGTGGTCCAAAGCTATGTTGAGGAGAGGGATTATAGGCATATGGTGGTGGTTGTTGATAGTCCATTGGAGGTGGTTGTTGCCATGAGGGTTGTTCAAATCCTTGTGGCTCCTCCCATCTTTGATTGTTCTAACCTTGATGCCTATTCTCATTGTAATTTCTTCTTCCTGCAACATAATTGTAACTAGACTCATAGCCAAAGGGGTGAGAGTTCATAATAGCAAATAAAAATTAAAAATGAAAATAAAAACAAATTTAAATTAAAAGGTTATTTAAATTTTGAATTTGAAAATTAAATTTTGAAATTTGAAATTTGAAAATTTTTAAATTTGAATTTTGAAATTTGAATTTTAAATTTTTGAAATTTGAATTTTGAATTTTGAGATTTGAAATTTGAAAAAATTTTTAAAATTGAATTTTGAAAATTTTTAAATTTGAATTTTGAAATTTGATTTTTAAATTTTGAATTTTTGAATTTAATAAGGGAAGAGAAAAACAATAAAATGACACCAAACTTAAAATTTTTAGATCAAAACAAAGAAAACAACTAAGAACAACTTGAAGGTCAAGATGAACACGAAGAACAACTTGAAGATCAAGATGAACACCAAGGAAAAAAATTTTTGAAAAAAATTTTAAATAAAAACCAATAACCTCTTAATTTATAAAAAAAAAGCAAAAATAAAAACAAATAAACAAGTAAAATAAAAATATTTACAATAACCAATAATAAGGCACACGTTTGCAACTCCCCGGCAACGGCGCCATTTTGAAGAACTGAAGATTGATCGTTTAGAAGTTATAATAAACTCTCGTTGTAAGTATAGTTACTAAACCAAGCAATCAACCTTTCTTACAAACGTTGTGGTTGTCACAAGTAACAAACCCCTAAATAAATTGATAACCGAAGTATTCAAACCTCGGGTCGTCTTCTCAAGGAATTGCAGGGAGGTGTTCTTATTATTGGTTATGAGTTGTAAATTGGGGTTTTGGATTAAGGTAAAAAGTTAGTTGAATGACAAGTAAAATAAATAAATAACTGTAAAATAAACTTTTGGTAAGGAATGAGAAAGTGGAATTCCTATCCTAGTTATCCTTATCAGGTGTGAAGAGAATTGGGTTTTAATCCCACTTTGTTAACCTCTAACTATGAAGGTAAATCAAGTGGACTGATTAGCTTGATTCTCAAGTCCTAGTCAACTCCTGTGGAGAGACTAGCTTTAAAGCAATTCTAGTTCAATCAGAATCTGCCAATTTCAATCACTTGCTGAGTTTGATAACTTAAGTGTTACCAATCACTTGACCCAAGCCAAAAGGAAGAAAATATCTAAATTAAATTAAAAGTATTTATAAATGAAGCAAAGCAAAATTAAATCTGAAAATACCTCGAATTGCATTCACAAAAGAACTTAAATCTGACATGGACATTCATAAATTAAAATTGAGAAAAGAAATAAAAGAAACATTGAACCTGGGATTGAGAGTCACTCCTAAAACTAAGAGAAGTCCTAAATCCTAATCCTAAGAGAGAGGAGAGAACCTCTCTCTCTAAAAACTACATCTACTCCTAAAATTGTGAATATAAAAGCTCTTTTATGAATGGATACATTTTCCCACTTTATAGCCTCCAATCTGTGCTTTCTGGGCCGAAAACTGGGTCAGAAACAGCCCAGAAATCGCTGGTTGCGAAATCTGCCACGCTGGTTTTTCGTCACTGCGATGCGGCAGCATGGAGCACGCGGTCGCATCGGCTAGCGTTAGAACAACTATGGCATATTATATATCAAATCGAAGCCCCGGACGTTAGCTTTCCAATGCAACTAAAACCGCATCATTTGGACCTCTCTAGCTAAAGTTATAGCTGTTTGAGTGCGAAGAGGTCAGGCTGGACAGCTTAGCCGTTTCTCCAGCTTCTTGTATTCCTTCCACTTTTGCATGCTTCCTTTCTATCCTCTGAGCCATTCCTTCCCTGTAATCTCTGAAATCACTTAATGCACATGTCAGGGCATCTAATGGTAATAAGAAAGGATCAATCATAGGGAACTTAAGGCCAAAGAAGCATGTTTTCAATCAAAGCACATAATTAGGAAGGCAAATGTAAAACCATGCAAATAGTATGAATAAGTGGGTAAAGAGTTGATAAAATCCACTCAATTGAGCACAAGATAAACTATAAAATAGTGGTTTATCAAACACTTACAACTCCTCATGGAGGAACCACCCCAACTTGAGATGGGGAGACAACCAAAACCAATGGTAGAGGAACTCTAGTCCCAATAACTTTCACAACACAGGCAACCAGAACCATCACCCCACTAACATTGATCCATACAGAAAACCACAAAATAACCTTTCCACAACCACATTCTACCCATAAAATAACCCTTCAAATAACTCAAACAACTTCCACCAACCATCAGCATCTCACACACAACCTCAACCACATTAAAAATCTCAAAGAATCTCAAATCTAGAGATGATGATGGAAAAGTTCATGAAAGATCAAGAGATGACACGCAAGAACTATGAAGCATCAATGAGAAACCTTGAAAGACAAATAGGGAAACTATCTAAGGAGCCTGCTAAGAGGCCAATCAATACCTTCCCAAGTGACACCATCCCTAATCCAAAGGAGGAGTGCAAAGCCATACAGCTTAAGAGTGGTAAATCAGTGGGAAAGGACAACAAGGTTGACAGCAAAGCAGAGACAGAGGTTGAGGAAAATGATAAGATGGATCCCAAGAAGGATGATGAACCACAAGCTCCAAGGAAAAGCAAGCAAGTCTCATAGTCACAACCACAAGAGAAGAAGGAGGAAGTGAAACCATATGTTCCTCAACTACCTTACCCTCAGAGATTGCACAAGGAGATGAAGGATCAACAATTCCCTAAGTTCTTGGAGATTTTCAAGAAATTAGAGATCAACATTCCACTAGTTGAAGCCCTAGAACAAATGCCACTCTATGCAAAGTTTCTCAAGGAACTCATCACCAAGAAAAGGAGCTGGAAAGAGAAGGAAACTATTATCCTCACCCAGGAATACAGTGCTGTAATTCAAAGAGGTATTCCACCAAAACTCAAGGACCCAGGGAGTTTCCTCATATCATGTACCATAGAAAACATAACATTAGAAAGAGCTCTCTGTGACCTGGGTGCTAGTATAAATCTGATGCCTCTCTCCATGATGAAAAAGTTGTCAATAGAGAAAGTTAAACCCACCAGAATGTCACTTTAAATGGCTGATAGATCCCTCAAGATACCTAATGGAGTTGTGAAAAACTTATTGGTGAAGGTTGGAGAGTTCATCTTTCCCGCTGACTTTGTGATCCTAGATATGGAAGAGGAAGGACACAACTCAATTATCTTGGGGTGACCTTTCTTAGCCATAGCAAGAGCCATCATTGATGTAGAAAAAGGTGAAATGGTTCTCAGGGTACATAATGAGCAAATGATCATCAATGTCTTTAAGGCAATGCAATACCCCCTGAGAAAGAGAACCATATGAGGGCAGAGATGATAGAAACCTTGGTGGAAGAAGTGCTTGAGACAAGTCATCATGAAGAACAAGAAGAAGAAATTCAAGAGATTCAAGTTAAAGATGCCAAAGAGAAGCAAGTAGCCGAAAACTCTCTTGAAGGAAAGAGAGAAGAGGCACCAAAGCAAGAACTGAAGCCTCTTCCCCCTCATCTCAAATATGCATTCCTTGGTGGGAAGGACACCCTTCCAGTAATCATCAACTCCTCTTTGAGTACACAAGATGAAGCAAAGTTGCTTGAGCTGTTAAAAACTCACAAAACTGCTCTAAGGTGGACAACTGATGACATCAAGGGTATAAGCCCTGCTATTTCCATGCATAAAATTCTGCTAGAGGAGGACTCAAGACCAGTGGTGCAACCTCAAGGAAGGCTCAATCCAACCATAAAAGAGGTGGTTCAAAAGGAGGTGATGAAGTTATGGAATGCTGGAATCATATATCCCATTTCTGACAGCCCTTGGGTGAGTCTAGTCCAGGTGGTACCGAAGAAGGGAGGCATGACTTTCATCTTCAATAAAAGGAATGAGTTCATCCCTACAAGGATAGTGACCGGGTGGAGAATGTGCATTAACTACAGAAGATTGAATGATGCTATAAGGAAGGACCACTTTCCTCTCCCCTTCATTGATCAGATGCTAGAACAATTGGCCGGCCATGCCTATTATTGCTTCTTAAATGGGTACTCTGGATACAATCAGATAGGGGTGGATCCCAAGGACCAAGAAAATACCTCTTTCACATGTTCATTTGGAGTTTTTGCCTACAGAAGGATGTCTTGTCCCTTTGGAGTCTTTGCCTACAAAAGGATGCCCTTTGGGCTGTGCAATGCTCCAGCAACCTTTCCAAGGTGTATGCTTTCTATATTTTCTGACACGGTAGAGAAATTCTTAGAGGTTTTTATGGATGATTTCTCTATTTTTGGTAACTCTTTTGACACTTGTTTGCATCATCTAACCCTTGTCTTGAAAAGATGCCAAGATACAAACTTAGTTTTTGATAAACCCATATTTTATGATATATTTTGTGCTTAAATTGAGTGATTTATTCAATCCTTCACCCACTTATTCATATTAATTACATGATTTTACTTCTCCTTCCTTATTATGTGATGTATGTGAAAAACATGTTTCCTATGCTTTAAAATTAATTATTTTAATTACCTTTATTTCTATTTGATGCCGTGATTAGTATGTTGAGTAGTTTCAGATCTTCTAAGGCAGGAATAACTTAAAGGATGAAAAAGGAAACATACAAAGATGGGAGGAAAGCATAAAACGGAGTTTCTAAAGAAACTGGCATCCACGCGATCGCATGGGCGACGCGGACGCATGCCAAGCGCGAATCAACAGCAACGCGGCCGCATGACTGACACGACCGCGCACCTTAAGCAGAACACATATGACGCGGCCGCATGACCGACGCGACCGCGTAACAAGAAAAGCTCCGAATGACGCGACCGCGTGACCCACGCGGACGCGTGACAGAGGCCACGCACCAGAAATTGCAGAAAACGCTCATAGTGAATTCTGAAGCCCTTTTTGGCCCAAATCCAAGTCCAGAAGGCATAGACCAGAGGTTATAAAGTGAGGGAGTGCATCCATTCAAAGGGAGCTTGCCAATTTAGTTACTTTCCATGATTTAGATTTAGTTTGGAGAGAGGTTCTCTCCTCTCTATTTAGGATTAGGATTTAGATTTAGGATTTTTATTCGCTTTCAGGATTATCTCTTTTGGTCAGGTTCAATATTCCTTTTGTTTACTTTTGCAAGTTACTTTATGAATCCTTTCATGTTACAGATCACTCTTTTATTAATGTTATTTGAGGTATTTCAGTTTAATATTGATTTCTTTTATTTATGCTATTGTTGCTTTTACTCTGAAGACATTTTTATTCCAGTAGATTTACTTCCCCTTTTGGTTTTGGTTAAGAAAACAGTAACTCAGGAGTTGTCAAACTCAAAAACGATTGATAATTGTTATCTTGTTAATTGAATTGAACTTCAATAATTCCAATCTTTTCTTAGGAAATAAATAGGATCCGAAGATCAAACCAATTAATCCCTTGACCTTCCTTTATATTAGTAAAGGCTAACGAAGTGGAATTAAGTTTCAATTATTATCATCATTGATAAGGATAGCCAGGATAGGACCTCTAATTTCTCATACCTTGCCAAAAGTTTGCTTTACAGTATTTATTTATTTTTAATTGCCATTTAAATTATTTGTCATATTTGTTGCTCATTCTTGAAACCCCAAATTTACAATCTCCGTAACCAATAATAAGAACATACTTCCTTGCAGTTCCTTGAGAAGACGACCCGAGGTTTGAATACTTCGGTTATCAATTTTTAAGGGGTTTGTTACTTGTGACAACCAAAACGTTTGCACGAAAGGGATTTTTGTTGGTTTAGAAACTATATCTATAACGCGACTGTTTTTATGACATTCTTTACTGGCAAAAATCCTGTTCGTCAAAATGGCGCCGTTGCTGGGGAACTGCTAACGTGTGCCTTATTATTGGTTATTGTAAATATTTTTTCCTTTACTTGTTTATTTATTTCTGTTTTTCCTTTTTATTTTTATTTGCTACCATGAATTCAACTCCGTCAAGGACGTTACAGTTGATGCTAAGGAGAATATTGCACAATCCCCAAGGCAAGTCGTTTATGAAGAACTAGACGGAATAACCCAGGACACAAATTCCCTTGATGATGATAGTCACAAGTCTAGCTCTCTTAGTAATGAACTTGCATCCGCAAGTGAATTCTCTAAGATCGAAGAATCTTCCCCAAGTGAATACGAAGATGACGTGGAGGTAGATTTCTCTCAACCTCCAATCTATGACTCAAGTGATGAGGAAGACATAGAAGACTTTGACTAGGACTCAGATGTATTTGAAGAACCTTACAAGGAAGTGGAGGAATTCGCAGAAGAGCACAAGGGAGAAGAACTTACAGAACCACCAGAAACACCTACCCCAAGGCCATTACCGCCCAATACAAGCTTCAAGTGGGTACAATCCTTAACCTTTAACTTTACTTTTTCACTTGAATATGGTTTGCTTGAAACAGATGGCCAGCTTAGAGCTCTCTGTGGCTTTAAGAATAAGAGGGAAATGGCTCGTGCTCAGAGCTGGTGTACAAGGTTCAATAAGGTTCCACGCTTCAACTTGAAGTGCACGGATGGGTATCATGTTCAATCGAATGGATCTCGGAAAACGTTTGGTCACTATGGTGAGAATCTACTTTCTAAATCGCCCGGATGGAAAAATATAGATCAAGACGGAGGCGGATTTAAAAACAAGGCTTGGGATCATGGATTCTATTCTGACATTCGTCACCCCGGGAGCCTGAGACTCTGTTTGAAGCTGCTCAGAAGCGTTACATGCCTAGTTTGGGACCCCGGAGGCTATTGGCATTCCAAGCATTGGTGGAGATTTCTGGATGAATTTAACCATAAGCCGCCATAGCAGGAAGCTCTTCCAATGTCCAACTTAAGGACTTTAACTAAAAGTGCTAGGTGGGAGACAACCCACCATGGTATGATCATTCCTTTTGCAATTTTAATTTTATTTAGTTTTGTTTGTTTTTGAATTTTATTTTATTTTATTAAACCTGAAATCATGCATAGCATTCACATTAAGCACTGCATTCTGCATATTGCATTCCGCATTCTTTATAAAAAAAAAAAGGTGCGCGACGCGACTGCATCATCCATGCGATCACGTCAATGGCGAAATACACTTCCCACGTGACCGCGTCCTCCACGCGGCCGCGTGACCTGGAAATCGGCGTAAGGATCCAACGTCCAGAAAGTTGGGCTAGAATCGTGCGGCCATTTTGCGTCTAGCAGAAAATGACCCACGCGATCGCGTGCCTGACGCGATCGCGTCACTTGCACCCAATCAATCCCACGCGACTGCGTGAGCGACGCGATCGCGTCGCATGGATTGCACAAATCTCAAAAGGAGACAGAGAGTTGGGCTGGAACGACACTGGATTCATGCGTTTAGCACAAATTCCAGCGACGCGATCGCACGCCCCAGGCGATCGTGTCCTACCCCCTTTTATCCCTTCCATGCGATCGCGCGACCCACGCAATCGCGTCACCCCCCATTTCGCACCAGCCACGCGACCGCGTGCCCCACGCGGCCGCGTGGATTCAAATTTATAACCCCCCCAGGTCACGCGAAACCCTATTATCGCGCCCCCCTGAACCCCCTCCCCTCCCTTCTCTCTTCTCCAACCGCCGTCACCACCACTGCCAGCCACCTTTCTGCCCACTCTCATTCTACGGCCTTCCAGGTTCCGCAGAACGTCACCCTTTTATCTATCCGTAGTTAGTTCATATTTTTCTGTTTATGTTCATGTCTAGGCTAGTTAGATATGCATGCTGTAGTGGATTTTAGGTTGTTAGGTAGCCTAGGATGTGGTTAGTGGATTTAGGTCTATTTAATTGCACCGTTCGTGTTTATTGCTTTATGTTTTCGCAATCCTGCTGCTGCTATGATGTTAGTTCATATGTCGTAATTTCTTATTTCATGCTGCTCTTTACTCTAACTTTTCATGATCATACTCTTTATATGTAATTGCAGCTTTATTTTTTATTCATATGAACTATTCTGTGCTGTTTATTTTCCGGGACAGTCCAATTTTAGCCAGAATGCTGCCCAAATTTCTGTAAAATATTTCCCTTCATGTCTTGGTTTTGGCATTTTCAACTGTGCTTTCCTTATATTTCACCAAACCAATTCATGAATGCTTAGGAACGCATTCTTATTTTCTTTGATCTCCTGGTTCTAAATTGCAATTTTGATGTTTGATTCTATTTTTTGTTATTTCTATATCTATCTGAATCATCATCCACTTGTTTTCCTTGTTTGGTTTTGAGTTACTTATCGCTTCTAATTGTGAATGCTTGTTACTTTAAAAACTTATCCTTATGCCACTTACCTTAACCCATTTTTCACTAACTCACTAATTCTAATTTTCTGACACTCTTTTTCAATTCTAACCAAACTCACCTTTTAAAATCTCTTTTCTGGTTTTTCACTTTCTTTTAACTTTCTAACCATGGCATACTGATAATTTTTCCTACTTAACATGCCTTCTATTATATTTTGGATTGTGAATTATTCTTTTCAAACTTTTCACTCCTATACAATCCTTAATGCACATTTACTTAACTCATTTACCTCATTCTAATTCTCCTTTGCCACTTTGTGTTTCTTTTGACTATTTGCCTATTTGTTTTCCTATTTTTATTATATCCTGGTTTTCTGTTTTTTAGGATGTCAGATTCCCAGAGAAAGGGAAAAGGAAAGGCTACCACTGGCAAACATAAAAGAGGAGAATCATCTTTGTCTATCATAGATCTCATGCATGATGCCTCCTGGCGGGAGAAAAACTTCACCCCGCAGGAGAAGGCCGACCAACTACTTCCCGCCACTGATCCGATTAAATTTGCCAACCGATACTGTGAGCTTAAGTATCCGGTGTTTGCAACCTCCAGGAACCTATACCTGGAGAGAACTTTGAAGATCCCAGAAGAACTCCAGCAGTACACCTCTGATCCAATCAAACAAAGAGGCTGGTTCTTCCTAGAGAGAAACCTGACAGAGGTCAATGCATCTTGGGTTAGGGAATTCTACTGCAACTACTTCAAAACTTCCCTAGATGCAGTGAACCTCAGAGGAAAGCAGATTCTGGTTACTGAGGAGGCGATAGAAGATGTTCTGAAACTTCTGCCTAAGACTGATCAGACAGATGGTTATCAGAAAGCTGAGGAGGATATGCGCTTTATGCGATTTGACTGGGATGCAGTAAAGGCGAGGATCACCCTTGACCCGACAGTTCCTTGGATCATGGGTCAGAATACCACCATGCCCAAGGGGATCAAGCGGATTTACCTGAACGATGAGGCTCGGCAATGGCATCAGATATTCAGCAACTACATTATGCCGAGTACTCACGAGACTGAGATACCAGCCGCTATGATCACCCTCCTTTGGTGTGTGATGGAGGGTAAGGACCTATACCTCCCACGCTTTATCCGGCACTATATGGCCAGGGTCCACGTCCGAGGCACTCTTCCCTTTCCCTATCTGGTTACACAGTTGGGCCGTCGAGTTGACGTGCCATGGGAGGATGCTGATGAGAGGCCACCTGCTGCAGAATGCAAGAAGATTATCCCGCACAGCAGGAACTTTCTGGCCTTGGGCTACAAACCTCCATTCCTGACTGCCACTGCTGAGACAGCCACACCTTCTGCCGGCCCCTCTTCCTCCACAGCCACACCTGCCACCACCACTGCACCTCCACCTGCCCCAGAGCCCATCTATCATCTAGTGCACCACTTGTTTCGATGACTTGACCAGATGGAGCATCGCAACAAGTGACGCTATGAGCACCTGAAGCTGATGATACGCTCTGGCGACATCCCCTCCGAGCCTGACACACCATCCGAGGCATCTGAGGAGGAGGCGGATGATCTCGAGGCTAAGACCCATCCCCAGGGAGAGACAGAGCAGGCAGGCACAGAGCAAGCTGCACCACAGGCAGAGGGTCCACATCAGATTTAGGCTGCAGATCCTGAGATCCCTATCCAGACAGCACCTCCTCTACAGCAGCCAGTTCCTCAGACCACCACCACAGAGACTCCAGCTACCATTCCTTCCAGTGATGACACTCCTTCACACCCCGCTTGATTGAGCATCAAGGACGATGCTACATTTTAAGTGTGGGGAGGTCGCCATCTCTAGTGTTTCTTTTTTGGTGAACCACTACATACTCTTTTCTTTTATTTTGGCTATTTTTCTGTATTTTTCTCTTTATTTTTATTTTTATTTTCTGAGTACTTATACACTGCTACTTTTATGTATTTTCATTCTATTTCTGCATTTTGCACTTTAGTTCATATTTTAGTTATTTAGTTTAGCTTGCAATTCTAACTTATTAATTATAGAAACTGTGGATTAATTAGTATAGTTTACCCTTTTTAGCATAAGATATCTTAGTTAAAATTGAAAATATAAAAAGGAAGTAAACTAGAGACTTTAACAGAATTAAAACAATCCACACACCTTGTATATATAGCATTACATGTTAGTTAGTTAATAACATTTCATCAAGGAGAAACACTAGAACTTTAAAGCCACCTTAAGTTTTACATTAAGAATAATGGGAATTTTTAACTAAACCTGCATGACATACATAACTGATAAATGATTTTTGAGCTAGAGAACATACAGCCTGTGAGTTTTGAGCTTAATTGTATGGTTACATTCAAACCATAATTTTTATTCCTGTGTGTTCCGCCCTTCTTTTATATTCTGATGTTCTTTACTTTGTTTTAATCTATATGTCCGATTATAGAATATAAAGATACATATCAAGAGAGTGACTGAGGCCATTGTTTGATTTTAGCTCACTTTATCTCAAAATAGCCTACCTTTCACATCACCCTTGTTAGCCCCATTGAGCCTTTAAATCCCTTTTTTTATTCTATAAACCACATTACTAGCCTTAAGCAGAAAAATAAATAAAAATCCCAAGTTGAATCCTTGGTTAACTTAAGATAGAAAATCTTGTATAGTTTGAAATGTGGGAAACCTATTGGGAACATGGATGATAAAAATAAAAGGTAGCAGAGTTGAAAAGAACAAAAATAAATCAAAATGAGAATTTTTGGAAAGCATGCTCATGAAAAATCAAATTGAAAGAATTACCATGTGCATTCAAAAAACAAGAGAGAGTTATTTATTTTTCAAGCATATGAATAAGGGGATACAAAAGAATTCTCCAAATGCAAAAATAAAAGCAATGCACATGGGATAAAAATAAAAATTGAAATATGAGCATGTAACATCAAAAGTGGGAAAAGATGGAAAAACAGGTAAAGTAGTTTTGTTTTACTAAGTATGTATGTTAGGTGAGATCTTAGTCTAATTGAGGATTCACTTATTAGCTCACTTAGCCTTATACATATATCCTTACCTTTACCTTGGCCCCATTACAACCTTAATTAAAGACCTCATGATTTTTGGTATGTCTATATTCTATAATTGTTGATTGGTTAGATGAAGAACAAAGTTATAGAAAGGAAGAATAAAAAGAAGAATAGAGTGATTAACCCAATAAACACTGAGTGACTAGAGAGTAAACACAAATCCAGTGAGGGTTCAATAGCTCATTAACATTTATCTCTGTTTAAATTATTTAATTGTCTTGCAAATTTGTAAAATACTTTTCTCTCACATCTCAATTGTAAAGGCACTATATTACTATCTAAGGTTAGGCTATATATATATATGTATATGATGACTGACGTTAGGATTTTTTGCCAGTAAAGAATTTCATAAAAACAGTCGTGTTATAGATATAGTCTCTAAACCGACAGAAATCCCTTCGTACAAACGTTTTGGTTGTCACAAGTAACAAACCCCTTTGAAATTGATAACCGAGTATTCAAACCTCGGGTCGTCTTCTCAAGGAATTGCAGGGAGGTGTTCTTATTATTGGTTATGAGTTTGTAAATTGGGGTTTTTGGATCAAGGTAAAAAGTTAGAAAAGCAATGGCAGAGGGAATAAAATAATAACAATAAACATAAACTCTTGGCAAGGTATTAGAAATTGAAAGTCCAGACCAAGTTATCCTTATCAATGATAATGAAATTTGAATCTTAATTCCACTTAGTTAACCTTCACTAAAGTAAAGGAAAGTCAAGGGACTAATTAGTCAGATCTTTGAATCCTAGTTAATTCCTAAGAAAATATTGGGATTATTGAAGATCAATTCAATTAGCAAGGATAACAATTATCAATTATGCTATTGAGTTGGATAATTCCTGAGTTACTGATTTCTTAACCAAGACCAAAAGGGAAAATATCTAAATTAAAAGCATTCATATAAATAAAGCAAGGCAAAATTAAGTCTGAAAATACCTCGAATTGCATTAACAAAAGAACTTAAATCTGACATAGACATGCATGGAAAAAGAAATAAAAGAACATTGAACCTGTATTGAGAGTCACTCCTAAAACTAAGAGAAGTCCTAAATCGTAATCCTAAGAGAGAGGAGAGAACCTCTCTCTCTAAAAACTACATCTACTCCTAAAATTGTGAATATGAGAGTCTCCTTATGAATGGATGCAGTCCCCCACTTTATAGCCTCTAATCTGTGTTTTCTGGGCCGTAAACTGGGTCAGAAACAGTCCAGAATTCGCTGGTTTTGAATTTTGTCACGCTGGATTTCCGTCACTGCGACGCGGCCACATGGATCACGCGGTTGCGTTACCTAGCATCAGGGGAACTATAACATATTATATATCAAATCGAAGCCCCGGACGTTAGCTTTCCAACGCAACTGGAACCGCATCGTTTGGACCTCTGTAGCTAAAGTTATAGCCATTTGAGTGCGAATAGGTCAGGCTGGACAGCTTAGCAATTTCTCCAACTTCTTGTATTCCTTCCACTTTTGCATGCTTTCTTCCCATCCTCCAAGCCATTCCTGCCTTATAATCTCTGAAAACACTTAACACACATATCAAGGCATCTAATGGTAATAAGAGAGGATTAATAATAAGCAAATATAAGATCAAAGAAGCATGTTTTCAATCAAAACACATAATTAGGAAGGAAATATAAAACCATGCAAATAGTATGAATAAGTGGGTAAAGAGTTGATAAAATCCACTCAATTGAGCACAAGATAAACCATGCAATAGTGGTTTATCAACCTCCCCACACTTAAACAATAGCATGTCCTCATGCTAAGCTCAAGAGAAGCTATAAAGATGAAGAGAAATGATATGAAATGCAACCTATGAATGTAACTACATGCAGAATGCTTTTACTTACTTGGTTAAAAGTAAACAAATCTTTTAAGAACAAATATGAACTGGATTTCACTAATTCAAATCATAAAAATGAAGTACAAATAGACTTGCAAGAAGAAAATAGCTCATGAAAGCAGGGAACAAAGAATTGAGCATCGAACCCTCACTGGTAGTGTATATACTCTAATCACTCAGGTGTTTAAGGTTCGATTCTCTCAATTCTTCTACTAACCTTGCTTTCTAAAGCTTGCTCTTCATCTAACAATCAACAAAAATTTAATTCACAAATACACAAATCAAGAGGTCTTTTAAAGGTTGTAATGGGGTTAGGGTCAAGGTAGGATTGTATTTGGTCAAGTGGACTAAAATCTGAATCCTTAATTAACTTGAACTTTTCCCACCTAACTTAAACAATCCATGTAATCATAATACAACATCTAACCATCCATTAACCATTTTTTCACATATTCATGCATTCTAATTTCAAGTACAATTCAAATGCATTGTTTTCAACATTTACTTTGGGGCATTTTGTCCCCTTTTTCTTATTTGCTCTTTTTCCTCTCTCTTTTTTTTTACATAATTTTTCTTTTTCTTTTATTTTTCTCAATGCATATGATTAAATTATTGGATGCATGAATCATGTCCTAAACATTTTTTTCACATTTTCAGAAAATTCTAACATACTCAATTCTTCAAACCAATTGTTTCCAAATTCGCTTTCCCACACTTAATTTATGAGCACTCTCACTAGTCTAAGCTAACTAAGGATTCAAATTAAGGACATTATTGTTTTCCGCTTAGAGTTAATGATGTGTTAAAGTAAGGAACAAAGGGGTATAATAGGCTCAAATTGGTTTGCAAAGGATAATGAAAGGTAAGGCCATATGGGTATGTAAGCTCAGTGAAACAAAGGCCTCAATCATGTAAGTGTATGCATACATCAAATTATGGAAATATAGAATTAAGCAAGACAAAGATCACAATTTTAGAAAGAAAAATACACACTAAAACAAAATTTTTAGTTGATAAAATGCAACCAATTCAAATAGGCTCAAAATCTCACAGGTTTTGTGTGTTCGAGTTCTAAACCATGTTCCAGTATAATATCTCTTCAAACCAGTGTAACATTAAATTTTATTCAAATTAGTGAAATTCTCTAAAAATTTTCTTGAAAAAGAAAATATTACTTCCACCAAGTGGTAAAATATGCAAAAATCAAACAAACATGCAGATGCAACAACTAATCTACAAAAAAAATTTAAAACATTGGTGTTGAGACAGGGATGTACTAACCCACGGAGATCGGTATCGACCTCCCCACACTAAAGATTACACCGTCCTCGGTGCATGCTGAGATGTGCAAGTGGACGGGTTGTTTCAACTGTTGCTTTTCTCTAAGGATTGTGCAGATGGACTTGTCTGTCTCCCCATGTAAACGTCTTCCGGTTCTCTTCATGGTGGCCAGCCTGAAAGAAGAGGAAAAGAAGAACAGTAACCCAGAAATAAAGATAAGAAACAATTAAAGCCTAGGTTGGTTAATGCTGAATAATGAAGGTCTCAATTACATGGTAGCTACAACATGCAAGTGAGAAAACAATAGAAGCACATGGCATACCAGTGGTGCAAAAATGTTGCAACAATGAGGGAGAGTGTGGGTAAGGAGAGATAATATAAATTCATATCAATGTAAAAGTAATACAGGTATAAAAGATTGGCATTGATATAAATAATATTACCTATTCAAAATAAAACAAGTCACTAAGTACCCAAAATAATTCAAGAGAAGATGCAATCATTTGAACACCAATAATAATTTTAGAAAAATAAAAATATGCAATGAATGAATAAATTAAATAAAATAGAATGGAAGTGAGAGAACATAAGAAAGCAAGAAGAAAGAAATAAGAAAAGATAAGAAGAATAAGGATTCAGAGAAGAAAAGATAAGAAAATTGGCACTGATCTGGATAGGTTGTACGACGCTGGTGACGCGGTCGCGTGGGTGACGCGGTCGCATGGTGCGCGATAAGGTTGGGTGACGCGGACGCGTGGGGCACGCGATCGCATGACTCGATGTGTGCTAGTGGCGCGAGTGCAGCCTCGCGGTCGCACAACTCTCTGTTCAAATCTTAGTATTGCCAAAATCCAGGGTGACGCGGTCGCGTGGGGCATGCGATCGCGTGAGTGGCCTTATTTCCAATATGACGCGGACGCGTGGGGCACGCGTTCACGTGGGAGGGCTTGGGCTGCCAGCACGAGTCCAGCCCAACTCCAGCACAACTTTCGGCCATGCACCCTTTTTACGCCGATTTCAGGTCACGCAGCCGCGTGGGTGACGCGGTCGCGTGGGAGGCCATTATTCCCATATGACACGGTCGCGTCAGCGACGCGGTCGCGTGGGGTGATTGTGCCATTGGCACGCCTCCAGCGCTGCTCCTGCGTAACTTTCTGTTCAATTTATTATTCTCTCATCTCCTTGCGACGTGGACGCATCGCTAATGCGGTCGCATCGCGTGCTCGCTTCTTTTTTTTTTAATCTGAAAAGATACAGAATGCAGTGTTAATATGAATGTGATGAAAAACTCCAGGTTCAATATAATAAAATAAAATAAAATTTCAAAAATAAATAAAACTAAATAAAAATGAAAAAGGACGATTATACCATGGTCGGTTGTCTCCCACCTAGCACTTTTAGTTAAAGTCCTTAAGTTGGACATTTGATGAGCTTCCTGTTATGGTGGCTTATGCTTGAACTCATCCAGGAATCTCCACCAGTGTTTGTGATTCCAGTAACCTCCGGGGTCCCAAACTAGGCATGTAAAATCCTTGAGCAGCTTCAAAAAGATTCTTAGGCTCCCGGGGTGTTGGATGTCAGAACAGATTCCAGGATCCCAAACTTTACTTTTACACCCATCTTTGTCAGGATCTGTATTTTTCCAGCCGGGTGATAAGTAAATTGAATTCTCACTGCAGCTACCAAACAGCTTCCTAGACCCATTCAATTGAGCTCTACACCAACCTTTGCGTTTAAACTTAAAGCTTCCAACCATAATGAACCTTGCAGGACAATTCTTACCACTGGGCATCTTCCTCTTACTCTTAATGCCACAAAGAGCTCTAAGTTGACCATCTGTCTCCAGTAGCCCATATTTAAGTGGGATTAGAAAGCTATGGGATATGAATTTTACCCACTTGAATGTTGTGAAGGATGATGGTAACTTAGGGGGAGGTATTTCTAATGAAATTGCAAGCTCCACTCCCTTGTGCTCTTCTTTGATAATTACCACCTCTTTGCAAGCTTCTTCAATTTCAACCTCTTCCTCTTGGTAGCTTTCTTCCGGTTCAATCTCCTCTTCATTGCTTTTCAAGGGCATGGGAGGTTGTACTTCTTTTTCTTGAATCTCCATCTCTTGATCAACCTCTTCCAAGTCTTCAACTATGATATGCTTTGGAGGTTGTGCGCCCTCCTCAACATCAAATTCAACCGTCTTGGAAAGAGGTTCTATGACTGGACTTTCCTATGGAGGTTCTGCATCTCCTAAGTCTTCAACCACTTCTTCTTCTTCTTGAACAATGACAGCGTCTTCTACTTGTTCTAGTACGAATTCATTCTCTGTCTTGTCCACTGGGGTTTCTTGTATTTCCTTCATGCCACGCTCTTCACTAGACTGTCCACATGGGGCTGTGGCTGATCCTTGTGTATTTAAGCGCCTAGAAGCCCATTGAATTAATGCTTGCCCCAGTTGTTGAGTGGTTGCCTGAAATCGATCCACTATTTCCTTGAAATGATCCTTTGTCTCTTGATGCACTCGGCTTTCATAAGTAGGATCATAGTGCTCTTGGATTGATGGATATGGAGATGATGAATATTGAAGTGGTGGTTCTTGGGAGTAATTGGGTTGGAATTGGGGTGGTTCTATATATGGTTCATATGGCTCATAAGGTGGTTGGTATGGTGGTTGAGGGTTAGGGTCATATGGAGGTGAATGGCGGAAAGGGGCTTGTGAGTTTGGTGGTACAAAGTTATGTTGAGGAAAGGGTTCATAGGCATATGGTGGTGGTTGTTGATAGTCCATTGGAGGTGGTTGTTGCCATGAGGTTAAATTTTAAAATTTGAAATTTGAAATTTTGAAATTTGAATTTTGAAATTTGATTTTTGAAATAAGATAAGATAAGATAAAAATTTTAAAAATAAAAATCTGAAAAAAAAAATTTTTTTCGAAAAAAAAATTAATTAAAAATATTTTTGAATTTAATGAGGAAAGAGAAAAACAATAAAATGACACCAAATTTCAAATTTTTAGATCAAAACGAAGAAAACAACTAAGAACAGCTTGAAGGTCAAGATGAACGTGAAGAACAACTTGAAGATCAAGATGAACACTAAGAACAAATTTTTGAAAAAAAAAATTTTATAACTAAATAAAAACAAATAACCTCTTAATTTATGGAAAAGCAAAAATAAAAACAAATAAACAAGCAAAAATAAAAAAATATTTACAATAACCAATAATAAGGCACATGTTTGCAATTCCCCGGCAACGGCGCCATTTTGACGTTAGGGATTTTTGCCAGTAAAGAAGTTCATAAAAACACTCGCGTTGTAGATATAGTCTCTAAACCGACAGAAATCCCTTCGTACAAACGTTTTGGTTGTCATAAGTAACAAACCCCTTTGAAATTGATAACCGAGTATTCAAACCTCGAGTCGTCTTCTCAAGGAATTGTAGGGAGGTGTTCTTATTATTGGTTATGAGTTTGTAAATTGGGGTTTTTGGATCAAAGTAAAAAGTTAGAAAAGCAATGGCAGAGGGAATAAAATAATAACAATAAACATAAACTCTTGGCAAGGTATTAGAAATTCGAAGTCCAGACCAAGTTATCCTTATCAATGATAATGAAATTTGAATCTTAATTCGACTTAGTTAACCTTCACTAAAGTAAAGGAAAATCAAGGGACTAATTAGTCAGATCTTTGAATCCTAGTTAATTCCTAAGAAAAGATTGGGATTATTGAAGATCAATTCAATTAGCAAGGATAACAATTATCAATTATGCTATTGAGTTGGATAATTCCTGAGTTACTGATTTCTTAACCAAGACCAAAAGGGAAAATATCTAAATTAAAAGCATTCATATAAATAAAGCAAGGCAAAATTAAGTCTGAAAATACCTCGAATTGTATTAACAAAAGAACTTAAATCTGACATAGACATGCATGGAAAAAGAAATAAAAGAACATTGAACCTGGATTGAGAGTCACTCCTAAAACTAAGAGAAGTCCTAAATCGTAATCCTAAGAGAGAGGAGAGAACCTCTCGCTCTAAAAACTACATCTACTCCTAAAATTGTGAATATGAGAGCCTCCTTATGAATGGATGCAGTCCCCCACTTTATAGCCTCTAATCTGTGTTTTCTGTGCCGCAAACTGGGTCAGAAACAGTCCAGAATTCGCTGGTTTCGAATTTTGCCACGCTGGATTTTCGTCACTGCGACGCGGCCGCATGAATCACGCGGTCGCGTCCTCTAGCGTCAGGGAAACTATAACATATTATATATCAAATCGAAGCCCTGGACGTTAGCTTTTCAACGCAACTGGAACCGTGTCGTTTGGACTTTTGTAGCTAAAGTTATAGCCATTTGAGTGCGAAGAGGTCACGCTAGACAGCTTAGCAATTTCTCCAACTTCTTGTATTCTTTCCACTTTTGCATGCTTTCTTCCCATCCTCCAAGCCATTCCTGCCTTATAATCTCTGAAAACACTTAACACACATATCAAGGCATCTAATGGTAATAAGAGAGGATTAATAATAAGCAAATATAAGATCAAAGAAGCATGTTTTCAATCAAAACACATAATTAGGAAGGAAATATAAAACCATGCAAATAGTATGAATAAGTGGGTAAAGAGTTGATAAAATCCACTCAATTGAGCACAAGATAAACCATGAAATAGTGGTTTATCAATGACTCCTTGAGAATGTGAATTAATTCAACTACATGCAAGCCTTATATACAAGTGAGTGAATAAAAATTAGAATTGCATGATGCATGACTCATTTAGGTAATTGCATTTAGGTTAGATTGCATTGCATGACATTCCACCACTTTAACCTTACTTTTTATCTTGGATTTAGCATGAGGACATGCTTTGTTTTAAGTGTGGGGAGGATGATAAACCCATATTTTATGATATATTATGTGCTTAAATTGAGTGATTTATTCAATCCTTCACCCACTTATTCATATTAATTGCATGATTTTACTTCTCCTTCCTTATTATGTGATATATGTGAAAAACATGTTTCCTATGCTTTAAAATTAATTATTTTAATTACCTTTATTTCCATTCGATGACGTGATTAGTGTGTTGAGTAGTTTCAGATCTTCTAAGGCAGGAATGACTTAAAGGATGAAAAAGGAAACATACAAAGATGGGAGGAAAGCACAAAACGGAGTTTCTAAAGAAACTGGCATCCACGCGATCGCATGGGCGACGCGGACGCATGCCAAGCGTGAATCAACAGCGACGCGGCCACATGACTGACGCGACCGCGCGCCTTAAGCAGAACACATATGACGCGGCCGCATGACCGACGCGACCGCGTGACAAGAAAAGCTCCGAATGACGCGACCGCGTGACCCACGCGGACGCGTGACAAAGGCCACGCACCAGAAATTGCAGAAAACGCTCATAGTGAATTCTGAAGCCCTTTTTGGCCCAAATCCAAGTCTAGAAGGCATAGACCAGAGGTTATGAAGTGAGGGAGTGCATCCATTCAAAGGGAGCTCGCCAATTTAGTTACTTTCCATGATTTAGATTTAGTTTGGAGAGAGGTTCTCTCCTCTCTCTTTAGGATTAGGATTTAGATTTAGGATTTTTATTCACTTTCAGGATTATCTCTTTTGGTCAGGTTCAATATTTCTTTTATTTACTTTTGCAAGTTACTTTATGAATCCTTTCATGTTACAGATCACTCTTTTATTAATGTTATTTGAGGTATTTCAGTTTAATATTGATTTCTTTTATTTATGCTATTGTTGCTTTTACTCTGAAGACATTTTTATTCCAGTAGATTTACTTCCCCTTTTGGTTTTGGTTAAGAAATCAGTAACTCAGGAGTTGTCAAACTCAAACACGATTGATAATTGTTATCTTGTTAATTGAATTGAACTTCAATAATCCCAATCTTTTCTTAGGAAATAAATAGGATCCGAAGATCAAACTAATTAATCCCTTGACCTTTCTTTATATTAGTAAAGGCTAACAAAGTGGAATTAAGATTCAATTATTATCATCATTGATAAGGATAGCCAGGATAGGACCTCTAATTTCTCATACCTTGCCAAAAGTTTGCTTTACAGTATTTATTTATTTTTAATTGCCATTTAAATTATTTGTCATATTTGTTCCTCATTCTTGAAACCCCAAATTTACAATCTCCATAACCAATAATAAGAACATACTTCCCTGCAGTTCCTTGAGAAGACGACCCGAGGTTTGAATACTTCGGTTATCAATTTTTAAGGGGTTTGTTACTTGTGACAACCAAAACGTTTGCACGAAAGGGATTTTTGTTGGTTTAAAAACTATATCTACAACGCGACTGTTTTTATGACATTCTTTACTGGCAAAAATCCTGTTCGTCAGTCTTGAATTGGGAAAAATGTCATTTCATGGTACCAGAAGGCATTATTCTTGGGCATAAAGTTTCAAGCAAGGGTATAGAAGTTGACAAAGCTAAAATAGAGATCATAGAAAAATTTCCTATACCAATCAATGTGAAAGTACTGAGAAGTTTTCTTGGGCATGCTGGATTCTACAAGAGATTCATCAAAGATTTTTCAAAAATAGCTAAACCACTAAGTAACTTGCTGGTGGTTGACAATTCATTTATTTTTAATGATGAATGCAAACATGCTTTTGAAATCTTGAAAACTAAACTCACTACAGAACCAATTATCACACCCCCAGAATGGGGACTTCCTTTTGAACTTATGTGTGATGCAAGTGATTTTGCAATTGGTGCTGTATTGGGACAAAGGAATGATAAATTGCATCATGTCATATACTATGCAAGTAAAGTGTTAAATGAGACACACAAAAATTACACCACCACAGAAAAAGAACTATTGGCAATTGTATATGCATTTGATAAATTTAGGCAATACTTGATTGGTTCAAAAGTTGTAGTATATATTGACCATGCTGATCTCAAGTATCTCATGTCTAAACAGGATGCTAAGCCAAGGGTTATTAGGTGGGTGGTGTTGCTATAAGAATTTGACATTGAAGTAAGGGATAGGAAAGGAAGTGAGAACCAAGTTGCAGATCATTTGTCAAGGCTACCACAAGAGATCAACTAAGAAGCACCGCAACCAGTGAATGAGAAGTTCCCAGATGAGCATCTATTTCAAGTCCAACCAGCACCTTGGTTTGCTGATAGTGCAAACAACAAGGTAAGAAGAAGGATTCCTCAGGACTACACTAGGCAACAAGTGAAGAAACTGCTCACTGAAGCCAAGAAATTCTTGTGGGATAAACCTTTTCTATTCAAGAGATATCCAGATGGGATGATTAAAAGGTGGGTACCAGAAAGTGAGATGAGAAACATCCTATGGCACTGCCACAGTTCAGGTTATGGTGGACATTTTGGGGCCGAAAGAACAGCTACCAAAGTTCGTCAGAGCGGCTTCTATTGGCCATCCATATTCAAAGATGCAAGGGATTTTGTAAATCAATGTGATGAATGCCAAATAGCAGGAGGCCTAACAAGGAGAAGTGAAATGTCCCAGAATTTCATCTTGGAAGTAGAATTGTTTGACCTTTAGGGAATAGATTTCATGGGACCCTTTCCCCCATCATATTCATTCAAGTACATATTGGTGGCAGTAGAGTACGTCTCCAAATGGATCGAAGCCATAGCAACAACCACATGTGATGCAAGCATTGTTCTCCAGTTTTTCAGGAAGTATATTTTCACCAGATTTGGAGTGCCTAAAGGCCTCATCAGTAATAGTGGTAGTCACTTTTGTAACAAACAACTAGACAAGCTGCTTTATAGATATGGAGTAACTCACAAAGTGGCTACACCATACCATCTTCAAACTAATGGCCAGGCTGAATTAGCAAATAGAGAGCTAAAAAGAATTCTAGAGAAAACGGTTGGAGTTACAAGAAAAGACTGGGCAAGGAAGTTGGATGATGCCTTGTGGGTATATAGAACTGCATTCAAAACCCCAATCGGGAGGTCACCATTTTAGCTACTCTGTGGTAAATCCTGCCACCTCCCTGTGGAGCTCGAGCACAAGGCTTTTTGGGCCACTAAGCTTCTTAATCTTGATTCTCAAGCAGCAGGAGAGAAGAGGTTACTGCAGCTTAATGAATTGGATGAATTCAGACTGGAAGCTTATGAGAATGCTAAAAACTACAAGGAGAGGACCAAAAGATGACATGACAAGAAAATTGCAAGAAGAGATTTTGAGTCAGGACAACAAGTGCTATTGTATAATTCCAGGCTCAAGATTTTCCCTGGCAAACTCAAGTTCAAATGGACCAGTCCTTATCTGGTGACCAAGGTTTCCCCACATGGAAATCTGAAACTTCTAAATGAAGCCACAAAGGATACATTCACAGTAAATGGGCACAGGATGAAGCACTACCTGGGAGGATCATGGAACAAGGAGGAGAGCATTCATGAGCTAACTTGAACAAGAATGAAGGACGTTAAGCTAGTGACAATAAAAGAGCACTTGTTAGGAGGCAACCCAACCAGAGGTAACTTTCTTTTCCTAGCTATTTCAATAAAAGAGTTAAGTAGATTTTCCTACATTGCAAGGAGTTAAGTTTGGTGTTGCACACCAAAAGGAGGTCATAAGTAAACAATTCAAGATTGAATGTGTGATACTAAGTTTGGTGTTCCACCACAGATTTCATTAAAAATACATTGCAACTCTTCCAAAGAGCATGACTAGTCACTAACTCCAAACAATCAGAGAAACTACTTAACAATTATTTACTTTCTAGTTCATAGTTTGGTTTCTTAATAAAAGCACATGATGTCTCTGGCATGTATCCAATTTGATGCATATAGAAGTAGGTAAGGAACTAAGTTTGGTGTTCACACACCAAAGTAAGTTCAGAAGCTTACAAACATATATGTATGCTAACAATTTCTCAAGTGCTTGGGGAACAAGCAACTTCCAATATCTTTGCAGGAAGTCATTCAATCGTTTGGAGGAAATATGCACCATCATCCAAGGAGAAAAAGAAGAATACAGAAGCTACATGATGATGATGATGACAAGAAAGAAGCAAGAAGACACCAAGAGGTTGTATTGTTACTTAACTGTTTTCATGTTTGAAGTGCTTTAATTGGAAGTGTAATTGTACCTTGTTTTCATGATCATTTGCATTCTATTATTTTTATGTTTATCTTAGCTTGCTAGTTTAATGCCTAAATCACTTCACCTTGTTTGAATTGTATGCCTTGCTTCCAAAGCATCAATAAAAGAAAATGTTGTGAAACAGAAGAGTAAAAGTCCAACTTAGTAGAAGATGAATAAGGTCCTAAGGTTATATGGTGGTACTTGCTAACTAAGTTGGTTCACTAATAAGGATGAAGGCTAGAATATCTCTTTAAGTATGAGCTTAATTTGCTTTCTATGAAACTCAAATGAATAAAAAGATCCATGAAAAAGAAAGAAAAGAGCAAGCAATAAAGCTAAGCACCAATAGTTTGAATCTTGAGATATGTGCCTGTGGTGCTTTTGTACATGGATATGCTTGGATGATTAGGTTCTGAGGAGTACTTCATCACTTGACAACTTGGGTTAACTAACTTGGGATTGTCAACCAAAAGTCCACTATCAAGAGCAACCTTGCTACAAAGCACTTAGTGACCCAAAGAGGTGCTGGGTACTAATGTCTTAGGGATAAAATTTCAAGCCATGTGCCTGTGGTGTGTATGTGTTAAGCTGAGGCTTGAGTAAGTAAGTCCTCAGGGGTGTTTCAACACCTAGCACCTTGAACCAACTGGTTCGGGAGTGTTGGCTGAAAGCTTATCATAAAGAGCTGCCTTAACACAGAACACTTAGCTAAATAGAGTAATAAGCCTCTAGAAAGAAGAAAAAGAAAGCAAAAGCTAAGCTAAGGATCAAAGAATAAGAGTCTCAAAGAAGGTAACAGAGTTAGTACCTAAAGAGCATATTATAGTCCAGAAACTAATAAGAGTATGAACCTAAGAGGCTGGAAATCTCTCAATAAGGACTCATATCTCTATGTATTCTCATTCATTTTTCTTATGTTTTACTGCTTGCTTGCAGACAAGCAAGATTTAAGTTTGGTGTTGTGATGCCATGGCATCTTGGCTGGCTTTTCAAGCCATTTTTAGTATGTTTTAGGTTAGTTTCATGCATTTTCTTAGTTAACAAGCAAGCATTTGGATGAGTTATGTATTCATGTCTTGATTCAATCAACATTGCGAATTATACACATTTTCATGAGATTAATGCAAATAACTACTTAATGCAATGAATGATGCATTATCTTGTGATTATAGCAAAACTTTGATGCAATTGTTTGATTGATGACAGGCAAAAAGAAGTAGAGGAAAGCAGGAGAAGAGTGGTGTTAGTGGTCAAGTTAGTGCCACTAACGCCAGTATCAACGCCAGCTTCTAAGTGAGGAGTGGCGTTAATGGCCACGTTAACGCCACTAACGCTAGTGTCAATGCCAGCATTCAAGGAGGAGTGGCGTTAGTGACCAAGTTAGTGCCACTAACGCCAGTGTTAACGTGGAGGGACCAAGGAAGGGCTGCGTTAGTCGCCAAGTTAGTGCAACTAACGCTAGCACTAACGTGAGTGACGACTTCAAGACTCCAAGGAAGAGCTGCTGCGTTAGTGGCCAAGTTAGTACCACTAACGCAGGCACTAACGTGAGCAACACACCTCCAAGACTCCAAGGAAGAGCTGCATTAGTGGCCAAGTTAGTGCCACTAACGCAGGCACTAACGTGAGCGACACAAATCCAAGGCTCCATGGAAGAGCAGCGTTAGTGGCCAAGTTAATGCCACTAACGCCAGCACTAACGTAAGCAAAGCAAAGAAGAGCTGCATTAGTGTCCACGTTAATGCCACTAACGCCAGTACTAACGTCAGCGAGCCATGCAATGTACAGAGTGTTATCCACACTAACGTCCTCACTAACGTCAGTGCTGCTTCAACTAATACCTTCTAGAAAGCTGAGAAAAACCCAAAGAGTTTGCTAATTGCTTCAACTAAGGCCAGGGGCCCACTTTTAAGTACTTGAAGACTCATTTGAAGATCACACAAGTAGTATATATAGGAAGAGTTTTGAACTAGAAAAGGGGATTATAGACTCTTATAGAGAGGATCCAAATTAGGATTTTCTTTCTGCATTTTAGTTTACTTTTGATGTACCTTTCTTTTCTCTTTGAGTTTTGGTGCACGAAATTGTGATCCCTGATAATGGCTCCAAAAACTTGGTGCTCAAATCTTAATTCATAATTTGTCACAACTTCGATACAACTAACCACCAAGTGTACTGGGTCGTCCAAGTAATAAAACCTTACGTGAGTAAGGATCGATCCCACGGAGATTGTTGGTATGAAGCAAGCTATGGTCATCTTGTAAATCTCAGTCAGGCGGATATTAAATGGTTATGGAGTTTTCGAATAATAATAATAAATAAACAGAAAATAAAGATAGAACTACTTATGTAAATCATTGGTGAGAATTTCAGATAAGCGTATAGAGATGCTTTCGTTCCTCTGAACCTCTGCTTTCCTGCTGTCTTCATCCAATCAGTCATACTCCTTTCTATGGCAAGCTGTATGTTAGGCATCACCGTTGTCAATGGCTACATCCTGTCCTCTCAGTGAAAATGGTCCAATGCGCTGTCACTGCACGGCTAATCATCTGTCGGTTCTCGATCATACTGGAATAGGATCCATTGATCCTTTTGCGTCTGTCACTACGCCCAGCACTCGCAAGTTTGAAGCTCATCACAACCATCCCTTCCCAGATCCTACTCGGAATACCACAGACAAGGTTTAGACTTTTCGGATCTCAGGAATGGCCATCCATGGGTTCTAACTTATACCACGAAGATTCTGATTAAGGAATCCAAGAGATACTCATTCAATCTAAGGTAGAACGGAAGTGGTTGTCAGGCACGTGTTCATAGGGAATGATGATGACTGTCACGATCATCACATTCATGTTGAAGTGCGAATGAATATCTTAGGAGCGGAATAAGTTGAATTGAATAGAAAAATAGTAGTACTTTGCATTAATCTTTGAGGAACAGCAGAGCTCCACACCTTAATCTATGGTGTGTAGAAACTCTACCATGAAAATACATAAGTGAAGGTCCAGGCATGGCCGAGATGGCCAGCCCCCTAAAGCGTGATCAATAGTCTCCTAAGATGAACAATTTATTAAAACTGAGACCAAAGATGGTCAAAAAGACGTCTAATACAATAGTAAGAGGTCCTATTTATAATAAACTAGTCACTAGGGTTTACATGAGTGAGTAATTGATGCATAAATTCACTTCCGGGGCCCACTTGGTGTGTGCTTGGGATGAGCTTGAACTTTACACGTGCAGAGACTTCTTTTGGAGTTGAACGCCAAGTTGTAACGTGTTTTTGGCGTTCAACTCTGGTTTGTGACGTGTTTCTGGCGTTTAACTCCAGACTGCAGCATAGAACTGGCGTTCAACGCCCTTTTGCGTCGTCTAAATTTGGGCAAAGTATGGACTATTATATATTTCTGGAAAGCCCTGGATGTCTACTTTCCAACGCCGTTGAGAACGCACCATTTGGAGTTCTGTAGCTCTAGAAAATCCACTTTGAGTGCAGGGAGGTCAGAATCCAACAGCATCAGCAGTCCTTCTTCAACCTCTGAATCTGATTTTTGCTCAAGTCCCTCAATTTCAGCCAGAAAATACCTGAAATCACAGAAAAACACATAAACTCATAGTAAAGTCCAGAAATGTGAATTTAACATAAAAACTAATAAAAACATCCCTAAAAGTAACTAGATCCTACTAAAAACATACTAAAAACAATGCCAAAAAGCATCTAAATTATCCGCTCATCACAACACCAAACTTAAATTGTTGCTTGTCCCCAAGCAACTGAAAATCAAATAGGATAAAAATAAGAGAATATACTATAAATTCCAAACTATCAATGAAACATAGCTCCAATCAGATGAGCGGGACTTGTAGCTTTTTGCCTCTTAAATAGTTTTGGCATATCACTTTATCCATTGAGGTTCAGAATGATTGGCATCTATAGGAACTCAGAGTTCAGATAGTGTTATTGATTCTCCTAGTTCAGTATGTTGATTCTTGAACACAGCTACTTTATGAGTCTTGGCCGTGGCCCTAAGCACACTCTTCTTTTGCTTTGGACCTTGACTTTAACCGCTCAGTCTCAAGTTTTCACTTGACACCTTCACGCCACAAGCACATGGTTAGGGACAACTTGGTTTAGCCGCTTAGGCCAGGATTTTATTCCTTTAGGCCCTCCTATCCACTGATACTCAAAGCCTTGGGATCCTTTTTATTACCCTTGCCTTTTGGTTTTAAGGGCTATTGGCTTTTTGCTCTTGCCTTTTGGTTTTAAGAGCTTTTGGCTTTTCTGCTTGCTTTTTCTTTTTCTATTTTTTTTTCGCCAATTTTTTTTCTGTAAGCTTTGTATTCACTGCTTTTTCTTGCTTCAAGAATCATTTTTATGATTTTTCAGATTATCAAATAATATGTCTTCTGTTCATCATTCTTTCAAGAGCCAACATATTTAACATTCTAAAACACCAACTTCAAAAGACATATGCACTGTTCAAGCATTCATTCAGAAAACAAAAAGTATTGTCTCCACATCAATATAATTAAACTAAGTTCAAGGATGAATTCGAAACCATGTACTTCTTGTTCTTTTGTTTTTAAAACATTTTTTATTTAAGAGAGGTGATGGATTCATATTCACTACTTTAAGGCATAGACACTTAGACACTAATGATCATGTAATAAAGACATAAACATAGATAAACATTTAACATAAGAAAACGAAAAACAGAAAATTTGAGAACAAGGAATGAGTCCACCTTAGTGATGGTGGCGTTTTCTTCTTGAGGTACCAATGATGTCCTTGAGCTCTTCTATGTCTCTTCCTTGTCTTTGTTGCTCCTCCCTCATAACTCTTTGATCTTCTCTAATTTCATGGAGGATGATTGAGTGCTCTTGATGTTCCACCCTTAGTTGTCCCATGTTGGAACTCAGTTCTCCTAGGGAGGTGTTGATTTGCTCCCAAAAGTTCTGTGGATGAAAGTGTATCCCTTGAGGCATCTCAGGGATTTCTTGGTAATGAGCTTCTTCATGCGTCTCTTGAGATCCATGAATAGGCTCTCTTGTTTGCTCCATCCTTTTCTTAGTGATGGGCTTGTCCTCATCAATAAGGATATCTCCCTCTATGTCAATCCTAGCCGAATTGCATAGATGGCAAATGAGGTGAGGGAAGGCTAACCTTGCCATAGTGGAGGACTTGTCAGCCACCTTGTAGAGTTCTTGAGGTATAATCTCATGAACCTCCGCCTCTTCTCCAATCATGATGCTATGGATCATGATGGCCTGGTCTATAGTAACTTCAGACCGGTTGCTAGTGGGAATGATTGAGCGTTGAATGAACTCCAACCATCCTCTAGCTACAGGCTTAAGGTCCAGTCTTCTCAGTTGAACCGGTTTGCCTTTTGAGTCAATCTTCCATTGAGCTCCTTCCACACATATGTCCATGAGGACTTGGTCCAACCTTTGATCAAA
>NC_029794.2:85296375-85301891 GCF_000816755.2 Arachis ipaensis
TTCTTACTTTGATCATGGTTCCTAGTGATCCATGCATTAGCATAGAACTCTTGAACCATTAGAATTCCGACTTGTTGGATGGGGTTTGTTAGAACTTCCCAACCTCTTCTTTGGATCTCATGTCGGATCTCCGGATACTCATTTTTCTTGAGTTTGAAAGGGACCTCGGGGATCACCTTCTTCTTGGCCACAACATCATAGAAGTGGTCTTGATGGGCTTTGGAGATGAATCTTTCCATCTCCCATGACTCGGAGGTGGAAGCTTTTGTCTTCCCTTTCCCTTTTCTAGAGGATTCCCCGGTCTTAGGTGCCATCAATGGTAATGGAAAAACAAAAAGCTTATGCTTTTACCACACCAAACTTAGAATATTGCTCGCCCTCGAGTAAGAGAAGAAAGAAAAGATGAAGAAGAAGAAATAAAGGAGAGGGAGAGAGGTTTGTGTTTCGGCCAAGAAGAGGAAGAGAGGGTTGTGTTGTGTGAAAATGAAGAAGAATGGAGGGGTTTATATATTGGAGGGAGAGGGGTTAGGTTCAGCCATTTAGGGTGGGTTTGGGTGGGAAAGTGATTTTGAATTTTGAAGGTAGGTGGGGTTTATGAGGTAGGTTTATGGAGAAGAGTGGATGGATGTGAGTGGTGAAGGGATAGTAGGGAAGAGAGCTTGAGGTGATAGGTGAAGGGGTAATTTGGAAGAGAGCTTGAGGTGATTGGTGAAGGGTTTTGGGGAAGGGTGTTTATTGGGAAGAGAGGATGAATGAGAAGAGGGAAGAGTATGAGTGGAGGTAGGTGGGGATCCTGTCGGGTCCACAGATGCTGAGATGATCCTGTGGGGTCCACAGATCCTGAGGTGTCAAAGAATTGCATCCCTGCAACAATTAGGCATGTAAAATGCCTTTGCATGCAATTCTAGTGTTTAAACGCCGAATTAGTGCTTGTTCTGGGCGTTCAGCGCCAGATGCTCCTTATTGGCGTTTAAACGCCAGTAAGCCCTTCCTCCAGGGTGTGATTTTTCTTCTGTTGTTTTTTATTCTGTTTTTAATTTTTGTATTTATTTTGTGACTCCACATGATCGTGAACCTAATAAAACATGAAAGAACAATAAAATAAAATTAGATAAATAAAAATTGGGTTGCCTCCCAACAAGCGCTTCTTTAATGTCAATAGCTTGACAGTGGGCTCTCATGGAGCCACACAGGTGATCAGGTCAATTTTATAGACTTCCCAATACCAAACTTAGAGTTTGGATATGGGAGTTCAACACCAAACTTAGAGTTTGGCTGAGGCCTCCCAACACCAAACTTAGAGTTTGACTATAGGGGCTTTAGTTGACTCTGTACTGAGAGAAGCTTTCTATGCTTCCTCTCCATTGTTACAGAAGGAGATTCTTGAGTTTTAAACACAAGGTTGTCCTCATTCAGTTGAAGGATCAATTCTTCTCTATCTACATCAATCACAGCTCTTGCTGTGGCTAGGAACGGTCTTCCAAGGATGATGGATTCATCCTCTTCCTTCCCAGTCTCTAGGATTATGAAATCAGCAGGGATGTAAAGGCCTTCAACCTTTACTAACACATCCTCTACCTGACCATAAGCCTCTTTTCTTGAATTTTCTGCCATCTCTAATGAGATTCTAGCAGCTTGCACCTCAAAGATTCCCAGTTTCTCCATTACAGAGAGTGGCATGAGGTTTATTCCTGACCCAAGGTCACATAGAGCCTTCTCAAAGGTCATGGTGCCTATGGTACAAGGTATTAGGAACTTTCCAGGATCCTGTTTCTTCTGATGCAATCTCAGTTGATCCAATGCATTTAGTTCATTGGTGAACAGGGGAGGTTCATCTCTCTAAGTCTCTTTACCAAATAAATTGGCATTCAGCTTCATGATTGCACCAAGGAACTTGGCAACTTGCTCTTCAGTAACATCCTCATTCTCTTCAGAAGAGGAATACTCATCAGAGCTCATGAATGGCATAAGGAGGTTCAATGGAATCTCCATGGTCTCTAGATGAGTCTCAGATTCCTTTGGTTCCTCAGAGGGGAACTCCTTATTGATCATTGGACGTCCCAGGAGGTCTTCCTCCTTGGGATTCATGTCCTCTCCTTCCTCCTTGGATTCGGCCATCATGGTTATATCAATGGCCTTGCACTCTCCTTTTGGATTTTCTTCTGTATTGCTTGGGAGAGTACTAGGAGGGATTTCAGTGATCCTTTTACTCAGCTGGCCCACTTGTGCCTCCAAATTTCTAATGGAGGACCTAGTTTCATTCATGAAACTCAGAGTGGCCTTAGATAAATCAGAGACTAAATTTTCTAAGCTAGATGGATTTTGCTCAGAATTCTCTGTCTGTTGCTGAGTGGATGATGGAAAAGGTTTACTATTGTTAAACCTGTTTCTTCCACCATTATTAAAGCCTTGTTGAGGCTTTTGTTGATCCTTCCATGAGAGATTTGGGTGATTTCTCCATGAGGGATTATAGGTATTTCCATATGGTTCACCCATGTAATTCACCTCTGCTATTGCAGGGTTTTCAGGATCATAAGCTTCTTCTTCAGAAGATGCCTCTTGAGTACTGTTGGATGCAGCTTGCATTCCATTCAGACTCTGAGAAATCATATTGACTTGCTGAATCAATATTTTATTCTGAGCTAATATGGCATTCAGAGCATCAATTTCAAGAACTCCCTTCTTCTGAGGCGTCCCATTACTCACAGGATTCCTCTCAAAAGTGTACATAAACTGGTTGTTAGCAACCATGTCAATAAGTTCTTGAGCTTCTGCAGGCATTTTCTTTAGGTGAATGGATCCACCTGCAGAAGTATCCAATGACATCTTAACTAATTCAGACAGACCATCATAGAATATATCTAGGATGGTCCATTCTGAAAGCATGTCAGAAAGACACTTTTTAGTCAGTTGCTTGTATCTCTCCCAAGCTTCATAGAGAGATTCACCTTCTTTCTGTCTGAAGGTTTGGACATCCACTCTAAGCTTACTAAGCTTTTGAGAAGGAAAGAACTTAGCTAAGAAAGCCTTGATCAGCTTATCCCAAGAGTTCAGGCTATCTTTAGGTTGTGAGTCCAACCATGTTCTAGCTCTGTCTCTTACAGCAAATGGGAAAAGCATAAGCTTGTAGACCTCGGGATCAACCCCATTGGTCTTAACAGTATCACAGATCTACAAGAATTCAGTTAAGAACTGAAAAGGGTCTTCAGATGGAAGTCCATAAAACTTGCAGTTCTGCTGCATCAGAGAAACTAATTAAGGTTTCAGCTCAAAGTTGTTTGCTCCAATGGTAGGAATTGAGATGCTTCTTCCATATAAATTGGAATTAGGTGCAGTAAAGTCACCAAGCATCCTCCTTGCATTATTATTATTTTTGGCTGCCATCTCCTCTTCCTGTTCGAAAATTCCTATAAGATTGTCTCTGGATTGTTGTATTTTAGCATCTCTTAGTTTCCTTTTCAGAGTCCTTTCAGGTTCAGGATCTTCTTCAACAAGAATATTCTTGTCCTTGCTCCTGCTCATATGACAAAGAAGGGAATAACAAAGAAAGTATGGAATCCTCTATGTCAAAGTATAGAGATTCCTTTGTCTGAGTAGAAGAAGAAAAGAATGTAATGTAAAGAAGAATGGATAATCCAAACACAAGGGTGAGGATAGGAGCAGAGATATGAGATGAAGAGAAGTCTTAGTAAGTAATTAAATAAATAGAAGAAGATGAGAGAGAGAAATTTTCGAAAATAATTTTTGAAAAGGACTTGATGATTTTCGAAAATTAAAGGGGAAATAAAATTAAAATTAAAATTTAAAACAATTAATTAATTAAAAAGAATTTTTGAAAAAGAGGGAGGTATTTTCGAAAATTAGAGAGGGATAGTTAGTTAGGTAGTTTTGAAAGAGATAAGAAACAAACAAAAAGTTAATTAGTTAGTTGAAACAAATTTTGAAAATTAATTTTTAAAAGATAAGAAGATAAGAAGTTAAAAAAGATATTTGAAAAAGATATTATATGAAAAGGTATGATTAAAAAGATATGATTTTGAAAAAGATAAGATAAAAAGATATTTTTGAAAAGATATGATTGAAATTAGTTTTGAAAAATATTTGATTTTTAAAATCACAATTAATGACTTGATTCACAAGAAATCACAAGATATGATTCTAGAACTTAAAGTTTGAATCTTTCTTAACAAGTAAGTAGCAAACTTGAAATTTTTGAATCAAAACATTAATTGTTGATGATATTTTCGAAAATATGATATAAAATTAAGAAAGAGATTTTTGAAAAATATTTTTAAAATTTTCGAAAATAAATAAGAAAAATGAAAAAGATATGATTTTTGAAAAAGATTTTGAAAAAGATAAGATTTTTAAATTGAAAATTTGATTTGACTCATAAGAAAAAGGGGAAGATATTTTTTTGATTTTTTGAATTTTTAATGATGAAAGAGAAAAACATCAAAAAGACTCAATGCATGAAAATTTTGGATCAAAACATGTGATGCATGAACACTATGAATGTCAAGATGAACACCAAGAACACTTTGAAGATCATGATGAACATCAAGAACATATTTTGGAAAATTTTTGATGCAAAGAAAACATGCAAGACACCAAACTTAGAAATCTTTAATGCCTGGACTCTAACAAACGAAAAATGCATATGAAAAACAAGAAAAGACACAAAACAAGAAAATTTAAAGATCAAACAAGAAGACTTACCAAGAACAACTTGAAGATCATGAAGAACATTATGAATGCATGAATTTTCGAAAAATGCATAAATTTTTAGAAAAAATGCAATTGACACCAAACTTGAAATTAACTCAAGACTCAAACAAGAAACACAAAATATTTTTTATTTTATGATTTTATGATTTTTTTTGTATTTTCTTTTAAATTTTTTTTTTCAAAAAACATATAGGAAAAAGAAAATAAGAAATTCAAAATTTTTAATAAGAATTCCAGGAATCTTTCAATGTTAGCCTAAAGCTCCAATCCAAGGGTTAGACATGGCTTAATAGCCAGCCAGTTTTAGGATATAAATCAGGCATGCAACAGCTGATACTTCATCCAACTCCATATACATGCCTTTTATGTTGACAAGTGGAAGCCTCAATCCAAAAGAATTTGGATTTGGCTTTACAGCCAACCAGGCTTCAACATGCTTCATGAAACACTAGAATTCATTCTTAAAAATTTAGAATAATTTTCGAAAACAGATGAGAAATTTTTGAAAGATTTTTGAAAAATTTTTGAAAATAGGACAAAAAGAAAATTACCTAATCTGAGCAACAAGATGAACCGTCAGTTGTCCAAACTCGAACAATCTCCGGCAACAGCGCCAAAAACTTGGTGCACGAAATTGTGATCCCTGATAATGGCTCCAAAAACTTGGTGCTCAAATCTTAATTCATAATTTGTCACAACTTCGATAGAACTAACCAGCAAGTGCACTGGGTCGTCCAAGTAATAAAACCTTACGTGAGTAAGGGTCGATCCCACGGAGATTATTGGTA
>NC_029794.2:85302027-85306984 GCF_000816755.2 Arachis ipaensis
CGATCCTACTCCTTTCTATGGCAATCTGTATGTTAGGCATCACTGTTGTCAATGGCTACATCCTGTCCTCTCAGTGAAAATGGTCCAATGCGCTGTCACTGCATGGCTAATCATCTGTCGGTTCTCGATCATACTGGAATAGGATCCATTGATCCTTTTGCGTTTGTCACTACGCCTAGCACTCGCGAGTTTGAAGCTCGTCATAGCCATCCCTTCTCAGATCCTACTCGGAATACCACAGACAAGGTTTAGACTTTCCGGATCTCAGGAATGGCCATCCATGGGTTCTAACTTATACCATGAAGATTCTGATTAAGGAATCCAAGAGATACTCATTCAATCTAAGGTAGAACGGAAGTGGTTGTCAGGCACGTGTTCATAGGGAATGATGATGACTGTCACGATCATCACATTCATGTTGAAGTGCGAATGGATATCTTAGAAGCGGAATAAGTTGAATTGAATAGAAAAACAGTAGTACTTTGCATTAATCTTTGAGGAACAGCAGAGCTCCACACCTTAATCTATGGTGTGTAGAAACTCTACCATTGAAAAATACATAAGTGAAAGGTTCAGGCATGGCCGAGTGACCAGCCCTCCATGATCTAAGAACTAGACGTCCCAAGATGATCCGAAGATGTAAATACAATAGTAAAAAGTCCTATTTATACTAGACTAGCTACTAGGGTTTACAGAAGTAAGTAATTGATGCAGAAATTCACTTCCGGGGCCCACTTGGTGTGTGCTTGGGCTGAGCGTGAAGTTTACACGTGCAGAGGCTTCTTTTGGAGTTGAACGCCAAGTTGTAACGTGTTTTTGGCGTTCAACTCTGGTTTGTGACGTGTTTCTGGCGTTTAACTCCAGACTGCAGCGTAGAACTGGCGTTCAACGCGCTTTTGTGTCATCTACATTTGGGCAAAGTATGGACTATTATATATTTCTGGAAAGCCCGGGATGTCTACTTTCCAACGCCGTTGAGAGCGCGCCATTTGGAGTTCTGTAGCTCCAGAAAATCCACTTTGAGTGCAGGGAGGCCAGAATCCAACAGCATCAGCAGTCCTTCTTCAACCTCTGAATCTGATTTTTGCTCAAGTCCCTCAATTTCAGCCAGAAAATACCTGAAATCACAGAAAAACACATAAACTCATAGTAAAGTCTAGAAATGTGAATTTAACATAAAAACTAATAAAAACATCCCTAAAAGTAACTAGATCCTACTAAAAACATACTAAAAACAATGCCAAAAAGCGTATAAATTATCCGCTCATCAAGTTTTCATAGCAATGATGAACTAAACCCTACACCATTAGGGGGAGGAGCTCTGTTGTAATTCTAATGAATGAATAAACTTCTTCTTCTTTTCAATCCGCTTGTTGTATCTAAGAGATAACTTCCATGCTTAATAGATCTATTCACTACCTGGAGGGGGTTTAGATCCATTGAATTTCTATGTGAGCCTCGGAAGAGGAATCATAGAAATTAGTTTGAAGCTCTTTCTCTCACAACTCTCTTGATCAATACATTCTTGGTTTGAATTGAGATCCTGAGAACTTGTGTGGCTTATAGATAAGAGAATTGAACTTAACATCTTCTCATGACAATTAGATTAAGGAATTGGCAAATTGATTGTGTTAAGAGTAATTGGGTTGCCAAGGAATTGGGACTCAATTAATTACAATCCGCCATAGATCTACTTCATATGATTGAGAATGAAGTTGAGACCCATTGATTCATGATGGATTATGATATCTGCAATCCCTAATGAATCTCTCCCATTGTTATGCTTCACTTTAATTGCTTTGAGTTTTCTGCTTTCTTTGATTCGCAGCTCCCAAAACCCATTTACATTTCATGCAATTTACCTTTTATTGTCATTTACATTATTGCTTTTACTTTCTTGTCATTTAAGTTTCAGCTCTTTTAATTTCTTGACATTTAAGTTTCTGTTCATTAGTTTCTTGCCATTTAAGTTTCCGCCATTTACATTTCACAATTTACTTTCAGCACTTAAATTTCCAGCAATTTACATTCTGTTAATTCAATTTCACTAAAATCATAAACTATTAGCTTGACTAGATAAATCACCTAACTAAAGTTGCTTAATCCATCAATCCCTGTAGGATCGACCTCACTCAAAAGTGAGTTATTACTTGATGATTCGGTACACTTGTCGAAGGAATTTGTGCTGTGCAAATTTCCACTCATCACACTTACAGATAACAAAAGTAGATTAAATTTAAATCTAAAAAAATTAAATATTTACTATCTTGAACTATAAATTGAAAACAAGTTCAAAGTTCAATTTCATAAAATCTTAAAAAGTAGAAATAGAGACAAATATGAGTTTCTTTGATTATTAAATCTACACAAGTTATGCAACATATTGAAAATTTTGTTCTTCTCCACTTAAAAGTTAAAACTGAACTCTCCTCTGATTTGAAGATATTTCTATGAACAAAAAGCAAACTTTGATGCGAAATTTACAATCCACTACTTACCGACAAGTGTACCAGGTCGTACCAAGTAATAAACTCAGGTGACTGACTATCAATCCCACAAGAATTAATGGACTAAGCAATCAATTATTGATTAATTGTTCTAGTTAGACAAGTTGAAATGAGAGGGTTGATTACCAAATAACATAAAAGATAGTAAAGTAAGAAAAGTAAACAATAAACGGTTGAGAAAACGGTATGAGAATAAAACTAAGGCTTTGGAGGTGTTTAAATATCAGGATTAATATTCAATGTTAACTACCTTGATCATGCAATGATTTAGTTTATGACAAACCCCAAGTGATTAAATTCCTATTCCTAAGCAATCCATTCTCCTCTAATTCAACCAACCGTCAATTCCTTGATCAATCAACTGTATAAGAGGGTTAAGTCTAATTTCTAATTTATAAGTCACACAAACCCTAAGAACCCAAAAATGATGCAGTTATAATTCACGTACCACATTAAACCCAGATAATTAAGAAGTTGTGAGAAAGTGGTTTCAATCTGTAATTCTAATGATATAGCTTTTCCAAGAATCAATAGAATTCAAGTTAGATTAGAGTTATTTCTCAATAATCACTAATTCGTAGGATGAAGAACGAAATCTTTTCTAATGAGTATTTGATTTGAAATCAAATCATATTTGCTTCTGTTGATTCCTTGCAAACGTGTGGTCTCCATTGTAAAACACGCTACCGGCGCTAAACGCCGGTGACTGGGCGTTTAGCGCCAACCATCATAATGGCTTGCACGCAATAAAAGGGTCTCAGCGCTAAACCCCGGTGGATGGGCGTTTAGTGTCCACTGTCCAGAGCAGAATTGCCTCGTTTAAGCTCTTGCAGTCGTGCGTACGCGCAGCACATGCGTACGCATGAGAATCCTTTGCTTCTTCATGCACGTTTCATCAAATATTCATCTAAATGCTACTTGAAATCAATCAAAAGCCACAGAGACTCAAAGAAGTATCTAATGGGGCATAATCCACTAAAATCCTCTAATAAATCAACGAAATATCTTAAAAATCACATTGAAAAAACACCAATAATGCTCACGCATCAAACCTCAACTATAAGAGAAAAGAAACCTGACTGAAAAGTATTAAATGTATTGTATTCGTACTATAATCTACAAGAAATAAATTTGGGAATCAATATGGTAGGGTAGGATGAAGTTAGGGATGGAAAAATTCCCCGAGACACGGGGATCCCTGTGGGACTGCCTCGAATGGGAATTTGACTGTGGAGAATTTTTTTCCGCAGGATGGGGACGGGAGACAAAATTCCCCCGAGGCAGGCAGGGAGACCCAAGCGGGGATCCCCGCCCTATCCCCGCTAATCCCCGAAATTCATAAATTTACTGAATTGTCTTTAATGGTTTATTTCTTGTATATATTTTTTAGTCATTTCACACACACACACACACACACATCGTCACACGTGCTCTCTATTTACGGCGTTCCTTTTCGTAACTCTGCCATTGTGTCCATTCTCCTCTCTATTGACGCGTCTCCCACCTCATCCACTGTTCTGTCGTGTGGCTTGCTGTTGCAGCCCACTGCGTCATTTCGAAAGAAGTCACCATCTTGTCGCTTAGACTTTTTGTATAAAATCTTGTTGTTTTTGTATAGGATGGATAGTTGCAGCTCTATTTATATGGAAATTAATAATTTGTTAGAACTATAAGATAGATGGGGATGGGGAGTAATATTTCTCCACGGCAGAGAACGGGGACAAGGATGGGGAGCAAATCTGGGGGTGGAGATGGGGAGTAGGGAGACATCCCCCGCCTCTACCCTGCCCCGTTGACATCCCTAAATAAAGTATTGAAGTAAATTCCATGGATTTAAATTTCTTAATCCGCATACTAAATTTCTCAAGATGACTTTATTGGTTTATCCAATTTAATCCGTTAAAATAATTTTATTTTCATTCAAACATAACATTGAATCATTTCATATTTCATAAAATCAAATATTATTTGCTTATGATTAACAAATTAAATTACTAATTTTGTGACATTAAGTATTCATACAAAAGGTAAAAATATGAAGATATTAATATATGTATAATATATTAAAAATGTGAGTTGGGTAGATAAAATTGATTGGCATCTGAATCCGACCCAATCTATTATCGGTCGGATTGCCAACTTGTTTTGACTGAGTTGGTATCCACGATTGCAAGTGATATAACAAGTTCTAAAGTAAACATTGACATTTGAGTAAAGTATTGTTTTAGTTCCTAATATTTAGGATAAATTTTAATTTCGCTTATGATATTTAAAGCGTCTTATTTTTATTTCTAATATCTTATTTCATCTTATAGTCAAAAATAAAAGTTTTTTTTAAAATATTAATCTTTTTCTCTTGTTTTTTCCCTCTCTTATTATTCGTTATTCGCTCTCCAATTATTACAATAAATTATTATAATCATCGTGGTTACGATTTTTGTCCTTATCTA
>NC_029794.2:85307076-85307403 GCF_000816755.2 Arachis ipaensis
AATAAATCATATATTTATCATTTTAATTAATTATAAATTCATTATAAAAATAAATTGAATTAATAGATATAGTAAACTCAATGGCGACAATATGGTATGGAGCACCAATGAACTTGAACTTGTAGTGGATGCTCAACTAGCTAAACCAGTGGGGGTATCACCATTCACCACCACAATAACCACCACTGCCAGATCGGAAAAAATTAGGGTTTGAGAGAGGGAGAGCAATGGATCAATCGTTCCTGGTGATGCTATCGAACCTCCTCCACCTCCACAACTCCCTGGACCCCACAACCTCCCTCCTTTCCGACACACTCTCCTCCGCCA
>NC_029794.2:85307409-85315384 GCF_000816755.2 Arachis ipaensis
ACAGAACACATCTGGTCCCTTGAGGCCCCACTCCGCGACGCACAGTGGCGATCCCTGTACGGACTCTCCTACCCTGTCTTCACAACCGTCGTTGATAAGCTCAAACCTCACATCGCACTCTCCAACCTCTCTCTCCCTTCCGATTACGCTGTCGCCATGGTTCTCTCCAGACTCTCCCACGGCCTAACCGCCAAAACCGTTGCCTCTCGCTACTCCCTCGATCCTTTCCTCGTTTCCAAGATCACCAACATGGTCACGCGCCTCCTTGCCACAAGGCTCTACCCTGAATTCATCAAGATCCCTGTCGGCCGCCGCCGCCTCCTCGAAACCACCCAGGCCTTCGAGGAGCTCACGTCGCTGCCCAATATGTGCGGCGCAATCGATGCTACTCCGGTCAAGCTTCGCCACAATCGTCGCCGCGCCAATAGGGTTCCTCAGTCCTACCGCTGTCGCCATGGATTTAACTCCGTGCTTCTACAGGTTGTTGCAGATCACAAGAGGATATTTTGGGACGTTTGTGTTAAGGCACCGGGTGGCACCGACGACGCCACTCACTTTAGGGATAGTTTGCTTTACAGTAGGCTTACCTCCGGTGACATTGTTTGGGACAAGGTAATCAATGTGAGGGGTCACCATGTGAGGCCTTACTTTGTTGGGGACTGGTGTTTCCCTTTGTTGCCGTTTCTTTTGACGCCGTTTTCGCCGAATGGAATGGGGACGGCTGCGCAGAACCTGTTCGATGGAATGCTTATGAAGGGGAGGTCTGCAGTGGTAGAGGCAATTGGGCTGCTGAAAGGGAGGTGGAGGATCTTGCAGGATTTGAATGTGGGGGTTTATCACGCTCCGCAGACTATCGTGGCCTGCTGCGTGCTGCATAACCTGTGCCAGATTGCGAGGGAGCCGGAACCAGAGCTGTGGAAGGAGCCGGATGAGAATGGACCGCAGCCGAGGGTGATGGACAGTGAGAAGTCCTTGTACTTCTTTGGGGAGAGCTTGAGGCAAGCTCTTGCTGATGATTTGCACCAAAAGCTTTCATCAAGATAATTTTCTTTGAATTGACAAGATGGTGATCGGATGAATGAATGAATGAAGTGATTGATTGTGGCGAAAGTTATTCCTTTTTCATATTGTTCAACGAGTATTATGTGTGTTGTTGTCTTTAGTTTTTGTTTGAAAAATTTATGAGCTTTGTGGTTAGTATTAAGGAGTAGAAATAGAATAGAAGATTTGTGGATATATGAATGTGAGTATGTCAATCCCTCCCAACTGTAATGGCTCCCATCCTATGATGGGGATGTGGAGGAGTGGTAGTATTACTATTTACTAACAATGAGTCTAAATGAATGAGGTGTTTCCAGACTAAGCTTTTACTTTTACTGTAATAGCAAACCTTGATAATACCCTCAACATTTGGTTGTAAACAATGATCGCATCAGTTCGATTCTGCAACAGATGAGTAGGCTAAATTTTGCAGTTGAATTTGTCAGGATTAACAAACAGCTTGAAGGGATATTCTTCCTATTATATTATCTTGATAATGTTAGCTTCAAGGCTTGGTGAATATGGTTACACCACATGACAGCGTGTGAAAGTTACCAGAATATTTATTAAGTTTTTAGATTAATATTATGCTTAGTATAAAACTTGGAACGGTTGAATGGTCTCCATGTAATTCAGCCATATATTCAAACCGTAGAAGCAGTCACTGATATGTAATTATCAGGTTAAGATATCTACATTTAACGCTGTATCTGTGTACCGGGCTGCCTTTTTATAGGACTCTGATCACAGTAATTCGTAGCTCATTCGAATAAGAGTAGGAATTATAAAACTAGCAAAGGTAATTATTACCACTCACTGAAGCAAAGCTGATTTAAACTCTACAATGCATATCTTAACCCATTGATCTGGTAAACTATTTTACAATTTCAGCACCTTCAAAAGAATCATTGACTGTAATAGGGCTGTGCTTGCAAGAGCATGTGCTACAGATTCAAATATGATTTGATTGATTGAGGCATCCCAAGAATTGCAAATTCGTATATGTTTTTGCAGCACACTTTGATACAAGTTCAAATATGATTTGTTTGATTTGATTGAGCCGTTCCACAAATCAGCATATAGGAAATTCAGCATATCCAAGTGGCTTTGCTTTCAATCTTTTTTACTGAACCTTTGCAAGACTTCTGCTAGACACACCATGTAATAATTTGACAAAGCCAAGAAAGCTTAGCTTTCCATCGGTGTGCCGTATCCAGTCATGAAGAACCACATGAACAGGGATAGAAGGACCGAGCCCAAGTTCCTAAAACAGCATTTTGAAGAAATATTATTGTGGTGATTAGCAGGTAACATAATCTGAGAGATTCAACAATTGCTGGATTGCAAGTTAACCTAATAGAATTGGAGTTTTTCTTTTTAACTTACCGATGCAAGTTCTTCAATAACGATAGCCCTGTTTCCATCTTTCTCAAAGAGCTCGTAAGCACATCGGGCATGTTGTTCCCAGCGATCAAGAGCTTCGAGCTGATGTACGCTTAATGCAGCAGCACAGAATTCTTCAAAATCCATTCTTCTATATTGTAATGGATTTAGCTGTCATACAAGGAGAAATTTCAGAAAGGAAATGTATGGAACAATAACCGGTCAAACAATCGGACATCTAAATATATAGAACTAGTTATTAATTACCGAGGCAAGAAAGTCAGGGATGCGAGACTCTTTCATGGCATCCGTTGCATGTTTCATCAAGGCCTACCCAGAAAATACGAATGTGAAAAACTTATGGAATCCAAACAAACAGTACATATCTTAGGTGCTGATGTTACAACCAACCTTGCTAATGTTTTCTAAGGATATGCTGCCATTTTTGCTTGGTTCTAACAATGCAAATTGCTCCCTTAGATAATAGAGTTCATCAGCAGTTAATGTCTTGGACAAGGCCTGCCAAAGAGATGAATATAAATAACTAACATAATAAAAAGTTAAAAGAAAGAAGTTTACTAACTAGCACTGAGAATTATTATATATCATTTCAAAACTTTGGTTCAACCCGATAATCAGCATCAAATATACGCACCCTTAAAGCAGCCTTACGCAAGGATGATGATCGCATATAGATTTTCATGAGCTTAAATATTAAAAGATCAAGTGAGACTTTTACATTATTGTAATTCCTTATCCAAGGGTGACCTGCAAGCACAAGATTAGAACTGGTTGTTCAAAAGAATGTATCACTACTTGACACTTAATGATATTAGAGCCATAGACCTAGCACGAAAAGAACTCACTTAGAGCTTGAGAAGCAGATATTCGTTTCCGTGGATCCTTATTCAGTAGGCGTTTGACAAAATCTTTTGCTTCTGTAGATAAAGAAGGCCAAGGAGCCTCATCGAAGCTGGGATCAGCTTTCAAAACTGCCCTAAAGATACCAGACTCCGTTCGGGCCCAAAATGGGCGACTACCACACAAAAGAATATATGCGATCACGCCTATGCTCCACACATCAGCCTCAGTGCTGTATGATCTATGGAGAACTTCTGGGGCCACATAGTATGCACTTCCAACAATGTCATTAAGCCTTTCATCTGTAAGTCATTGAAAATAATTAAGACCATTCCAAAAATCTATTGAGGGAAAAGATACCATACCAATTAAGGACGTGTTTGGGGAGACCTGGTCGGACAAAGTCAGATAACCCAAAGTCAATTGCTTTTAATTCTGACTCTGAACTTTCATCCTTCGACGTATACAGAAAATTCTGAACAAAGAAATGCCAGGGGTTTAGGCCCAGTTTCGGTAACCAACTTAATTAAGCTCCTTTTGATAAAATAACTTAAACAATAAATGATTCTGTTAAAAGTAACTTATAAATAAGTTATTTTGTGTTTGGATTTTTAACTCTAAAGTGCTTATTTTATAGAAATGTGATGAAAAGTAGAAGTATTATGAGAGAAGTCATTTTTTTTAACTTCTCTATAAGCTCCTAAATAACTTCTTAAAAAGTTACAATTTAGTTTTGAAAATTGCACCAGACATTAATACTACTATTTTTCATAAGTCAAAAGTTTAAAAAAGTTACTTCTAAAGTTTCCAAACGAGCCCTTAGTAAACAACAGCCTCCAAAATGAGATCCCATCCAATAATTTAATTGAACCTTGACTACAATAGTTATTTATACACAAACAACGAGTTTCAGTGAAAAAGTAATTTTTCATAAAAAAAAAAAATCATCTTTTCTTATTTGCTTCATTTTCTTAGAAAATGTCTATATTGAGAAAAATGAGTTTAACACTTGAGCCAGAGCCCGAATGATTGCTGCACTAGACGAAACTTAAAACCACTTAGGTCATACCCATGGATTATACTGGCCTATGTACAGCAACCTAATGATATTTCGAGAAAATCCAAAATCCATGCAAAACTGTTAACAGCGGACCTCAAGTAAAGGCTGTTAAACCAATTCTAATGTTAGTACCATGTCCCATTCCAATGACATACATGAATAATGTAGAGCAAAACAAATAGTTCAATTTACCATTTGAAATAAAAAAAATAATAAAACAAATTCTCAAAAGCTAAATACCTACCACTGGGTTACCATTAAGGTAATTAGGATTAACCAACCCATGCTCTGCATAGCTATTGTATCAAATGAATCTGTGGCAAAAATCAAAGAAGACAAAAGGAAAAGAGTTACCTCTGGCTTAAGATCTCGATGCACCACACCTTGAAGATGACAAAATGCAACAACATTTAGTATTTGTACCATCACAGCCTTCGCATCATCTTCTGAGTATTTCCCTCCTCTTAAAAAATAAAAATTTCAAACAAACAGACAAACATAGAACTCGTTAGTGGCATGGTTCAATTCCAAGGTCTTTTGTTTTCTTTTTTTCTTGGGGGGACGGAAGGGCAGGGGGCAGTATTGTTCCTGCTTTATAACGTACTTTGATAGTATCCTATCCAAAAGCTCGCCACCTTCGCATAACCTGAAATATGAACAGTATCAAGTGAATTATGAAAAAGTTGGGAAAAAATAAATGAAAAATAAATAAAAGCTCTCACATGTGATGCACATTCAATCAACAAAAATAAGTAATCAAACCTATTATACCATCTTGGTGTTACCAAAAATAGTGTCTAGGGTTGTGACAGAATACTTCATTGAAGAATAAATTATTAGCTTCCTTTCCATAAGTTTTGTCTTCGCTAGAATTGCGAGTGCACTACTGTTATGATATCATTTGAAAAGGAAACAGATGCCCAAAACTTACTCCATCACAATGTAGACATTATCTTGATCTTCAAATGCATCATAGTATTGTACCAGATTCTTGTGTCCGTTCAAAGCTCGCAATATCTTAACCTCCCTTCTCACATCTTCAATTGCAATTGCTGTTGTCATCTGGCAACAAAATGGGTGAAGATTAAACCATAATTTTGACCTCTATATATGGTTCACAATAGTGTAGAAGTTGCAACAAAAGTTATACCAAGTATCTAGACAATGCCACTGTGGAGAAGTCCAAGCTTTTCATACAATAAGAACAATATCATCCACAGCAATTTCAATTTGCTATAAGAAATGTTCCAACAAGTTTATCACAAAGCATCCAAGTTCAACATTTAACAATTAGAATGGATTAGGTCAATGCCGAGCTATGCTACTCAATTTTCATGACTCCGGAAGATCAAACAAATACATACGACTTCAAGGATTTCGAAAACCATCCACTGAAAGAATCCTCAGAAAGTAAATAAATAAATCATTACACAAAAGACCAAACAGAAAGACCTAGTGTTTGGAAGCTGTATGAGACACAGACAAAAACAAACGAATACACAACCCTGTAATCATCATAACAATAATTCCCCGCGGAAAATACTTCCTAGCTTTAATATCTTTGCATAAAATAATAATCATAACAATAATAAAACTCAAGCTTTGTCTAGCAGACAATGTAAATCACCCCCAAATGACTAAGCATTTGCAACAATTCACAATCCTCAACAAAACAAAAACAAATCAAAAAACAAGTGCAAGTTTGTAATCATGATGAGTCTATAAGGAACTAAAAAGTAAAAACACATGAAAGGAGACAAAAAAGAGGATCAAATTATTGTTATTAACCTTAGCTTTTGGGATGACTTTAACAGCAACTTGCTGACCCTTAAGCTCACCCTTCTTGTACCTAGCAGAACAAGTATACCCAAAATGCCCTCGACCCACTTCTTCCCCAACCTCAAGCCTACTAGTGAACTCCTTCGAGAATCCGAATCTCTTATCCAAATCGGCGGCGCCTCCTCCGCCGTCCTCCTCTCCTTCCTCCGGTATTGCCGTTGCCGCCTTCTTTCCCTGCCGTCTAGCCAACACAGCCCTTATGTGCTTCGCCGGCGACGGAGGCGGGAACGGTCGCCTGAAAAACCTCCTCGGCGTCGAGCTGGCACTCTTGTTCCCTCCTCCGGTCGCCGGAGACTTCTTGAGGAAGCGTGCAGGGCTTGGGCTGTAGAAGGGGAAGAACGGCGACTGTTTACCGGCGATGACGTCATCTTTCCGGTCACCGGGGGGAGTGAGAGGGGTTCTGGGGATTTGTTGTGAGGGATCGTAAGGTTCAGCTTCAGGTTCCCGAGAAGCGTAAGGGTTGGGTTTGTGAGGCTTTGAAGTGCAAACCCCCATTGTTGGAAAACGGTTAGAGAAGCTCGCTTAGTGAAGAATTGGTCATGACATTGCGGGGAAAATTTTCTGGGTTCCGTTCAGCTTCCGCTAAAATTTCGAACTTTACAAAGTTGGGAAGAGGGTCGAAGATTTTGAGGAATTCTATGTTTGGATGGAGAGAGAGAGAGAGAGAGAGAGAGAGAGAGTGTGTGTGTGGTGGCTTTGTTGGGAAGATGAAGATGGAGATGAAAATGAAGAAGGTGAGCAATCTCATGGGACACGTGGCATGCACGTGAGCGTTGATGATGTTTGGGTGTTCATTGAATTAGGAAAGAGTAGTTCTTGTGTTGATGAATTATGAATATGAACGAACGAACGAATGAATGAATAGCGAGTTGAGGCAAGTGAGAAGATGGGGATTGTAATTGGAGTAATTGTGTGTTGTGTTTTGCAGTTTGCATTGGTTGCCACAGCTTTGGCTACTACATATTGTTTTTCCACTTTTGAGTTTTGACTGATCAACAACTACGCCGTACCAAGAGAAATGCACCAATTATTATAGTACATTATTTAGAAAAAAAAAATATAATTAGATTTTGGAAAATTTTGATCTAGAATTAATTAATTTTTTAAAAGAGAAAAATATTAATTAGATCTTTTAGCATAATAAATGATGGACATATATGTTCTTTCGCTAATGAATAACGCAAAATAAAACATCATTGTACATGGGCATGAAAATCGGTTGTTGTCATATAAGTATAAAAATAATATAATTTTGGATAATAAAATATTTATTATATTTTAATTTTTTATATAATATTTATCAATTATTTTATATTATTATAAATTTTTGTTATAGACCTAACAATTTTTCATAAATAAATATGTGATAATAATTAATGATACATGTAAGTATTACTGTTAAGTTTTATACAATAATACATATATAGTGTCCACCATTATTTATTATTATAGAGATTAAATTAGTAGTTTTTTTAGCAATTAATTAGTTTAAAGTTGAATTTTTTAGGAACTTAATTATTACTTTACTTAAAAAATAATAAAAAAAAAAAGATTGTGTTGTTAATAGCAAAAAAACGTTGGGAACGAATTTGATTTTCGCCACTTACCTTAGGGACGATTTCAGTACTTAACCCTTTATTTAATTATATTCTTTTTTTCTTTTGGATTATCATATACATAATTAAAGTAAAAATTAGTTATTTTTTATTAATATATTGTTACATAATTAGATATATGTATAAATTATTTTATATAGTATTTTAAAATTAAATTTTTATCTTGAGGTGAGTT
>NC_029794.2:85315425-85320172 GCF_000816755.2 Arachis ipaensis
TTTCCGTCTTCATTTTTCAGAGTTTAAGTATAAAAAAATTGGATAAATTGACTCAAAATAATCTCACACTAAAGTTGTACGTGTATAACATTTTTGAATATATAGAAAATATAAAATAATTTGTGATGATAAGAAGGGTAATTGTCAATGATGAATAGGAGACAAGACTACAAAACAACTGAATAATAACCAACCAAAAATGATGATGATTTAATAACACCAAAATAAGGGTATGCTTAATTTGAATGGTTAAGAAACAGGAGAGTGAAGTGCACACAACCGAGTTAATAAATGAGAGGGGATAAATGTTTAATTATTATTAATTTTTTGTTTGCTTTTAAAAGTTCCTTGCTTACTCTTCCCTTCATCTCCACCAACTACTACTATTATTGTTAGCAAGAGTTAAGTAAACTCCAATTTAAGAGCTTTTAATATTGTGTTGACATTATTAATATAATATGGGGCATGCTTTATTTTTGTTTGTTTGGCATAAATTAGACATGAGCAAAACTCAACGCCCTTCCCTAACAAAGTAACAATCAACTCATTATTAATATATGTGCATATTCTTTGTACCATGGTCTGTATACGATAATAATAATAAGGGTCCATCTAGTGTACAGATGCATTTTGGTACAGATTTATAGATTTTTATTTTTATTTGGTTGTTTATTGATTTAAAAGCGTATCACTAAAAGTGTTGCTTAGAGAAAAAGTGTTACCCTTAATCGTTAAGTTGGCTCTTATACCAATTTTTTAACATTCGACTTTTCTTTCCTTTTTGAAATTAATTCTTCATATTTTACTTCAAATAAGATTATAATTTGTATAGATTCAATTGGTGGTGCAAATTTATAATCTAAAGTATTGACCATTTTTATTATTTTTCTTGTGTGATTATTTATTATTAGTCCTTGATTTATAATTCTGATTTTTATAGTTTTTCAATCTTGTTTTAGTTTATAATATTCTTTTTTACATGGATTATTATATATAAAATCTTTTATCTGTTTGTCTTTTTCTTTAATATAATTTCTCAAATCCTCAAGAACTTCTTTTATTTCTACACTTTCTGTTGTTTCTAAATATCTTTTTAATTTTTCAACTTCATTCTCCATTTTTTCTTTCAACAGTTTTAATTCTTTTAAGTCATAATATGGTTTTCCAGGCATTTATAAATTTTTTAAGTTTAATTCCAACTTGTTTATATTTATTCTTATTTCTATCCTTTTTATTATAAGGTCATCAATTTCGATCTGAAAATTATTTAATTCCCTTTTATATTCTTTTATTTTACTTTTTAATTTTTCCGCCCTTTTTCTTTTTATTTTATTTTCTGGTTTTTCAATCTTTTTATGCTTCATTATTTTAGAATTTCTGCAAACTCTATCATCGATTCATCACTATTTTTCAGAGATTCTATTAATTTCTCTAGCTCTTCAACTTCTCTTTTCAACTTGTCAAAAATTATTTTTAGAGCTTCAAATGCCCTTTGATTTATTCCAGAAAACTGTAAATAATTTAAACGATTTTCTCTTTCAAAGAGCTCTTGTTTCTTGTCTTGATAAGTTACATATATTTCTTCTTTATTTATTGTCATAATTTAGTGTTTAGGGTTTCATTTAACTTTTCGACCTTTTTTGTTAATTCTTTTATTTCAGAATTTTCTTCTTTAATTTTTAACTTAGATAAACTTAAAGGGCTATTAATTTTAGATTCTCTTAAGAATAGAAGAAGAAGAAGAAGAAGATATAGAGGAGATGGATGGATGTGTGTATTCGGCCATATGGGTGGGATTGGGTGGGAGAGAGATGTTGAATTTTGAAGGTAGTGGGTGTATGGATGTGAGTGGTAATTGGAAAACAGAAGGGATGATCATGAATGGAAAGAGAGATGATGAGGTAGGTGGGGATCCTGTGGGGTCCACAGATCCTGAGGTGTCAAGGCATTTACATCCCTGCACCAATTTAGACATGTAAAATGCCCTTGCACACAACTCTGGGCGTTCAGCGCCAGGTTGGTGCCCATTTTGGGCGTTCAACGCCCATTTGTTGCCATTTCTGGCGTTGAACGCCAGAACCATGCTTGTTCTGGGCATTCAGCGCCAGAATGCTGCCCATTTTGGGCGTTCAGCGCCAGAACCATGCTCTGTTCTGGCGTTGAACGCCAGGCAGATGCTCCTCCAGGGTGTGATTTTTCTTCTGCTGTTTTTGACTATATTTTCAATTTTTATATTTATTTTGTGGGCTCTCATGGAACCTCACAGATGTTCAGAGCATTGTTGAAACTCTCCAACACCAAACTTAGAGTTTGACTGTGGGGGCTTGGGTTGACTCTGTTTTGAGAGAAGCTTTTCATGCTTCCTCTCTATGGTTGCAGAGGGAGATCCTTGAGTTTTAAACACAAGGGAGTCCTCATTCCATTGAAGGACTAGTTCACCTCTGTCAACATCAATCATAGCTCTTGCTGTGGCCAGGAAAGGTCTTCCTAGGATGATGGATTAATCCTCTTCCTTTCCAGTATCCAGGACTATGAAATCAGCAGGGATGTAAAGGCCTTCAACCTTTACTAATACGTCCTCTACTTGTCCATATGCCTGTTTTCTTGAATTGTCTGCCATCTCTAATGAGATTCTAGCAGCTTGCACCCCATAGATTCCCAGTTTCTCTATTACAGAGAGGGGCATGGGGTTTATTCCTGAACCAAGGTCACACAGAGCCTTAAAGATCATGGTGCCTATGGTACAAGGTATTATGAACTTCCCAGGATCCTGTCTCTTCTGAGGCAATGCCAGTTGATCCAGGTCACTTAGTTCATTGATGAACAAGGGAGGTTCAACTTCCCAAGTATCAATGCCAAATAATTTGGCATTTAGCTTCATGATTGCACCAAGGAACTTGGCAGTTTGCTCTTCAGTAACATCCTCATTCTCTTCAGAAGAGGAATACTCATCAGAGCTCATGAAGGGCATANATCTGAGCTTGCTCAGCTTTTGAGGAGGAAAGAACTTGGCTAAGAAAGCCTTGACCAGCTTATCCCAAGAGTTCAGGCTATCCTTGGGTTGAGAATCCAACCACACTCTAGCTCTGTCTCTTACAGCAAAAGGAAAAAGCATGAGCTTGTAGACTTCAGGATCTACTCCATTAGTCTTAACAGTATCACATATCTGCAAGAATTCAGTTAAGAACTGAAAAGGATCTTCAGATGGAAGTCCATGAAACTTGCAGTTCTGCTGCATCAGAGAAACTAATTGAGGTTTCAGCTCAAAGTTGTTTGCTCCAATGGCAGGAATGGAGATGCTTCTTCCATGTAAATTGGAATTAGGTGCAGTAAAGTCACCAAGCATCATCCTTGCATTATTATTATTTTCGGCTGCCATCTCCTCTTCCTGTTCGAAAATTTCTGAAAGGTTATCTCTGGATTGTTGTAATTTAGCTTCTCTTAATTTTCTCTTCAGAGTCCTTTCAGGTTCTGGATCTGCTTCAACAAGAATGTTCTTGTCCTTGCTCCTGCTCATATTACAAAGAAGAGGGCACAAAAAAATAATAATAATAGAGATCCTTTATACCACAGTATAGGGATCCTTGTGTTAGTGGGAGAAAAGAGGGAGACAAAGAATGTAATGTAATGGAAGAAACACAACTGTGAGGAGGGTATAGATGTGAGATGAGATGTTAGTAGATGAATAAATAAATAGAATAAGATGGGAGAGGGAGAATTTTCGAAAATAATTTTTGAAAAAGAGTTAGTGATTTTTGAAAATGGTTTTTGAAAAAGTTTAGTAATTTTCGAAAAATTTTGAAATCAAAAATAAAAATAATTAGTTAATTAAAAAGAAATTTTTGAAAAAGGGGGAAGATATTTTCGAAAATCTCCTTTTCTGGCGCTGGACGCTAGATTTGGGCAGAAAGCTGGCGTTGAACGCCAGTTTACGTCATCTATTCTTGGCCAAAGTATAGACTATTCTATATTGCTGGAAAGCCCTGGATGTCTACTTTCCAACGCAATTGGAAGCGTGCTATTTCGAGTTTTGTAGCTCCAGAAAATCCACTTTGGGTTCAGGGAGGTCAGAATCCAACAGCATCAGCAGTCCTTCTTCAACCTCTGAATCTGATTTTTGCTCAAGTCCCTCAATTTGATTTTTATTTTATATTTTTCGCGAAAATTATTTTGAAAAATAAAAATAAGGATTCCAAAATTTTTAATATGAATTCCAGGAATCTTGCCATGTTAGTCTTAAAGCTCCAATCAAAGGGTCAGGCATGGCTTAATAGCCAGCCAAGCTTTAATAAAAATTTGAGTGTAATTCAGACATGATAAGCTTAACATGCTCTATCCAAAAGAATTAGACATGGCTTTACAGCCAGCCATGCTTCACATGCTTCATGAAACACTAGAATTCATTCTTAAAAATTCTGAAGAAAAATATATTTTTGAAAACATTTTTTTCTTCGAAAACAGATGAGAAAATTTTTGAAAGATTTTTGAAAAATTTTTGAAAACAAAACAAAAAGAAAATTACCTAATCTGAGCAACAAGATGAACCGTCAGTTGTCCAAACTCGAACAATCCCCGGCAACGGCGCCAAAAACTTGGTATGCGAAATTGCTACTCAGGTTGTGAATTGTTATTCGAAATTGATTCCCTGGCAATGGCACCAAAAACGGATGCACAGGACCATGGTCTAAACATATCTTCACAACTTCGCATAACTAACCAGCAAGTGCACTGGGTCGTCCAAGTAATA
>NC_029794.2:85320178-85320944 GCF_000816755.2 Arachis ipaensis
TTGAATGCCAGTTTACGTTGTCTATTCTTGGCCAAAGTATGAACTATTATATATTTCTGGAAAGCCCTGGATGTCTACTTTCCAACACAATTGGAAGCGTGCCATTTCGAGTTCTGTAGTTCCAGAAAATTCACTTTGAGTGCAGGGAGGTCAGAATCCAACAGCATCAGCAGTCCTTCTTCAATCTCTGAATCTGATTTTTGCTCAAGTCCCTCAATTTCAGCCAGAAAATACCTGAAATTACAGAAAAACACACAAACTCATAGTAAAGTCCAGAAATGTGAATTTAACATAAAAACTAATGAAAACATCCCTAAAAGTAACTAGATCCTACTAAAAACATACTAAAAACAATGTCAAAAAGCGTATAAATTATCCGCTCATCAGTATCTCTTCATTATCTTGACAGCAAATTCTAATTATATTTGCAAATCTTTTTTGAGTTGCTTCTTGCATACAACATTCTTGTATTTCCTCTCTTATTGCAGAGGTTGCTCCACCAAAGTTATTTTCAATTGTTCCTCTATTTATTTCTCTTATAAATCTTTCCATTATAAATTCATTAGCAGGATATGGAAGTTTTGTTATATACATACTAAGATAATGATTTTTATCTTCTTCTTTTAATTTGTAATAATGTATTCTATATTCACATATATAAGACTCCACATTACATAGATCATATATCTGAATATTAGCTAAATGGTTTTTTGCTTCTTGATATTCTTTATTATAAACTTCTTGTCTATGATCTATAATATTTTTT
>NC_029794.2:85324274-85332889 GCF_000816755.2 Arachis ipaensis
GATACAAATTGAGATAAATTTAATACATTACAAAAGATGCGGTAAATAGCAGCGGCTATTTAGTGGTGGTTGGTCGAGCCACGGCTATCTCTCGATTTTGTGACAGTTGTAGCGACAAATCTGGTAAACGCTGCTAATTTGTTTTTAAACACCCATGTCGCTCTGTCCTTCAATTTTATTATCTTTTCTTTCTCAAGACAAACCAAATTTAACTCTAGCCCTCAACCATTCTGTCATTCTCAAACCTTCAGATCCTACCAAACTTAGGTTTGTCGCTGCTACCTTGTCACAAGCACCATTTTCCATTCGAAAAAAGCATTGCTTCTGCCAGATTCGAGGTAGTCATCGTGCTCCTCTGCTCTGTCTCTTCTGCCAGATTTACTCGCGATCTCCCCCTACACAGTGTGTGGTTCAATTAGGATGCAGCTGCACGAGAGTTCTACCACTGTCACTTTTAGCCTCGCCACAAGCACTACCTATCATAGGTTCAGACCAGTCTTACCTAATCTTTGACGTCCATGCCTGCTCCTTCAAATCCGCTGCCAAAAGCTCCTCCTCCTTAGAGCATTGCAGATCCAAACTCCACGCTTATGTTCTAAAACAAGGTGAGTGGCTTGAAATTTGTCCCTAATTATGCTAGTTGTGTTTCACAAGTCTAATATCTATTTTAGGTAAATGATTGTTGTGCTAAAATCTGTTGCAAAATGGTTACAAGTTTCTTTCTAAATGATTGTTGTGCTAAAATTTGTCAGTGAATCATTATTGTACAATCACCCAATTATGCATTATCATTTAATAGAAATGTTTTACTCTAATAATAATTGTCTCAAGAGAAGGATTAGTGAATATGATTTGTCGAAGTACAAATGCATCATATTTAAACTCTTGTTATAAATCTAGCACCTTTATGTTATATTCTTTACTTTCTTTGAAAATTATAGGTAAAGCTATGTCATGATAAAAAGGTACAAGAGATGTTTTGGCCATGAAGAAGTCAAAGAAGTAAAACATGCTGAGCCACAAATAGGTATTGCAATAAAAAAGTGAAATTCATAAATCATTAATTCTTTTACAAGATTTTCTCTGGCAGAGTTTTAAGGTCCATACCAATAATGATAAATCAAAAATTGTTGTTTATTGATAGTTTAAAGTACTGAAAGTGATTTGTGCCTTTTATTTTTCTTACTTCATATGAACTTTTAAACTGTGTTTTTTTTTCATTGGCAAGTAGAAGGCCCACCAGCCGTAACTGCAACTTTAGGACCTTGGCAAAAGATAACTATTTTTGTTTGGTTTATACTTTAACGAATGAAATTGTTGCAATGTCATTCACTAAAGCCAAAATTCAATGATGATATGTTTAATTTGATAGGACTAAACTTTGGCGATGAAGTCTTATTCTTTCATGCTGAGAGATTAGCACCAACTAGGTACATTATCCTTCCCTATGTCATTACTTTTTTATATTGTTGTGTAATTATTGCTAACTGATATTCTTGCAAGTTTCAATTTTACTTACAAATAGTTACAATAGTGTGTACACATGTATTGTTAGAACAATTGTTTACATGGTATAAGAAATTTCTAATAGCTGAATTAATTTTTATTTTCTATCTTTCAGAACTAAATATAGACGTCAGTTAAAGGTTGATCAAGTAATATGCTTTTTTCCTTATTAAATAATGGTGGCATGTGTTAATGTTATTGTAGTTGATGATGATGATGTAGAAACATATATATTGGCAACAACTATGTAGTTGTAATTGTAATTAAAAATGCTTGATTATCAGCTGTTAGCTATGAAGTGTAGAAATAAACCATATTATTACAGTTAGAACGACAAGGGAGGAGAGTTGGTAGAGAAAAGTTGTGGACCTTAATGCACAAATGACCTAATGGCTCCTATCTCCATGATGCAGCTCGGGCTATTGGTGTAAGTAAAGTGTTGAGAATTGCTAAGTTGTTTCTCGAAGGTTTTATTTTTTAAAATTGTGTTGAAAGTCTATTCGGTTAGTAATTAGATAATAAATGCTTATGGTTGCTTATCTATAGGTGTAGGAAAGAATTGTGGAGATTGAAAAACATGATGAATCATCTAGATTGTTGTCTCAAAATGATTTACTTGTTCAAACTCTCAGAAAGGAGCACTCGGGTAGAGTGCGTGGCATGGGTATCGGATCGCCTTCTAATCAAGTCTTCGGTACGAATTCCTATCAGCCAAGCAATGATGCTTAAAGAAAGGAGACCTAAAGGGTTCTGCTTGAACTACAAGCAGAGATAGCGACCAAGAAATTAAAAAGAAAGACAATGGAAGATGAAGTAGCAGCCGAGAAGACAAACAGGCAGGTAGTGAAGGATGAGGTAGCAGCCAAGAAGACAAAGAGAGAGGCATTGGAGAGTGCTCTGAGATGTCTAATTCAAGGGCAAGGTGGGCAGCTACCACCAGACGTGGCTGCAGGGATGAATTCATTGGAGGGACAGAGTAGAAAGTTGATTTTAGGATTGGAAATTAAGTTTTTAGTTAAATATACACTTTTTTTATTGTTTAATATGCAACTCTTAGTAAAGAATACACTATTAATAATTGGATAAATATATGAATTTGATTTATAGTTTTGCTAATGTCGTTTACCCATTAATTTATTTTTTCAGATGCAAAATAATTTGGATTTATAATATTAAGAAAATTTCCAAAAATAACAAAGAAAAAAAACAAAAAATAATACCTAGTACATTCAAATTAAAAAAAGTATCAATTGCCAGTGCAAAATACAGTATTTTTGCGGCCATTTAGCCGGACAAATAGCAATGGTTACAAAATGGCCGAAAATAAATTTAAAAATACCGAATATCAGATAGCACCGCAAATTAAATTTTTAAAAATACAATGATCAACAAATAGTAGCGGTTCATAACCGCTGGAAAAGTGTCATCGAATTTAACGTTCGTTAAATAGTAGCGGTTTTTGCTAAATCGATTGACACTATTCAAAGGATTTTGTTGCGGTTGTGCCAATAGTTCATTGGAACTGCTGACAAAATCAAATCTCTATGCCAGATACTACAACGTTTCTTGAAGCGCTGCTAATTTGTTTTGCAGTGGTTTTAAATCGTCGCAATCCCTATAAAAACCGCTGCAAATTCCTGATTCCTTGTAGTGATAATATAATAATCGAGCTCAAAATCTATCGATATGGATTAAGGTCGGCACACTCCGAGAGTTTAGCTATGCCACGGCATTCTAATAAATCTTTCATGGTCGAGATAATTATGTTTTTAGAATCATATATATTAATAGTTAATGTGTTTACTCTAATAAAATAAATATATGTGTTCTAATACATCTAGCTTTAGTAATTATCTACTATGTAGTATTTTAATAATATAACCCATCCTTATAACCCCATATTGTGCTACGACTTCTTTATATATAAGCCACCCTTCTTAATCTTCATTGGCTTCCTTATATATAAGCCACCTCCTTAATTTTCATTTTCTTCACACGGAGAGAGAGAGCTCACGTCAAAAGAAAAGCTTTTAAATCTTAGATTCGGCTAATTTCAAAACAAATTAAAAAAATTCCACCAAAATTCCAAACCAATTAAACTGTTCTTCTCATCATCTTCTTCAATCTTATACCAATTTTCTTGAAGGAATTTGAGGTAGGATTATTTTTTTTTCTTTTCTCCTTAATAATTTTAGTTTTGAAGTAATGTACAGAAAAAACTTGATTTTTCTTGATTGTTTTGATTGAAAACTAGGTAAGAAATTAGTGTTAGAAGTTTCAAAAAGAAAATCGGTTTTGAACCTGAGAAAAGGTAAGGGTTTAATTAAATTAAGGGATAAGTACTTTTTTCGTCCCTAAGGTTTGAGGTCAAAATCAAAATCGTCTCCGACCTTTTCTTGCTATTAAAATCATCTTCAACGTTACAAAACGTTATAAAATTGTCTTTTTTTATTTTATTTTACCAAATTACCCTTATTAAATAATAAAAATAATTAAAAAATTATAAAAAATTATAAAATCAAATAAAAAAGAAAAAAAAGAAAGAAAAACTCCCGACCCTCTGCTGTTCGCTGTTCGAGTTCTCCCTACCTCTTCCCAAAGCCGCCACTTGCCCCTGCAAGCCCTCGCCGCTTTGTCCTCCGTCTCGATTCCAAGGGAAGACCGCCACCAGGAGTGAGGTCCCGTCGCCATCACTGGAGTAAAGAATTAGGGCAGAAGATTAAGAAAAAGGAGGTTTTGGAATTGGCAGCTAGTTCTACTGTTGTTGCAGCTGCTGCTGTGTCTTCTATGTTCTCTGGTGCTGGTCGCTGCTGCCACTCCCAGGGCGTCGCGAGCATCTACTCCCCCTTCACGGAGGTGCCGTCCTCGGCGCCGCTACCTGTTGTCAGATCTGCTGCTGCTTCGTTCTCGACTGGATTTGTTCCCTGCCACGGACGACCACTGGCATCCAAAGGTTGCGTTCTGGCATACAGGTAAGCTAGTCCCTGAATCAGAAAATTTGATTGCAGAATTGAAATTTGGGTTGCTTGTGTGTTCAAATCGGTTGAACTTGTTCCTAGAAGAAGATATCTCTGATGCAGTTTTGTTTGGATGTGGAATTAAAAATCTGGATCTAAAATTGTTGATACATTTTGCAAATTTGTTGTGGAATTGTTTGTTGAATCTGAGTTTGCATCGAGTTCTTCTTCTTCTGCATCCATGATTTTTGAAGTTTGGCATGAATTTTGTTGTTGTTGCTGAAATTATGGCATCGCATATTTGTAACTATAACTTGACAATGAGGATTGCTGAATTATTGCTTGAACTGTCATTTCTGTTGATTTTGGTTGTTGCTGCTGTGGTTGGACTAGGAAATAGAAATCTGATTCTTCTTCTGCGTCTTCTTCATCTTCTTCTTCTGTTTGAACTGAAATTTCTGTTTGCATTGCATAATCTGAGTTTGTTGTGAGATTTTCTGCTTGGATGGGAAGAGAAGAAAGAAAATAGATAAGGGAGTGTGGGTGCAGGTGGAGGGGGGCGGAAGATAAGATGGCGGTGGCGGTGAGGGATCCATAAGAGCAGAAATGGTAGAAAGAAGGGAATTGAGAGAGAAGACAGTGAAAAGACATCGGGGTGGGGTTTTATTTTTATTTTTTAATATTATTTTTATTAATTGATAAGGGTAATTTGGTAAAATAAAATAAAAAAAGACGATTTTATAACGTTTTGTAACGTTGAGGATGATTTTAATAACCAAAAAAGGTCGGGGACAATTTGATTTTGACCTCAAACCTTAGGGACGAAAAAAGTACTTATCCCCTAAATTAACTTGTGTGAATTGTATTTTAGATATGTAATTTATGAATTTAATATTTGATGACTGAAAATATGTACTTTTTCTTGCATGGTGAGGAGATAGTGACCGAGAGTGAGAGAGAGAGAACCGTGGAACTCAAAAACTTTTTTACTTCAATTTCTTTAAATTCGTAACTTCAATAAAAAATCTAATCCGATAAAAGTGTTTATATTCTTCTCTTTTATATATTGGCATTATTTTTATCCGGTAGAAGTTGACGGTGACGTAACTCTTCTTTCCTTTGAGTTTAGCTAATTAGAGTTTTTAGGGACACAGACGATTTCTAATGTTTTCTTCTTCAGCAGCTCAGTTAGAAAGTTTCTCCAGAGCTTCTATTGTTTTAGTTTCGTACGAAGATATGGGATTTCATTTTAAAATTAATCGTTTTCAATTTAAAAATGCCCAAAAGTATAGTAAGTAATTGCAAATATGTTATTAATTATAATGTTATTGAGTCTGAATTTCTTTACTGTGGATGATTGGCTGTGATTATGATTGAATTTTTTGTTGAGAAAGTGAATGGTAATTGATTTTTGTGTTACTATATAATTGATTCGACTAGGATTGAAATCATATGTCGATTATTGAGAACTTTGTGTTTGAAAAGTGCTGATAGAAAGCAGGTAAACTGTCGAGAAATGAAAGTGAGGAAGCCCGTAAGGGTAGTGAAGTCGAGTTTTGAGGAGGGGTTCCACCCGTATTCTTGTAAAAACAAACAAAAAAGTGATTTTGTTTTGAAAACTTGATTTTTATATATGCTTATACTAAGAAATGATCTTTTATTGGAAATACGATTTATAAACCTATTTTAAGAAAATGATCCTATGTTGAAAAAGATCTGGTTGTATATTTACTTATATTGAGAAAAGAAATTTGTATTCAAAGTCTGAGTTATAAAATTTATACTAAGGAATGACTTGAGTTTGAAACCGTTGAAAAGAGTTTGGAAAAATATTGGTTTGATTCATTAGTAATTATTGGTTTTATTCAAGAGCAAAGGATTTGAAAGGAAACTGAATTTTATTGAAATAGAACGTGACTTAATTTCAAAGGAAACGATTTGATTATTAAGAATTATTTAATATTTGAAAATGGTTTGATTATTGAAAAGGATTAGATATTCGAAATGGTTGAGAGAATTATTTAGCAGGGACCCTGGAAGGGTGGCATAGTCTAAATTTTAGAGGAAACACTGTCGAAATTTTTTTATAAAACTCCAAGACTTTGTTTAAGGCATTATTTAAAAAGTCAATTTGATTTATGAATATTGTTTGATTTTGAATTATTACGGAAAGGGTCTTATTTTCAATCTGATTTATTAAGAAAATTATAATCTTTTAAATTCAATCTTTTGAGAAGAGATTTTGTTTTAAATTATGATATGAATTTGGTTTGTTAAGAAAAAGAAAGAAAGGGAAAAGAGAACACGACACGTGTGATTATGAAATGAATTAAAAGGTCATGAGAGGGTGACAGAAAATAAATAGTTATGGTGCCAATGTGAAAATGTTAAGCCGTGGGCTTTATATGTGAATGATTGTGCGGGGACGCCCGTGTGTATGGAATGGCTTGCAGGAGAAACAGGCACATGTTTCAGCTGGAGAATCAGTGCTTGCAAGTACTTGCAGAGGTCATGTTCGGCATACTTCAGCTAGAGAATCAGCGCCTGCAAGAAGTAGAAACTTGCAGAGGTTATGCCGCTGGAATGCCTTATCTGACTTGCGAGTCGGATTGCATTGGGTGCGGGTCTAAACCGACAAATGAGCTCATTACCTGCGCTAGGGATAGACATGCATCATATTGTTTGCACATTTATTTTGATTGTGTTTGCTTGTTGTATTTTTCTATGATTGTATATGTATTGTGTTTGTTTCTCTTTATGTACTTTTGTTAGTATGTTTGTTGTGGATTTCGGTGGCTACTGTTGACTGGGATTTTCTTAAATAATTTAACTTACTAAGAACTAATCAAAGTCTTTAAAGTGAGTTTTAAAGAGTTCTAAAGGTACTTTTTTTTAAGTTGAAAAGCGATTATTTGCAACTTAATTCTTTACTCTCACGGCATTCTCTGTCCCTACTGAGAACCTGCGAGGACGAAGTTCTCACCCCCCTACAGATTCTTTTGTTTAGTGATAGGTTCAGGAATCCTCGGCGCAAGGCCGCAACTGAACTACGAATCTTAACATATATATGGATTCCTACTTTTTGTATTTGGTTTAGTCATAGATTTTATTTTTTCTTCGCCGTTAGTTGTTTTGATTTTTAGAGGGGCAGGACTTGTATTTAACAATCTTTGAATATGTCTATATATATATATAAAGTTATGTGAATATTTATACTTCTGTGGTTAAGTGATTTAAAATAAAGTTTCATTTCGATTTCTTATTTAAAATTTCGGTTTATACTCGCAAAGACTCAATATTAAATAAAGATAATATAAAATATAAAGGTTTAGAGGTAAGTGTTGCCTGAGCTTTTAGTACAATCATGAGGTTCTAAAAGTTAGGGTGTTATATTATGGTATCAGAGCAGTTCGTTCCTGTTAGAGCCTTGGGAATGGACTGATTATGCTTCACTGCATACTCTGAGTGTCTGTCATGCGATAGGACTTGTCCTAATGACAAGAGTGAATTTTAGATGCATGATTGTCTATTGACAAATGCTGTTAGTCAACCGTTGCATCTCTCATAGTATTCGATCTGGCCAACTTAATATTATTGATTTGTGTATACGGGAACACTAATGAATTATCATAGACGATATAGAAATAATAGGTTATGCAAATCACGGGATTTGGGAATGTTAGAAGTTATGTTTTAAGGATTCGTTTCGAAGTATAGCCTTTATTCGTACTACACAAACTCGTTTCATCTCTCCTTTCATTATCTTCATTGAAATTCTCTTCCTTGTATTTTCTCAAAATACGACATAATTATTTCCCGGTCATACTATATCGTCCTTATATACCTCTATTTGTTTGTACTTTTTTCATGAACTCTATTTTTCTTTGATTTGAGTTTGAACCTATTTCAATATAACAATTTTCGAGGACAAAAATTTTTTTAAGTGGGATAAGATGTAATATTTTAAAATTTTGAAAATTAAATAATGAATTATTTATGAGTTATTATATTTGTTAAGTTTTGTTTTTTAAAAAAATTATTTTTAACAAAAATAATTAAATAAAATTTTATGATTATTGAAGTTTAATTTAATTATGACTTATTTTATTAGTTTGAATTATTTATTAAAAATTATTTTGATAGATAAAATTA
>NC_029794.2:85333168-85354761 GCF_000816755.2 Arachis ipaensis
TCAACAAGGCTATTAAGGGAATAAAAAAAAAAAAAAAAAAAATGAAAACTTAGCTTTTATATATATAAATAAATAACCGTGGATCACATAAATCATAGTCATTCATAGTTACATATGTAAGTTATTAGGAAAGGAAAAGAAAGAGGTAAGAAACGTGGCTTGAAGGTATAAGTACATATGTGTATATATATAAAAACCATGACACCTAATCTTTATTTAATACATTAATCATCATCATATAGCTTCTTTTAGTTTCATTTTCTTGCATGGTGAGGAGATAGTGACCGAGAGTGAGAGAGAGAACCGTGGAACCCATAAATTTTTTTACTTCAATTTCTTTAAATTCGTAACTCCAATAAAAAATCTAATTCGATAAAATTGTTCGTATCTTCTTCCTCTACACATTGGTATTATTTTTATCTGGTAAAAATTGACGGTGACATAGCTCCTCTTTCTTTTGAGTTCGGCTAATTGGAGTTTTTGGGGGCACAGACGATTTCTAATGTTTTCTTCTTCAGCAGTTCAGTCAAAAAGTTTTTCCAGAGCTTTCATTGTTTTAGTTCCGTACGAAAGTAGGGAGTTTTATTTTAAAATTAATCGTTTTCAATTTAAGAATGCCCAAAAGTATAGTAAATAATTGCAAATATCTTAGTAATTATAATGTTATTGAGTCTGAGTTTTTTTGCTGTGGATGATTGGCTGTGATTGTGATTGAATTTTTTGTCGAGAAAGTGAATGGTAATTGATTTTGGTGTTACTATATAATTAATTTGACTAGGATTGGAATCATATGTCGATTATTGAGAACTTTGTGTTTAAAAAGTGCTGATGAAAAGCTGGTAAACTGTCGAGAAATGAAAGTGAGGAAGTCCGTTAGGGTAGTGAAGTCGAGTTTTGAGGAGGGGTTCCACCCGTATTCTTGTAAATACAAATGAAAAAAGTGATTTTGTTTTGAAAACTTGATTTTTATATATACTTATACTAAGAAATGATCTTTTATTGGAAATACGATTTATAAACCTATTTTAAGAAAATGATCCTATGTTGAAAAAGATCTGGTTGCATATTTACTTATATTGAGAAAAGGAATTTGTATTCAAAGTCTGAGTTATAAAATTTATAATAAGGAGTGACTTGAGTTTGAAACCATTGGAAAGAGTTCGGAAAAATATTGGTTTGATTCATTAGTAATTATTGGTTTGATTCAAGAGAAAAGGATTTGAAAGGAAGTTGAATTTTATTGAAATATAACGTGGTTTAGTTTCAAAGGAAACGATTTGATTATTAAGAATTATTTAACATTTGAAATGGTTTCATTATTGAAAAGGATTTGATATTCGAAATGGTTGAGAGAATTATTTAGCAGAGACCCTGGAAGGGTGGCATAGTCTGAATTTTAGAGGAAATGCTGATGAAATTTTTTTATAAAATTCTAAGACTTTGTTTAAGGCATTATTTAAAAAGCCAATTTGATTTATGAATATTGTTTGATTTTGAATTATTATGGAAAGGGTCTTATTTTCAATCCGATTTATTAAGAAAAGTATAATCTTTTAAATTCAATCTTTTAAGAAGAGATTTTGTTTTAAGTTATGATATGAATTCGGTTTGTTAAGAATAAGAAAGAAAGGGAAAAGAGAACAAGGTACATGTGATTATGAAATGAATTAAAAGGTCACGAGAGGGTGACGGAAAATAAATGGTTAGGTGCTGATGTGAAAATGTTAAGCCGTGGGCTTTATATGTGAAAGATTTTGCGGGGATGCTCGTGTGTATGGAATAGCTTCCAGGAGAAAGGGGCACATGCTTCAGCTGGAGAATCAGCGCCTGCAAGTACTTGCAGAGGTCATGTTTGGCATACTTCAGCTGGAGAATCAGCGCTTGCAAGAAGTAGAAACTTGCAGAGGTTATGCCGCTGGAATGCCTTATCTGACTTGCGAGTCGGATTGCGTCGGGTGCGGGTCGAAACCGACAAATGAGCTCATTACCTGCAGTAGGGATAGACATGCATTATATTGTTTGCGCATTTATTTTGGTTGTGTTTGCTTGTTGTATTTTTATGTGATTGTGTATGTGTTGTGTTTGTTTCTCTTTATATGCTTTAGTTAGTATGTTTGTTGTGGATTTCGGTGGCTACTGCTGACTGGATTTTCTTAAATGATTTAACTTACTGAGAACTAATCAAAGTCTTTAAAGTGAGTTTTAAAGAGTTATAAAGGTACTTTTTTTTAAGTTGAAAAGCGATTATTTGCAACTTAATTCTTTAATCTCACTGCATTCTCTGTCCCTACTGAGAACCTGCGAGGACGAAGTTCTCACCCCCTACAGATTTTTTTTGTTCAGTGACAGGTTCAGGAATCGTCGGCGCGAGGCCACGACCGAACTACGAAGCTTAACATATACATGTATTCCTACTTTTTGTATTTGGTTTATGATGAGCGGATAATTTATACGCTTTTTGGCATTGTTTTTACATAGTTTTCAGTATGATTTAGTTAGTTTTTAGTATATTTTTATTAGTTTTTAAATAAAAATCACATTTCTGAACTTTACTATGAGTTTGTGTGTTTTTCTGTGATTTCAGGTATTTTCTGGCTGAAATTGAGGGGCCTGAGCAAAAATCAGATTTAGAGGTTGAAGAAGGACTGCAGATGCTGTTGGATTCTGACCTCCTTGCACTCAAAGTAGATTTTCTGGAGCTACATAACTCCAAATGGCGCGCTCTTAATTGCGTTGGAAAGTAGACATCCAGGGCTTTCCAACAATATATAATAGTCCATACTTTGCCCAAGTTTAGATGATGCAAACTGGCGTTCAACTCCAGTTCCATGCTGCATTCTGGAGTTAAACGCCAGAAACAGGTTGCAAAGTGGAGTTAAACGCCAGAAACAGGTTACAAACTGGCGTTCAACTCCAAGAGAAGCCTCTACACGTGTAAAGCTCAATGATCAGCCCAAGCACACACCAAGTGGGCCCCGAAAGTGGATTTCTGCATCATTTACTTATTTCTGTAAACCCTAGTAACTAGTTTAGCATAAATAGGACCTTTTACTATTATATTTACATCTTTTGGAACATCTTTAGTTTCATCCTTTGATCACGTTTAGGGGGCTGGCCATTCGGCCATGCCTGGACCTTATCACTTATGTATTTTCAACGGTAGAGTTTCTACACTCCATAGATTAAGGTGTGGAGCTCTGCTGTTCCTCATAAATTAATACAAAGTACTACTGTTTTTCTATTCAATTCAAGCTTATTCCTTCTCTAAGATATCCATTCGCACCCAAGAACATGATTTATGTGATGATTATGTGACGCTCATCATCATTCTCACTTATGAACGCGTGCCTGACAATACTTCCGTTCTACATGCAAACAAGCTAGAATGAATATCTCTTAGATATCTAACACAGAGGACCGAGTCCGAGATATTAGAATCTTTGTGGTATAAGTTAGAACCCATGGATGGCCATTCTTGAGATCCGAAAAGTCTAAACCTTGTCTGTGGTATTCTGAGTAGGATCTGGGAAGGGATGGCTGTGACGAGCTTCAAACTCGCAAGTGCTGGGCGTAGTGACAGATGCAAAAGGATAGTAAATCCTATTCCAGTTTGATCGAGAACCGACAGATGATTAGCCATGCAGTGACAGCACATTGGACCATTTTCACAGAGAGGATGGGATGTAGCCATTGACAACGGTGATGCCCTACATAAAGCTTGCCATGGAAAGAAGTATGAATGATTGGATGAAGACAACAGGAAAGCAGAGGTTCAGAGGAACGAAAGGCATCTCTATACGCTTATCTGAAATTCTCACCAATGAATTACATAAGTATCTCTATCCTAGTTTATATTTCAATTATGTTTTAATTATCAAATCTCCATAACTATTTGAATCCGCCTGACTGAGATTTACAAGGTGACTCACGTAAGGTTTATTACTTGGACGACCTAGTGCACTTGCTGGTTAGTTGTGCGAAGTGGTGACAAAGAATTAAGATTATGAACGTGCGTATAAAGTTTTCAGCACCGTTACCAAGGAATGGAACCGTCACAATTTCTGCGCACCAAGTTTTTGGCGCCGTTGCCGGGGATTGTTCGAGTTTGGACAACTGACGGTTCATCTTGTTGCTCAGATTAGGTTATTTTATTTTAATTTTATGCTTTTTATTTTTTATTTCAAAAAAAAATTTTCTTTTTTCGTTTTTCCCAATTAATTTTCAAAAAATACAAAAAAATTTACAAAATCATAAAATCAAAAATATTTTTTGTGTTTCTTGCTTGAATCTAGAGTCAACTTTTAAGTTTGGTGTCAATTGCATCTTTTTTTTAATTTTCTAAAAATTATTTTCGAAAATTTCATGCATTGCATTCTTCATGATCTTCAAGTTGTTCTTGGCCAGTCTTCTTGTTTGATCTTCATATTTTCTTGTTTTGTGTCTTTTCTTGTTTTTCATATGCATTCTTGAAACATTAATGCCTAAAGAATAAAAATTTTTAAGTTTGGTGTCTTGCATGTTTTCTTTTCTTGAAAATTTTTCAAAAATAAGTTCTCGGTGTTCATCTTAACATTCAAAGTGTTCTTGGTGTTCATCCTGACATTCATAGTGTTCTTGCATGCATCACATGTTTTGATCCAAAATTTTCATGCATTGAGTCTTTGGGTTGTTTTTCTCTTTCTTTATTAAAATTCAAAAATAAAAAAATATCTTTCCCATTTTCACTCATAAATTTTAAAAAATTTGAGTTGACTTTTTCAAAACTTTTTAAAATTTAGTTGTTTCTTATGAGTCAAATCAAATTTTCAATTTAAAAAAACTTATCTTTATCAAATCTTTTCAAAAATCAAATATTTTTTCATTTTTCTTTCATAATTTTTGAAAATTCCAAAATGATTTTCAAAAATCTTTTTCTTATTTTGTTTCATAATTTTAAATCTTTACTAACAATTAATGTGATTGATTCAAAAAAATACTAAGTTTGTTACTTGCCTAGTAAGTGACGTTAAGAAATAGAGCCAACGTTAGTGACACTTAACATTATCACTAACGTTGAACCAACATCATGAGTGGCCACGTTAGAGTCCATGTTAACCTAGTTAACGTGGCCTCTAACGTTAAGAAGAAAGGGGGGGAGCCAACGTTAGTGACACTCAACATTGTCACTAACGTTGGCCAAAGCACATTAAGCCACATTAACTCCCACGTTAACCTAGTTAACATGGAAGATAACGTGAAGGAACAAAGTGGTCGACAACGTTAGTGACACCCAACATTGTCACTAACGTTGGAAGAACACAAGCCCCCAATGAGCCACGTTGACTCCCATGTTAACCTAGTTAACGTGGAAGCTAACGTGAAGAAAGAAGGTGATCGCCAACGTTAGTGACACCCAACATTGTCACTAACGTTGGAAGGAGCCACACATGCCACCATGAGCCACGTTAACTCCTATGTTAACTTAGTTAATGTGGAAGCTAACGTGGATAAGGGAAGGATGAGCCAACATTAGTGACACTCAACTTTGTCACTAACGTTGGAAGGAGCCACACATGCCACCATGAGCCACGTTAACTCCTATGTTAACTTAGTTAATGTGGAAGCTAACGTGGATAAGGGAAGGATGAGCCAACATTAGTAACACTCAACTTTGTCACTAACGGTGGAGATGGCTAGCAAGGCCACGTTAGAGCCACGTTAACCTAGTTAACGTGGACTCTAACGTGGAAAATAGGGGCAATTTGGAACGTTAGTGACAATGGTAAGTGTCACTAACGTTCTCGAACCCATATTTTCACTGAACGTTAACACCACTAACTTCCTGAGCCAAAGCCCCTGCCCACTTCATACTTTCTCTCTGCACGTAAAAGCTAAGCCCAATGAAGAAGAGAACTGCTTCCAACTCAAGATCCAAAGACCCAAGACTTAAAGAATCAACTAGAAGAACAGAAGAGTAGTATATATAGGAGTATCTTTGAAATATTTTGGGAGTTGGAAATTATAGGGAGACTCTTAGCATAGAACTACTCTCTGTATTTACTTTCTCTGCACTTTTAAGTTTTCATCATGTATTCTCCATCTTTGTTTTCATTTTCCAGAGCTATGAACAACTAAACCCCTGTCATTGGGTTAAGGAGCTCTGTTGTAATTTGATGGATCAATACTAGTTTTCATTATTCTTCTTCTATCTTTTCTCTTGATTTTACTTGAAAGCTTTCGATCTTCATCCAATTGAGTAGTTATCTTGAAAAAGAAGCTATTCATACTTGGATCTCTTCTGAACCTTGAAAGAGGAATGAAGAGATCAAGCTAGAAATGCTTTCTCATGCTGGACGACCTCACTCTATTGTGAGTTTTTACTTGATGACAAATTCGGTACACTTGCCGAAGGAAATTTGTTGTGAGACAAGTTTTTCGTGCATCAAGTTTATGGCGCCGTTGCTGGGGATTGATTGTGCATCAACAATGATTAGATTGGAGGTGAGCATTTTATTTTTGTTTGATTTAAATTTCTGTTTGAGTCATTTACTTTCTGTTTTAGATAACTTCTTCCCTTCCCCCTTACTTTTTCTTTGTTATTTACTATTCATCTCACTAACCCACTAACTGTTTGATATATTGCATCACTCACACTAACAGTAATTCTGACAGATATACTTTCTGCACCTATTCTCTTTGCTTGTACTTGTTGGTTGTATGACAGGGAGAAGAAGCGGGGCTTCAACTTCCTTTGATTTTGAACCTGAGAGAACCTTCCCTAGACTAAGGAGGGAGGCAAGAGAAAAACGTGTAGTTGGTGGTGAAGAAGAGGAGGAACACTTTGAGGAATACTTTGAACCAAACATGGAAGAAAACATGGAACACCATCATGAAGAAGAGGCTCACAACCATGGCAGAGGAGGTGGAGCAAATCATGCTGGGGAGGATAGAAGAGTTTTAGGCTCTTACATCAATCCAAACCCAGGGAACTGTGGAAGTAGCATTCAAAAGCCAACCATCCATGCCAACAATTTTGAACTGAAGCCACAACTCATCACCCTTGTTCAGAACAACTGTTCGTTTGGAGGGAGTGTCCAAGAAGACCCCAATCAACATCTAACCACCTTCCTGAGAATATGTGACACAGTGAAGTCTAATGGTGTTCATCCTGACGCCTATAGACTGCTCTTATTTCCATTCTCACTCAGGGATAAGGCAGCTAAGTGGCTGGAGTCTTTCCCAAGGGAGAGCTTGACAACTTGGGAAGATGTGGTGAACAAATTCTCCTCAACGAATCAATAGGCTGAGAGCTGAGGTCCAAACTTTCAGGCAACAAGATGGTGAGACTCTATATGAAGCATGGGAGAGGTTTAAAGACTTAACAAGGAGGTGCCCACCAGATATGTTCAACGAATGGGTGCAGCTGTACATTTTCTATGAAGGGCTCTCTTACGAGTCAAAGAAGGCTATAGACCATTCATCCGGAGGATCTTTGAACAAGAAGAAGACTATTGAGGAAGCCATAGATGTCATTGAAACAGTAGCAGAGAACGACTACTTCTATGCTTTCGAAAGAGGGAACACAAGAGGAGTAATGGAGCTAAACAATGTAGATGCTCTGTTGGCCCAAAACAAGCTCATTACCCAGCAGCTGGCTCCACTTCATCAACAACCCAAGAAGGAGTGAATGAAGAAGCAGAGGGTAGTCAGGAGCAAGCCAACTACATTGGGAATTCACCTAGGCAAAACCATGATCCATATTCCAAGACCTACAACCCTGGATGGAGGAATCACCCAAACTTTGGGTGGGGAAATCAACAAGACCAAAGCCTTGATCAAAGACGCCCAAATCCAAACAATGCAGCCACCCAACACTTCACATCTAGACCATATCAACACCCCCATAACAACACCTCTCCACATTCATATCAAGGCCAGAATAACCTTACTCAGCCTGACCTGTCATCATTTGATGAAAGAATCTCAAGGATTGAGAATCTACTTGAAGGCCTAAGCAAGGAGATTCAAGACAACAAGGTCTTCAAGGAGGAAGTGCGAGCCAGTTTCAAGAACCAGGGAGACACAATCAAGAGGTTAGAATCTCAAATAGGATATCTCTCTGAGCAAATTCCCAAACTCACAGATGGATTCCCAAGTGACACAGAGAAGAATCCGAGAGGTGAAACAAAGAAGGTAAGATGGGAAGATTGCAAGATGGTCACTATAAGTGATAAGGAGACTGAGGACAAGCCAAGCAAGCTGTTAGAACAACCTGAAGATACCTCAGTAGAGGAGGTGGAAAAAGATTACCAAGAACCAGAAATCTCAAAACAGGAGTTGCTGAGACTCTATGCACCTTTTCCCCAACTGCTCAAGGAAGCTGTGGAGAGGAGAATATACTCAAGATTTCTTGACTTATTTGCATCTCTGCATGTGAACATACCATTCATCAAGACTATCCAACAAATACCTGCATTCATCAAGTACATGAAGGAGTTGCTTCCCAGGAAAAGCTCACTCAAGGGAGGCCAAACTATAGTGATGAACAAGGAGTGCAGTGCCCTCATTCAACCGCAGTTGCCTACAAAAAGAAAAGATCCAGGAAGTTTTCATGTCCCCTGTGCCATAGGAGAAACAATGTTTGATAAAGCACTCTGTGATTTGGGAGCAAGCATCAACTTAATGCCTCTATCCCTGGTGAAGAGGCTGCAGATCAATGAGATATTGCCCACAGATGTAGTCATCAAGGTGGCTGACAAAACTCAAAAACAAGCAAGAGGGGTGGTGGAAAACGTGTTGTTAAAGGTAGAGAAATACTTTCTTCCCACAGACTTTGTCATCTTGGACATGGAAGAGAGTCACACTCACCCAATCATATGGGGAAGACCATTCCTAGCTACAGCCAGAGCACTCAGACGTGGAGCGAGGGGAGCTAATATTGAGGATCCATGATGAACAACTCAGCTTCAATGTCTTCAAACTCTCCCAAGAAACTGACCAAGAAAACAAAGAACCAAGCAATGATCATAACGGGATGCTGACAGAGGAAACAAGCACTGAGGCACCACCAACACATCTGAGAACCCCACTCAAGCATGAATGCAACAGAGAGCATTCTAGTCTTGGAGCTTTGAACAGAACTTTTCATCACAATGCTTCAAACTAAGTTTGGTGTCACCCCATGGTGCCACCAAAATGCATAAAGGGATACACAGTTAGTTAGTTAGTTGGAGTTCATGAATAAACAATCTAATTTTTTCTTCTCTTTATTATTTTAGCCGTAAAAATCTAAATTGATTTTTTTTATGATATTTCTTACTTTTCTTATTTGATCTTTATAGGGAAAGGAAAGGAGAATTGAAGGAGATAGATTGGACAATTAAAGGAAGAAGGTTCGGACACCAATCTCCACACCCTTGCCAACTCCATACATTAACCCTCAATCATGGCATCTTCAAGCTCTAAAAGAAGGAAGGGGAAGAAACCTATGGAGCAACACCCGTATGATGAAAAGAGATTCAGAAGCTTGCATCATGCATTGCAATACGGGTGGATGGTTGATAAAGAAATCATTTATGAGCTAGGATTTTAAGCTAGAAAAACTGAGTGTCCCGAAATTACAATGAAAGTAGAAAAGAGAAGATGGGAGCTCCTCACTGATCCGGTCATTAAGGTGAATGCAAATCTTATAAGAGAGTTTTATGCAAATGCGGTCCGTTATGATAAGGCAGATGAATCATATACAAGCTTTGTGAGATGAAAGATTGTGGATTTTGGCCCCATGAGTGTCATGAAGGCATTAAAACTACGGTCCATACCGTTTGAAGAAGAGAGTTATCAGTCAAGGATGGACAACAACCCTAATCATGATCAGATTGTGCAAGACATTTGTGTACCAGGAGCTGACTGGGAAAGATATGCAGATAGGAGACCAAGGTTCATCAAGAGAGCAGATCTTACTCCGGAAGCAAAGGGATGGTTCGAGATTGTAAGGAGGTCCATCCTCCCAGCAGCGAACAACTCGGAGGTGAATCTCAAGAGAGCCACACTGGTACACTGTATACTCAAAGGAGGAGAAATCAAGGTTCATGAACTCATAGCAGAAGGCATTAGAAAAATGGCAGAGAAAAGCGACTCAAGAGGAACGTTAGGTTACCCCAGCACTATTTACCGACTGTGCAAGAAAGCTGGGGTGGTGTTTGAAGATGAGGACCCCGTGTGGATAAAAGAGGGCATTCCAATAACCATTCAATGAATGCATGCCACTGCATCCCCCTACCTCAACGGAAGCAAAGGAAGAGGACAACGCCTCAAGTAGTAGAAGGACAAGCCGTAGAAGGGCAAGCACCAACCACTTTGGATATGCATCAATTGCAGGAGGCCATTAGTGGACTATCTCAACAAAATTTAGAGAGCCAAGGAGCACAGAGAGAACTTCAACTACAGATGATGGGGCAGCAAGAGGAGTCACTCTAAAGATGGATGACTCAACAAGGGGATTGGCAAAAGCAAATGATGGATCAGCAACTGAGTCAAGGACAACAATGGAATGAAACATTTCACAGGATGGAACAAAGACAAAATGAGCAACAAGAATCCATCCAGAGGCTAATCAACATCCAAGCACATCAAGGTGCACATATACATGAGATGCATCGAAGACAAATAGAACATGCAGAACTATTGGACGAGCAAATGGCATTCGCAGAAGGAGTTTACATGAGCGAGACTGGGCATCATATAAATACTCAAGCCAGGCTTGGTTACTTGGTAGGACAACTGCCTATATTGCATCCAGGAATCACAAGGTATGAAGAAATGAGGGATGAATTAGCACGAGAAGAAAGACAAAGGGTGGAAGAGAGTCATGAATCAGTAAGAAAGGCACTTGAGGATTGGAAGCAAGCAAGATTGGCACGAATGAGAGGGAATGCAAGAGGACACAAAGAAGACAAACAAGGAGGAAAGCATGGACATCCACAAGAGTAAAAGGTGGTGGAGTTCTTTCTTTGGTCCATCTTGTTCTAAGTTTTAAATAAGGAAGATCTTGTATGAAATAGAACTTGCTTCCATGATTAGTTTAAACCTTTTTAAATTCTGTTTTTTTTTAGTTTGTGTGTTGAAGAGGTCTCTGTGTGCTAGTCTCTATGTCACTGCATCATTTCTTTACTTACTTGTATGCTTGTCCCTTTTGAATCAAATGAAAAGAGAATGATTATTTTCAAAAGACCAGAGTGGAGTTCATACTAGGGAGTAAGTCCATGAGTTTGTGGTGTGGTCATAAGTTAGCTAAGTTGGTTTAACCATAAGGTGGGAAGACAACTATCTGTCATGAATACTATGCTTGAGACACACCCCATGAGACTAGATAAATAAGAAGATCCTAATAAGAAAAAGGGAAAGAACAATCAAAGTTGAGGAATAAAAGAAAAATAGTAAGCAATAAGGCTAGGCACCAATGGTTTTAATCTTGAAGCATGTGTCTGTGGTGCTCCTGTGTGAGGGATCTACTTGGATGAATAAGCTCTTAGAGGTGCCTTATCACTTGGTAACATGGGTTAACTAACCCGGGATTATCAGCTGAAAGTCCACTATCAAGAGTAACTCTCACCACAAAGCATTTAGTAACCCAAAGAGATGCTGGACACCAAGGTCTCAAGAAAAGAAAATAAATAAACTATGTGCCTGTGGTGTGTATGTATGGGGGAGAGACTTGAGCAAGTAAGTCCTTAGGGGTGCTTCAACACCTAGCACCTTAAACCAACTGGTTCGGGAGTGTTGGCTGAAAGCTTATTTTAAAGAGTTGCCCCCTTACAGAGCACTTAGCTTAAGAACAAAAATAAGCCCTCAAATAACAACAAAAGGATCAATGAATAAAAGTCTCATGGGATGTAATAACAAGTGAGTATTCTAGGACATGATAAAGGTCTGAAAGCCAGGAATGAGCCTAAGTTGCTATGCATGAAACCACCATAAAACCAGGACATGACTTCCACAAGAATGACTCATGTCTCTTGGCATTTCTTTCATCATTCTCTTGTTCCAGTACTTGCTTGGGACAAGCAAGCTTTAAGTTTTGTATTGTGATGCCAGGGCATTTTGGTCAGTTTCACTGACCTTTTCTTTACTGTTTTTAGGGTAGTTTCATGCATTTCCTTAGGAAATAAGCTAGTTTTGGGTAGATATTCACTTACATCTTGATTCAAGCATACATTGTGCATTTTACATGATTTCATGAGGATTTTGCATGAATTTAAGAACAAATTGGATGTTGCATTTCCCATGACTTGGACTAGAACTTTGATGCACTTTATTGCTTAATTTCAGGACAAAGGAAGCAAAGAAGAACCACATTAGTGGCTACGTTAGTTGCACTAACGTTAACACTAACATGGAATGGGAGTAACTTGCAAAGTTAATGAGAAAAGTGATTGCCAATAACGCTCTCGAAGCCATCATTGCCCACATTAAGAAATAGAGCCAACGTTAGTGACACTTAACATTATCACTAACGTTGAACCAAGATCATGAGTGGCCACGTTAGAGTCCACGTTAACCTAGTTAACGTGGAAGCTAACGTGGATAAGGGAAGGATGAGCCAACGTTAGTGACACTCAACTTTGACACTAACGTTGGAGATGGCTAGCAAGGCCACGTTAGAAGCCACGTTAACCTAGTTAATGTGGACTCTAACGTGGAAAATAGGGGCAATTTAGAACGTTAGTGACAATGGTAAGTGTCACTAACGTTCTCGAAGGATGGCAAGCCTACGTTAAAAGAGCCACGTTAACTAAGTTAACGTGGACTCTAACGTAGGGAAGGGGGAGGCTTCTCAACGTTATTGGGAAAGTTGAGTCCCAATAACGTGTGCGAAGGACATAGTGGAAACGTTAGTGGTAACGTTTGTGCCACTAACGTTGAGGTTAACGTGGCTTTTAACTTTGGTGAGGAACATTAGTGAAAAAGGTGATTGTCACTAACGTTCTCGAATCCATATTTTCACTGAACGTTAACACCACTAACTTCTTGAGCCAAAGCCCCTGCCCACTTCATACTTTCTCTCTGCAAGTAAAAGCTAAGCCCAATGAAGAAGAGAACTGCTTCCAACTTAAGATCCAAAGGCCCAAGACTTAAAGAATCAACTAGAAGAACAGAAGAGTAGTATATATAAGAGTATCTTTGAAATATTTTGGGAGTTGGAAATTATAGGGAGACTCTTAGCATAGAACTACTCTCTGTATTTACTTTCTCTGCACTTCTAAGTTTTCATCATGTATTCTCCATCTTTGTTTTCATTTTTCAGAGCTATGAACAACTAAACCCCTGTCATTGGGTTAGGGAGCTCTGTTGTAATTTGATGGATCAATACTAGTTTTCATTATTCTTATTCTATCTTTTCTCTTGATTTTACTTGAAAGCTTTCAATCTTCACTAACTTCTTACCTTTTTAAAATTGATTTTCAAATTTTTTTAATCAATCTTATCTTTTTGTTTCAATCGTATCTTTTTCAAAACTACCTAACTAACTCTCTCTAATTTTCGAAAATCACCTTCCTCTTTTTCAAAATTCCTTTTTAATTAACTAATTGAATTAAATTTTAATTTAATTTCAATTTTCTTTGTCTAAATTTTTGAATTTCAATTTTAATTTTAAATTAAAACCAAAACTATTTTTCTTTTCTTTTCAATTATTTTCGAATTCTTCTCCTTCATCTCCTTCTATTTATTTATTCATCTACTAACACTTCTCTTCCACCCAAAATTCGAACACCATCTTCCTCTCTTTGTTCGAGTTTTTCTCTTCTCCTTCTTACATTCTTCTCTTCTTATACTCACATAAAGGAATCTCTATACTGTGACATAGAGGATTCCATATTTTCTTTTGTGTTCTCTTCTTTTTCATATGAGCAGGAACAAGGATAAGAACATTCTTGTTGAGGATGATCCTGAACCTGAAAGGACTCTGAAGAGGAAGCTAAGGGAAGCCAAAGCACAACTCTCTGGAGAAAATCTAACAGAAATTTTTGAAAAAGAAGGAAACATGGCCGAAAATAATGCAAGGAAGATGCTTGGTGACTTTACTACACCAAATTCCAATTTACATGGAAGAAGCATCTCAATTCCTTCCATTGGAGCAAACAACTTTGAGCTTAAACCTCAATTAGTTTCTCTGATGCAACAGAATTGCAAGTTTCATGGACTTCCATCAGAAGATCCTTTTCAGTTCTTAACTGAATTCTTGCAAATTTGTGATACTGTTAAGACCAATGGGGTTGATCCTGAGGTCTACAGGCTTATGCTTTTCCCATTTGCTGTAAGAGACAGAGCTAGAATTTGGTTGGACTCTCAACCTAAAGACAGCCTGAACTCTTGGGATAAGCTGGTCACGGCTTTCTTAGCCAAGTTCTTTCCTCCTCAAAAGCTTAGCAAGCTTAGAGTGGATGTTCAAACCTTCAGACAAAAGGAAGGTGAATCCCTCTATGAAGCTTGGGAGAGATACAAGGAACTGACCAAAAGGTGTCCTTCTGACATGCTTTCAGAATAGACCATCCTGGATATCTTCTATGATGGTCTGTCTGAACTATCTAAGATGTCATTGGACCATTCTGCAGGTGGATCCATTCACCTAAAGAAAACGCCTGCAGAAGCTCAAGAACTCATTGACATGGTTGCAAATAACCAGTTCATGTACACATCTGAAAGGAATCCTGTGAATAATGGGACGCCTATGAGGAAGGGAGTTCTTGAAATTGATACTCTGAATGCCATATTGGCTCAGAATAAAATATTGACTCAGCAAGTTAATATGATCTCTCAGATTCTGAATGGATTGAAGGAATCATCCAACAGTACTAAAGAGGCATCTTCTGAAGAAGAAGCTTATGATCCTGAGAACCCTGCAATAGCAGAAGTGAATTACATGGGTGAACCCTATGGAAACACCTATAATTCCTCATGAAGAAATCATCCAAATTTCTCATGGAAGGATCAACAAAAGCCTCAACAAGGCTTTAACAATGGTGGAAGAAACAAGGTTAGCAATAGCAAGCCTTTTCCATCATCCACTCAGCAACAGACAGAGAATCTTGAGCAGGATCCATCTAGCTTAGCAAACATAGTCTCTGATCTATCTAAGGTCACTCTAAGTTTCATGAATGAAACGAGTTCCTCCATTAGAAATTTGGAGGCACAAGTGGGCCAACTGAGTAAAAGGGTCACTGAAACCCCTCCCAGTACTCTCCCAAGCAATACAGAAGAGAATCCAAAAAGAGAGTACAAGGCCATTGATTTAACCATCATGGCCGAACCTATAAGGGAGGGAGAGGACGTGAATCCCAGTGAGGAAGACCTCCTGGGACGTCCAGTGATCAATAAGGAGTTTTCCTCTGAGGAACCAAAGGAATCTGAGACTCATCTAGAGACCATAGGGATTCCATTGAACCTCCTTATGCCATTCACGAGCTCTGATGAGTATTCTTCTTCTGAAGAGAATGAAGATGTCACTAAAGAGCAAGTTGCCAAGTACCTTGGTGCAATCATGAAGATGAATGCCAAATTATTTGGTAATGAGACTTGGGAAGATGAACCTCCCTTGCTCATCAATGAACTGAGTGATCTGGATCAACTGAGATTGCCTCAGAAGAAACAGGATCCTGGAAAGTTCTTAATACCTTGTACCATAGGCACCATGACCTTTGAGAAGGCTCTATGTGACCTTGGATCAGGGATAAACCTCATGCCACTCTCTGTAATGGAGAGACTGGGAATCTTTGAGGTGCAAGCTGCCAGAATCTCATTAGAGATGGCAGACAAATCAAGAAAACAGGTTTATGGACAAGTAGAGGACGTGCTAGTAAAGGTTAAAGGCCTTTACATCCCTGCTGATTTCATAATCCTAGACACTGGGAAGGATGAGGATGAATCCATCATCCTTAGAAGACCCTTCCTAGCCACAGCAAGAGCTGTGATTGATGTGGAAAGAGGAGAATTGATCCTTCACTTGAATGAGGACAACCTTGTGTTTAAAACTCAAGGATCTCCTTCTGTAACCATGGAGAGGAAGCATGAAAAGCTTCTCTCACTGTAGAGTCAACCAAAGCCCCCACATTCAAACTCTAAGTTTGGTGTTAGGAGGCCACAACCAAACTCTAAGTTTGGTGTTGAACCCCCACATTCAAACTCTAAGTTTGGTGTTGGGAGGTTCCAACAATGCTCTGAACATCTGTGAGGCTCCATGAGAGCTCACTGTCAAGCTATTGACATTAAAGAAGCGCTTGTTGGGAGGCAACCCAATGTTATCTAATTATATTTATTTATTTTCATTGTTATTTTATGTTTTCTTTAGGTTGATGATGATGTGAAGTCACAAAAACTACTGAAAAAAATAAAAAACAGAGTGAAAAATAGAATGAAAAATAGCACACCCTGGAGGAGAACAGTCTGGCGTTTAAACGCCAGAAACAAGCATCTGTCTGGCGTTTAACGCCAGAAACAAGCACCAAGCTGGCGTTTAACGCTAGAAACAAGTATCTACATGGCATTAAACGCCAGAACAGAGTATGGAAGTGGCGTTTAACGCCAGAAACAGGCAGCAGTCTGGCGTTAAACGCCAGGATTGCACAGCAAGGGCGTTTTACACGCCTAATTGGAGTAGGGATGTTAAGTCCTTGGCCCTACTGGATCTGTGGACCCCACAGGATCCCCACCTAACCCTATTCTCTCCTCTTCATACCTTTTCATAACTCTCTTCCCAAAATGCCCTTCACCAATCACTTCAATCACTCTTTCTCATCACCCTCTCACCACTCACATCCATCTTCTCTTCCCCATAAACCCCACCTACCTTCATATTCAAAATAATTTCCCTCCCAAACCCAACCCTAAATGGCCGAACCCTAAACCCCTCCCCACTTCTATATAAACCCCTCATTCATTCTTCTATTTCACACAACACAACCCTCTCTTCTTCCACTTGGCCGAAACCTACTCTATCTCCCTCTCCTCCATTTCTCTTCTTCTTCTACTTCATTCTTTCTTCTTTTGCTCGGGGATGAGCAAACATTTTAAGTTTGGTGTGGTAAAAGCATTGCTTTTTATTTTTCCATAACTATTTATGGCACATAAGGCCAGAGAAACCTCTAGAAAGAGGAAAGGGAAGGCAATTGCTTCCACCTCTGAGTCATGGAAGATGGAGAGATTCATCTCAAAGGTCCATCAAGACCACTTCTATGAAGTTGTGGCCAAGAAGAAAGTGATCCCTGAGGTTCCTTTCAAGCTCAAGAAGAATGAGTATCCGGAGATCCGACTTGAAATTCAAAGAAGAAGTTGGGAAGTTCTCACCAACCCCATTCAACAAGTCGGGATCCTAATGGTTCAAGAGTTCTATGCAAACGCATGGATCACAAGGAACCATGATCAAAGTGTGAACCCAAATCCAAAGCATTGGCTTACTATGGTTCGGGGAAAATACTTCGATTTCAGTCCGGAAAATGTAAGGCTGCGTTCAACTTGCCAATGATGGAAGAGAATGCACGCCCCTACACAAGAAGGGTCAACTTTGATCAAAGGTTGGACCAAGTCCTCATAGACATATGTGAGGAAGGAGCTCAATGGAAAATTGACTCAAGAGGCAAGCCGGTTCAACTAAGAAGGCATGACCTCAAACCAGTGGCTAGGGGATGGCTAGAGTTCATTCAACGCTCAATCATTCCTACTAGTAACCGGTCTGAAGTTACTATAGACCGGGCCATCATGATCCATAGTATCATGATTGGAGAGGAGGTGGAAGTTCATGAGATTATACCTCAAGAACTTTACAAGGTGGCTGACAAGTCCTCTACTTGGGCGAGGTTAGCCTTTCCTCACCTCATTTGCCACCTCTACAATTCGGCTGGAATTGACATAGAGGGAGACATCCTCATTGAAGAGGACAAGCCCATCACTAAGAAAAGGATGGAGCAAATAAGAGATCATGGACCTCAACATGAGCATGAGGAGATTCCTCACCATGAAATCCCTGAAATGCCTCAAGGGATGCACTTCTCTCCACAAAACTATTGGGAACAAATCAACACTTTCCTAGGAGAATTAAGTTCCAACATGGGACAACTAAGGGTGGAACACCAAGAGCACTCCATCATCCTCCATGAAATTAGAGAAGATCAAAGAGCTATGAGGGAGGAGCAACAAAGGCAAAGAAGAGACATAGAGGAGCTCAAAAGCACCATTGGATCTTCAAGAAGAGGAAGACGTCATCCTCACTAAGGTGGACTCATTCCTTAATCTCATTGTCTATTTATTTTACTGTTTTTCAATTTTTAAGCTTTATGTTTTATTTATGTTTGTGTCTTTACTATATGATCACTAGTGTCTAAGTGTCTATGCCTTAAAGTTATGAATATGAATCCATCACCTCTCTTAAATGAAAACTATTTTAATTACAAAAGAACAAGAAATACAGGGTTTCGAATTTATCCTTGAAAACTAGTTTAATTATTTTGATGTGGTGACAATACTTTTTGTTTTCTGAATGAATGCTTGAACAGTGCATATGTCTTTTGAAGTTGTTGTTTATGAATGTTAAACATGTTGGCTCTTGAAGAATAAGGAAAAAGGAGAAATGTTATTTGATAATCTGAAAAATCATAAAAATGATTCTTGAAGCAAGAAAAAGCAGTGAATACAAAAGCTTGCAGAAAAAAAAAACAAAAAAAAAATAGCGAAAAAAAAGAGAAAGAAAAAGAAAAAGCAAGCAGAAAAAGCCAAAAGCTCTTTAAACCAAAAGGCAAGAGCAAAAAGCCAATAGCCCTTAAAACCAAAAGGCAAGGGTAAATAAAAAGGATCCAAGGCTTTGAGCATCAGTGGATAGGAGGGCCCAAACTGGCGTTAAACACCAGTTCCATGCTGCATTCTGGAGTTAAACGCCAGAAACAGGTTGCAAAATGGAGTTAAACGCCAGAAACAGGTTACAAACTGGCGTTCAACTCCAAGAGAAGCCTCTACACGTGTAAAGCTCAATGCTCAGCCCAAGCACACACCAAGTGGGCCCCAAAAGTAGATTTCTGCATCATTTACTTATTTCTGTAAACCCTAGTAACTAGTTTAGCATAAATAGGACCTTTTACTATTATATTTACATCTTTTGGAACATCTTTAGTTTCATCCTTTGATCACGTTTAGAAGGCTGGCCATTCGGCCATGCCTAGACCTTATCACTTATGTATTTTCAACGGTAGAGTTTCTACACTCCATAGATTAAGGTGTGGAGCTTTGCTGTTCCTCATAAATTAATACAAAGTACTACTGTTTTTCTATTCAATTCAAGCTTATTCCTTCTCTAAGATATCCATTCGCACCCAAGAACATGATGAATATGATGATTATGTGGCACTCATCATCATTCTCACTTATGAACGCGTGCCTGACAACACTTCCGTTCTACATGCAAACAAGCTAGAATGAATATCTCTTAGATATCTAATACAGAGGACCGAGTCCAAGATATTAGAATCTTCATGGTATAAGTTAGAACCCATGGATGGCCATTCTTGAGATCTGGAAAGTCTAAACCTTGTCTGTGGTATTCCGAGTAGGATTTGGGAAGGGATGGCTGTGACGAGCTTCAAACTCGCGAGTGCTGGGCGTAGTGACAGACGCAAAAGGATAGTAAATCCTATTCCAGTATGATCGAGAATCGACAGATGATTAGCCATGCAGTGACAGCGCTTTGGACCATTTTCACAGAGAGGATGGGATGTAGCCATTGACAACGGTGATGCCCTACATAAAGCTTGCCATGGAAAGGAGTAGGAATGATTGGATGAAGACAGCAGGAAAGTAGAGGTTTAGAGGAACGAAAGGCATCTCTATATGCTTATCTGAAATTCTCACCAATGAATTACATAAGTATCTCTATCCTAGTTTATATTTCAATTATGTTTTAATTATCAAATCTCCATAACTATTTGAATCCGCCTGACTGAGATTTACAAGGTGACCATAGCTTGCTTCAAGCCGACAATCTCCGCGGGATCGACCCTTACTCACGTAAGGTTTATTACTTGGATGACCCAGTGCACTTGCTGGTTCGTTGTGCGAAGTTGTGACAAAGAATTAAGATTATGAACGTGCGTATAAAGTTTTCAGCACCGTTACAAGGAATGGAACCGTCACGATTTCTGCGCACCAGTTTAGTCATAGATTTTATTTTTCCCTCGCCGTTAGTTGGTTTGATTTTTAGAGGGGCAGGACTTGTATTTGACAATCTTTGAATATGTATATATATAAAGTTATGTGAATATTTATACTTCTATGGTTAAGTGATTTAAAATAAAGTTTCATTTCGATTTCTTGTTTAAAATTTTGGTTCGTACTCGCGAAGGCTCAATATTAAATAAAGATAATATAAAATATAAAGGTTTAGATGTAAGTGACGCCTGAGCTTTTAGTACGATCATGAGGTGCTAAAAGTTAGGGTGTTACAAAATGTATGTTTAAGTGCTTGTTTGAGATTGATTATTTGTTGTATATAAGCCTGAAAAATTGATATTTTTCAAGAATATTTTAGTCGAGTCTTAGATGCCTTTGAAAGAGGTTAATTTAAGTTCATTTTAATGTTGTTTATGAAGTGAAACGGAAGGTTAAAGATGGAAGAATGAATGATTAAAAGGTAAAGAAAACATTTAAAGAAAGTATTAAGGAATAAAAGTTTAAAGTTTAAGAAATTTAGGTTTAATAAAATAAGGTCTAAGGTTCAAGGTTTAAGGTATAGAGTTTAAAGAATTAAAGTTTAAAGTTTAAGAAATTAAGATTTAAGGATTAAGGTTTAAGGAATAAGGTTTAAAAGTTTAATAAATAAATGTTAAAGAGAAGATTGAGGAAGATTGAATAATTTGAATTAAAGAAATATGATATTGAGCATAATCTCATGAGGACGATGATACGTAACGTTCTCTTAAGATATTGTGCATGAAACTCAGTAGGGACGGCGATACGTAACGCCCACTTGAAACCGGAAAGAAGGTTCCCATGAGGACGATGATAGGTAACGCTCATGGAGGGGACGTTGGCTGAAGTAGGGATAGTGATACATAACGCCTATCTCAGGATCACTATCGGGTATTGGGCAACGAACCGGCACGTGAGCTCATAGCCTGTATAGGAAATGACATGCATCATACTTGTTTGTCGCATAAATCATTTGATGCTATTGCTGAGTATATAAATATGTTTGATTATTTTTGTTTCAGACTTTATGGTATTTCTTAAGGTGTTTGATATGGTGAGTTGAATGTGTTTGGTTAGAACTAAGAAGAAATAAAATATTAATCTCAAGGAAGGTAAAAGAAATACTGTTGTGTGAAACCTGTAAGACCCCAGATTTTTAGACATTAAATTATGAGTTAATTGCGATTTATGATATCTATTTATGATTTTTATTTTCAGAGAATTATCTTACAAAAAGGTAATTAAAGCAAAATTATGAGTTTTTGAATTTAAAATTAATTAGAACTTATATAATTTTTATAGTAATTGGGTATTTTCTTATTTATAATTTAAAGTTTTAGTAATTGAAAAATAATAAGAATTTTATATGCTTTAATTTGAATATTGAG
>NC_029794.2:85354877-85377606 GCF_000816755.2 Arachis ipaensis
TATTGAGATTTCAAACTTTATTTTATGAATAAAGAAAAATTTACTTGATTACCTCTAATTTTAAATTAGAGTATTTATTTGAAAATAATTTTTAAGTTGATGAAAAATAGTATTTTTATAGATAATTCTTGTTGGATTAAATTTGGTTTTCAATTACTACATTATCCCTAATTTTATTAAAATTACCAAAACTACCCAAAGCATAATTTAACCAAAATAAAATCCAAATTCCTACTCTCTCACAAACTCCCTCAAACTGCCGTCACCCTCACCCACAAACGTAGCACACAGACACACTTAACCAGGGAAAAACGGACAAGAAAAAAAGAGAAGAGGAGGAAGCAGATGGCGCCGGCAGGGCTGGCTGCCACCGTCGCCATCGTCGTCGACTACAAGTAAAGGGAAGAGAGAGAGAGAGCTGCGACAGAGAGAGAGAGGGAGGAGAAGAAGAAGATGGCGCTGGTGAGGAGTGGACGTGCGCGTCGGCCACGCGTGCGTGTCATCTGAGTTTTGCAAGCCACGCGTACACGTCGAGCATGCGTACGCGTCGGTTATTGCTGTGCCAATCCACGCGTGCGCATCAGCCATGCATGCGCGTCACCTCCAGTTCTCCAAAGCTCCATTCTTCATGTCCCTTCCACTTGTGCATGCTTCCTTTCCATCTTCTAGACCATCCTTGCCCTATAGATCCTGAATCCACTTAACGAACACATCACCGCATCGAATGCTAATAGAAGAGGATTAAAATATAGCATTTTTAAGGTTAAAGAAGCATGTTTTAAACCATGAAGCAATTTGGAAGGAAACACAAAACCATGCAATTTATATGAATAAATGCAGAAAATATTGATAAAACCCCCCAAATTCTACACAAGATAAACCACAAAATTGGCGTTTATCAAACCTCCCTACACTTAAACCAAGCATGTCCTCATGCTAAAAATTAAAAGACCAAAGAACATAGGAGAATGAGGTTTATGAAATACAATTTACCTATATGGATGCAACTAATGAAAATGCGTATATCTACTTGATCAAAAGTGAATCAACTTCCAAGAACACACATGAACGAGTAGGGCTAAAGTGATATGATCATTCAGGAACTCTACCAATCCAAATATCAAAATGGAGTGTAAACAACTTGCAAGAAGAAAGCTTGTGAAAGCAGAGAATAAGGAGTTGAGAATCGAACCTTCACCGGAAGTGTATCCGCTCTATTTGCTCAAGTGTATAGGGTTGATCACTCAATTCTCCTCTAATCATGCTTTCCAAGATTTGATTTTCATCTAACAATCAACAATTATTCGGTGCATGCATACATTTATAATGGGGCTAGGGTAAAGGTAAGGATGCCTATATGGCCAAGTGAGTTTGAAATTTGAATCCTTGATTAACCTAAGCTCTCACCTAACACACACAACAACCTATACAATTCTAATACACAACCTAACTACCCATTCATTCACTTTTCACACACTCATGCATTCTCTTTTAATCCACAACCCATATCCATTGGTTATTATTGGCTTCGCCTTGGGGCATTTTGTCCCTTTTTTTATTATTTTCTTTTTCTATATATTTTTTTGTTTCTTTCCTTTTTCTATTTCCTTTTCTACATTTTTTTCTTTTTATTATTATTATTATTATTATTTTTCTTTTGATGAAACACATACAACAGTGCCAATACATATGGTTTAAACATTCAATACATGAGTATGTATTCAATTCCCAATATTTTTAATAAAAACTACAAAATTACACTTTCCTCTACCAATGTTCCTAAGCTTCCCTCCCGCTTAAATGACACACACCCTCACTCGCCTAAGCTAATCAAAGATACAAATCAGAGGACATTTATTATTTTTCACTTAGGGGTATTGATGTGCTAAATTAAAGAACAAGGGGGTTTATCATAGGCTCAAAATTGGTTAACAATAGTAGATAAAAGGGTTAAGGCTATTTGGGTAAGTGAGCTATTGAAAGAACGGCCTCAATCATGTAAATACATTCATACACAAAATAATAGACATATAGAATCAAACAAATCAAGGATTGCAATCATAGAAAGAGAACAATGCACACAAGAATGGAAATAAGTGGTTATATGATGTAACCACACGATTGGGCTCAAAACTCACATGCTTGTGTGTTCTTAGCTCAAAATCTTTTCCAAAATCAATTCCTTCAAGTAAGTTTAACACAAATTTTTTTTTTTCAAAAATTGGTAGGGTGCCCTAAAAAAATTTTTTTGAAAAAGAAATCATCACCCTAACTAAGTAGTCCTAACAAGAAACAACCAATGCAAAAAGTGTTTAAATGCAAAAACTACTATCATGCAAAAAGTTTTTAAATACAAAAACTAGCCATGCGATGCAATTTATCCTAATTGATGAAAGAAAATTAAGATTTGGGTGTTGAAAAGAAAGGTTGTTACCTACAGAAGTCGGTAAACGACCTCCCCACACTTAAAAATTTGTACGGTCCTCCGTGTTATCAATGATGAACAGAGTGGTTCCGGGGTGTCACTCGCAATGGCCATATGATGGTGGGACAAGGACATCTCCTTGTTCATCTCTTGATTACTTCTTTGCCATGATCCGAGGTAGACCCCGGATTGTCGGTTTCTGCCGTAGGTGGGTTGGTGAATCTTGCGAAAACTTCCTTTCTTGCCTCATCAACGCGGCTAGAATTCTGCAACCACTTAGAAAGTGGTTTTGGCCCTTGAGGAAGTTGCGCCTTGACAGTTGTTCTTTAAATTGCTCTCTTGTAGATGGCTTTTTGGAGGTCTTTTCCTTTCCTTTTTAGTGGCCATCCTAAAAAGGAAGAAAAGAGAAAAACATTAAGCTCAGAGAGACAAAAACCAAAATTAATACAATGCAAGTGAAGATTAATGCCACAAAGGAGTAAAGAGTCCTAAAGACATGACAACTGCAACATGTAAGCAAGACAACAATATAATCATGGAGGCATATCACTAGCATAAGATGCAAGAGTGAGAGAGGCATGCAGGTATAAAGCATGAGAAGAATAAACTCAAGCATCAATAACAACAATCATAAGCACATGCAAGAAAGGCGGGGTCATAGGAAAACCTTTCGCTCAACTAACTCCAAGACAATGAAGTCTAGAAATGGAAGAATATAGGGTTAGAGAGCATTGAACCACTCATTCTTACATGATGCTACAAGCATAGCAAACCACAACAATGAGCAATTGATGATGAAAAATCATAAAAATGACGTTCAATGCTCATGTAGTGCAAGTGTTGCGAAAAAGAGGCCTTAAGTTGAAAGAAAACGGTCAACAATGAACAAAGATATCATTGGCTCTTTTTTACAAACACTTGGTGTGCAAAGTGTAAATAACAAGCAAAATTGATGGGTTCAAGGAAAATATACCCCAAAATAAAATGTCATCTACCATAGCACAAACAAGCTAAGAGATATGAAATAATCCACCAATTCAAAAAGTAAATAAGATTCAACATCCATACAAGAAAAAAAAGGAAAGAAAAGAAACAAGAGTGAGCAAACAAACAAACAACAAAATTAAAATGCAACCAAGAACAAAGAGATTAGATTGATTAAATGCAATAGTAAAGAAAAATTTTAAAAAGAAACAAAAGAGAAAGAAGAGAAATGTAACCTTGAAAGGAAGGAGAAAGTGAGGTTGAGTATAAGTGAGAAAAAAAGGAGAGAAAGAGAGAAGAGAGGAGAGATAAAAGAGGAGAGAGAAATGTGGGACCACCGGTGGTTGAAGTCGCCGGTGGTGGTGGGCGGAAAAGAGGTAGTAAGGGGAAAGAAGAAGGAAGGAAGAAAGAGAAGAAGGAAGAAAGAAAATGGAGAGAATAGGGCAACGTGCCCTACTAGCTGCGTCAGGCATGTGACGCGCGCGCCTCACCCACGTGTATGCGTGACGAGCAGGAAACAGCAGTGACACGTACGCGTCGCCCACGCTCAACCGTGGGACGAATTCTTTTTTTTAAACAACACGAGGGAGACAATTATAGCACACTCTTGGCATTCATTCAAGCTAGATAGTTAAAAAACACTCAAAATTTCATGCACTACTCAAAATTAAGCATTTTCTTCAACATTACCAATTCAACCAAACCAAGATTAATGAAATCCTCATGAAGACTCTAACAAACTCAACAAAATCAAACAAAATCAAGAACAATTAAACAAATTCAACAAAATCAAACAAGGACCCTAAAACTACATGCAATAGACTATATACAAGGACGATCATACCATGGTGGGGTGTCTCCTACCTAGCACCATTTTTTAACGTCCTTAAGTTGGACAATCATGAGCTTGAGATAATCTTTTTGGAACATCCTCAAGGACATCCATCTTATCCTTCTTGTTGGCCTTGGTAAGAGTGTCCTTTAAGGAGAGATGCTTCCACTTGTCAATTGAACCATGATTGGGTGCCTTGTTTACTTGAGGGTATGAAAGTCGTGGATCCTTCCCCTTTTCCTTGCTAACTCTCTTATACCCAAGTTTCTATTGGTGGAAGAAGAAGACGGTTGATTACTTTGTTGTCTTTGGTAGGGCATTTGGTATCTATGGTTGTTGTTTTGGTTTTGTTGTAAGTGTTGGTATGGTTGGTTATGGTGGTTTTGGTTGGTATTGTTGTGATATTGGGAAGAAGATTGGTTGTTGTTGTGGTAATGAGAAGATGAGTTGCCTTGGTTTCATCTTTGATTGTGGTTACTTCCTTGCGCATTGTCCCTCCACCCTTGATTAGAGCTATTACCGTGAGAGTAATTGTTTTGACCTTGAGATTGATAGGGTAGACGGTTGTTGTAGTTCACGTTGGATACTGTGAGAGTGTAATCCTCTTGGACTTGATGGCATTGATCGATGTAATGTGCGGTACTAGAGCATAAACCACATACTCTAGGAGGTCCTTCAAGTTGGAGGATTCGAGGTGGGGCTTGGATGGCTTGGATTGAGTGAAATGCCTTTTGTTCTTTGTGAATCTCTGTGAGGAAAGTGGTCATGTCTCCAAGCACTTTAGTCAAAGCCGATTCGGAAGGTGCTTCCACCACACTCTTGGGAGGATTGTTTCTTACTCTCACATGTTGTGTAGCCTCGGCGACATCATTGATCAAACTCCATGCTTCAGCTGCCGTCTTGTTCTTAGAAGGGGAACCACTACTAGAGGCGGTGAGTAATCTCTTATCCGCTGCACAAAGACCTCCAGTGAAATAGCTAATGAGCAAGTGAGTGTCTAACACATGATGTGGACAAGATTCCAACAACCTCTTAAATCGAGTCTAATATTCAAAGAGTGTCTCTTGGTCTTTTTGCATTATACCAAAAATTTCCTTCCGGATGTAGTCGGTCTTCTCTGGTGGAAAGAACTCGTCTAAGAACTCTCTTCTCAATAGGTCCCATTCAGTCACCACTTCATTTGGTTGGGAGTAGAACCATTTTTTTGCCGACCCCTCAAGAGAGAAGGGGAAAGCAAAAACCATGATAGCAATCTCATCGGCACCATGCCTTCGAGCCGTAGAACAAGCAACTTGAAAGTCTCTCAAATGCTTTATGGGGTCTTGGCCTGGTAGTCCATGGTACTTAGGAAGCAAGTTAATCAGACTATTTTTCAACTCAAAGTTCAGATCAAGATTCGGATACCTAGCTTGCAACGGTTGAATAATGAGATCCGGTGCTCCTTGTTCGTGCAAGGTAATCCTACGTGGCTCCGCCATGTGGTTTTCACCTGTAGTATGCAAAGATGTATCAGTAGTGCCAACAGAGGAATTGGAAGTTGTGGACTCTAAGTCACTCTCGATTCCGTCTAGTGTTTTAGAAGGTTCCTCAAGAGAGGTCGAAGCACTAGCCGTGTAATCCAACCGCTGCCTAGCTTGCCGAGTATGTAGTAAGGTTCTTTCAGTCTCGGGATCAAGCTCGGCTAAGCTAGAATTCGGTTGAGACTGAGTCATTCAACTTAGAAGTCATAGCTCATGCATTAAAGGAAATCTAAACTAGAAACAAAGTAATGAAAGCAAGTAAACTATCTACAATGTTCACATATTCACATAACCAATATCAAAGCACACATTGCAACCATTCCCTGGCAACGGCGCAAAAAATTTGATGAGTATGATTCTGGTCGGTCTAGATTTTATCAACAAAGATCATGTCATAGTATAGTCCTAGACCAACATATAATCCTATCGTCAAATTTTGATTTGGTTGTCACAAAGTCAACCCCAATATAAAGTAACCGAGAGTATTGGTCTCGGGTCATCCTCAAGAGAATGGGCAAACATGTGCATCAATATTGGTTAGAATTTCGGGGTTAGGAGTCATAAACAAGAATTTAAACTACTAAACTTAACATGCAAGGAATCTTAAAGTGCAAGAAACTAAATTAAAGTAACTAAAACCAAGTATAAGCAGTTTCAACCTAGTAAGGGAGCATATAAATCTACCTCTATTCTAGAACTAAGTAAACAACTAAACTAACTATAACAAGAATCAAGCAATTAGGATTTTTGGGTTTCAAATATGAATAATAAAAGGAAATCTTGGCTAGGCATAGGAATTGGGGTCACCATCCTTGTCTAATAACCATATCTTGACAATTATGAGGAACCAAGCTCATTAAGTCTACCTCTATGCTTGAAGTATGTCAAATGGCTTGATCGATATCAACTCATAAGTCCTAATCCAACTACTAATTGACTTAATAGTAGATTAGTGTCAATGGGTATCAATTTGACCACTAAAGGTTCTCAAATCACAAAATCAATTAGACCCAATGACTCAAGTTCACCCAATTTCCTTAGCCTAGGCCAAGAGTATAGAAAACTACTCCATAATCAAAGAAAACATTTCATCAAACACATGGTACGCATTAATAAAAGACATATTCAAATTGAAAATTAATTGGAAATCACAAATACCCACTAACAATTATCAATAGAAAACAACTCAAATAACACTATCAATCATAGAAAACATCAATGCACTAATAGAAATCTAAGATCCACAAAGTTCATAAAATGAGAATAAAAAGGGAAATAACAAGAAAACACAATTCAACACAAGATCTAAACAAAATTATGACTAGAGGACTCAAATTAAGTAATTGAAACTAAAATTAACCAGACCAAATTCAGAATTTCAACAAAGAAGGATAAAAAATAAACTAAATCTTGAGAGAAGTAAGAGTTTCTCTCTCTAGAAAACAAGAACAAAAAACAAGCTAAAATTATGTGTAAGGTGTGAATGATTGGATCCTCCCCTTTCTCCCTTAGTTCCTTGGGTCTTTTCCATGCAGAATTGAGCTTAGATTGGGCCTAGAGCCTCTCAGAAATCGTCAGCTATGATTTCATTAATGATATCACGTGCTGGGCATCACGCGTGCGCGTCGGCCACGCGTGCACGTTATCTGAGTTTTGCAAGCCACGTGTACGCGTCGAGCATGCGTACGTGATAAACCCCATTTTTAGGGTTCATCTTGTGCTTAATTGAGTAGATTTTATCCACTATTCTCACACTTATTAAAAAAATTTGCATGTTTTATATTTTTCTTTCTAATTTTGTGCTATGATTGAAAATATGCTTCTTTGGCCTAAAGTTTGCTATGTTTAATCCTCTCTTATTACCATTCGAGGCCGAGATATGTTTGTTAAGTGTTTTCAGGGTTTATAGGACATGAATGGCTTAAAGGATGGAAAGGAAGCATGCAAAAGTGGAAGAAATACAAGGAATTGAAGGAATTGCTAAGCTGTCAAGCCTGACCTCTTCGTACTAAATCGATCATAACTTGAGCTACAAAGGTCCAAATGAGGCGGTTCTAGTTGCGTTGGAAAGCTAACATCCAGGGCTTCAAAATGATTTGTAATTTGCCATAGTTGCCATGCAGTTAAGTGATGCGCATGCGTGTATCACGCGTACGCGTGACCTTGCAAAAGTTCAGCGACGCGTACGAGTGACAGAGCCACGTGCTGTACGTATCAAAAAATGCTGGGGGTGATTTCTGGGCTGTTTTTGGCCTAGTTCCAAGCCCGAAAACATAGATTAGAGGCTACAGAGTGGGAGAATCATGGATACAACATTCATTCACATAATTTTAGGTTTTAGATGTAGTTTTCTAGAGAGAGAGGCTCTTTCCTCTCTCTAGGTTTTAGGGTTCTTAGTTTTATTCCTTCTCAATTTCTGGATTCTATCTTAGTTTAACTTAGTTTCTCTTCTATTTTTAATTGTTCTAGCTTTCTAGTTTATTTATTTCCCTTGTTGATTACTTTATGTTGCTATTTTAGTTTATGAATTCTCATGTTAGATTTGATTTTCTATTTAATGCAATTTGAGGTATTTCATATTTATTGCTTTTTCTATTATTTTTTAGTCATTAATGTTTGCAATTGGTTGTTTGGATTTAATATTCCTTGTTAGTGTTCTATGTTTTTATGTTGTGCCTACCAAGTGTTTGATAAAATGCTTGGTTGGATTTTAGAGTAGGTTTTTCTCCTCTTGGCTTTGGTAGAGTAATTGGAGACTCTTGAGTTATCAAACTCCTTTGTTGATTGATAATTGAGAAGTTGCTAGTTGATTTGGATCCCTCTAAAGCTAGTCTTTCCTTAGGAGTTGACTAGGACTTGAGGAATCACATTGATTCATCCACTTGACTTTCCTCCATAGTTAGAGGTTAACTAAGTGGGAGCAATGGACAATTCTCATCACAATTGATAAGGATAACTAGGGTAGGACTTCTAGTTCTCATACCTTACCAAGAGCTTTCTTAGTTATTAGTTTACTTTCTTGTCATTTACTTTCCTTGTTCCTTATTTCAAAAATCCAAAAAGATACTTTCTATAACCAATAGTAACATACTTCCCTGCAATTCTTTGAGAGACGACCCGAGGTTTGAATACTTCGGTTATTATTTTTATTGGGTTTGTTACTTGTGACAAACAAATTTTTGCATGAAAGGAGAATTCATTGAGGAATTCTAAACCGTCAAAAATCCGTTTGTCAGTATGGCGCCGTTGCTGGGAAATTGCAAATATGTGCCTTATTATTGGTTATTGTGAATATTGTGAATAATTTTACTTTTTCGTTTCTTTGTTAATGTTTTTAGTTTTAGGAGTTTATTTTCATTAATTTTTATTAGTTTTTATTTCTCTTGCTACTATGAATTCTCACCCCTTTGGCTATGAGTTTGGTTACAATCATGTTGTAGGAAGAGGAGATTACAATGAAAGCTTGGATCAAGGATGGGATAATCAAAGATGGGAGGAGCTACAAGGATTGGATCAACCCTCTTGGCAACAACCACCTCCAAGTTACTATCAACAACCATTCTATGATGCGTACCAAGACAATGGTTATGGTGGACCTCTTCGTGACAATCAACACCCACCACAAAATACCTATGTACCCCTTCTTCAACATAGCTTTGAACCACCATACTCACGAGCTCCCTACTACCAAACACCCTCATATGATCCTAACCCTTATCCACCATACCAACCACCTTATAAGCCATATGAACCATATATAGAACCACCCCAATTCCAACCCAATTACTTCTAAGAACCACCACCTCCATATACACTATGTCCATATCCATCAATCCAAGAGCCATATGATCCTAATTATGTTATCCAAGCGGAACAAGAGTCAATGGATCGTCTCAAGGAGACACTGGATCAATTTCAAGTAACCCTTCATCAATTAGAGCAAGTGGAAATCTGAAAAGTACACGAAACTCTCATGGCTAAAGTATCTCAACCTGAGAACAAGGAATTGAAGTGTATTGTGCAACAAGTGAAAAAGATGGAGAGTGTTGAACCACCACATCCTTTTTATGATGAACCACCCTCATATCATGAACCTTTCCTCCCAAATAATGAACCCTCATATCCACCCCAATCTCCAATGAATGACACTCTAAGTGTTCTTCTTTAAGGGCAAAGAGAGATGCAAAGGACGACACAAGAGTTCATAGCTACCTTGACTGGGTAGTAGGTAATCTAGCCTCTCTGCACTTCAATACTCAAGGCACTCCCATAGCTACATGTGGAGAACCAATAGAAGAGCGTAGCATGAAGGAGGCACTCGAAACTCTGGTGGACAATGAGGAACGTGACTTTGTATTGGAACAAGTGGAGGAAGCCGCAATAGTTGAAGAGGAAGAAGTGGTTGAAGACTTAGGAGATGCCGAACCTCCATGGGAATCAAAAGTTGTAGAGTATTCCTCCAAGAAGATTGAAATTGATGTCAAGGAGGCTAGTGCACAACATCCATGGCATATTCCCTATGAAGAATTAGATGGGATAGATCAAGAAGCGAGTTCCCTTGGTGATGATGATCATGAGTCAAGTCTTCCTAGTGATGAATCTACATCCACAATTGAACTCATTGAATATGAAGACCCATCTCTGATTGAGTCTGAGAATGATGTGGAAGTGGAAGTCCTTCGGAAAGATTGGACGGGAGTTGAACATGCTTTGTCAAGAACGTTGGAGACTTCTCTACCTAGGTTGCCGTCTACTATATCATTTGAGTGGTTAAAACTTATCTCTATTCACCTTCCTATCCCACTTGAATATGGTATTCTTGAAACAGACAGCCAACTTAGGACGCTTTGTGGCCTTAAGCGTAAGAGAAGGATGTTTAATGGTTGGAGTTGCAAATCAAGGCTCATCAAGGTTGATACTTCAAGAGCTAGATGCAAAGGTGGGATTAGTGAACATTTGGTTGGATATAAGAGAAAAGTTTGGTATTGCATTGAGAATTTAGACTGCTTGCCACCCGGTTGGAGAGATAATGAGTCACTTACAGACGGGTGTAGAAACATGATTTGGGATCCCGGCATACAAGAGGATCAACTTTGGGAGCTTAGAGCTTGTGAAGAAATCCATCAAATCTTGGAGAACTTACTTGGTATTGATAGAGCTTATTGGAAGTCCAAGCGTTGGTGGCAGTTTCAAGATGAGTTCAAGCACAAGCCACCATGACCCGGAGCTCACAAAATGTCCAACTTAAGGACTTTAACTAAAAGTGCTAGGTGGGAGACAACCCACCATGGTATGATCGTCCCTTTTTATTATTAGTTTTATTTTCTTTTTATCAGTGCTCATTCATAATTTCTGCATCACCACCTGCATTCTGCATAAAAAAAGGGGTCGACGCGCAAGCGTCTACAACGCGCATGCGTCGTGTGTGACTGTGCAATAAAGAGAAAATGAACAGAGAGTTATGATGGAACGACGCGCGAAGGGTGCCTGGCACACAAGCCAACCCGTGCGTACGCGTGCTGCACGCGTACGCGTCCCCTGCGTTTTTGCCAATCCACGCGTAAGCGTCCCTGACGCGTACGCGTGGGATTGCCAATCGGCGTGAAAGAGTGCTTGAACAGAGAGTTGTGATGCCATGGTGCTGGAGCCGCGCGGGTTCTCACGTGTACGCGTGCCCGACGCTCGCGCGCCAGTGTTCATTTTCGGCAACCCACGCGTGCGCGTGGGCGACGCGTACGCGTCGCATGGCTAATGCAATTTTCACGCGCACGCATGACTTGCACGCGCGCGTCGCATCCTGCTTCTCATTCCCTTCTCCTTTCTTCTCTACTTTCTCCTTCTTTCTTCCCCCTTTCTTACTTACTTCTTCTTCCTTTCTTTAACTTTTCATCCTTATTCCCTTTCATTCTATTTTACTTAATTTATTTGTATACTTTCATTCACTGCATTTTAATCTTGTGCATACTTTTATTTTGTTTTCTCAGTTTATTATTTTTTCATTGGTGTTAAATTTTTTTATTCAACTGTTGCATCTTTTCTTGTATTATTTTGGTGCATCTTGACTTGTTTTAAATTGTTGGGTATTATTATTCATAGGTCAATGATAAATTTTTCTGACACTTGTATTTCATTTGCATTTCTTTGCACTTACACTATCTTTCATTACCCACTCTCTCTCCCCCATTGTTGCAATTCTTGCACTATTGATATGCCTTTTGCTTTTACTATTTTCTCACTTGCATGTTGTAGCTACCATGTAATTGAGACCCTCATTATTTGTCATTAACCCACCCATACTTTGTTTGTTTTTTTATCTTTATTTATGGGTTATTTTTCTTCTTTTTTCTCTTCTTTCAGGATGGCCACTGAGAAGGGAAAGGAAAAGCTTCTCAATGGAACGACAGCAAGTCCATCTGCACAATCTTTGGAGAAAAGCATCAGTGTAGCAACCCGTCCACTTGCACTTCTTTGCATGCACCGAGGACGGTGCAATCTTTACGTGTGGGGAGGTCGATACCGATTTTCGTGGGTTAGTTATTTCCTATTTCAACATCAATGTTTAATTTTTCTTGTTAAATTAGTTGTTGCATTTGCATGTTTGATTGCATGTTTGCTTGATTTTGTGCATGTTCTTCTACCATTACTTGGTTGGAGTGATAAGTTCTCTTCAAGACCCTATCTTATAGTATTTCACTAATTTAAATTAAAACTTTTTTGTTAAACTTGTTTGAAAATTATAATTTGGAACATGGTTTATAGCTAAGAACACACAACATGTGAGATTTTGAGCTTAATTATATGGTTACATTATTTAACCATGATTTTTATTCTTGTGTGTTTTCTTCTCTATGATTGCAATCTATGGTTTGTTCCATTCTATATGTCCATTGTTTAGTGTATATTCATGCATACATATGATTGAGGCCATCATTTGTTATTAGCTCACTTATCCCAAATAGCCCACCATTTCATTTACTTTTGTTTGCCACTTTGAGCCTTTTTAATCCCCATTTGTTTTTTATATTACCACGTCACTAGCCTTAAGTGGAAAAATAATTAATTATCCCATTTGAATCATTTGGTAAACTTAAGATAGAGATTGTGTGTCAACTAAGTGTGGAGAAATGTGGGAACTTGAGTTGATGAGAATGTGTTATGTTTTTACTGACAAATATTGGAAATTTGGGTGGTTACTCATGTGAAATCAGAAAAACCATATGCATTGATATATTATGTTTTCATTTATGATAAATAAAAAAAAGAGAAAAAAAAGAGAAAAAAAAGAAATAAATGAATAGGGGATAAAATCACCCCAATGCTAAGTTCAATAAAAAGATCAATGCACATGTGATGGAATTAAAAATTGATGCATGAGTACGTGAAATATACAAAAGTGAGATTTTGGGTAGCTAGGCATGATTTTAGAATTTAGGTTAGTCAAAGATTCAAAGTATAACTCACTTGGCCATACATGTATCCTCACCCTTACCTTAGCCCCATTACAACCTTAAAAAGTCCTCATGATGTTTGTATTTGTACATTAAATATTTGTTGATTGGTTAGATGAAGAACAAAGTTTTAGAAAGCATGACTAGAGGAGATTAGAGTGAATTAATCTTAAACACATGAGTGATTAGAGTGTGACGATCGAATTCTTGCTAGTAAAGAATTTTATAAAAATAATCGCGTTGTAAGTATTGTTTCTAAACGAACAGAGAATCCTTTCGTACAAAAATTTGGTTGTCACAAGTAACAAAACCCAATAAAATTTATAACCGAAGTATTTAAACCTCGGGTCGTCTTCTCAAGGAATTGCAGGGAAGTATGATTTATTATTGGTTATGAAATTGTATATTTTTTGGTTTTTGAAATAAGGAACAAGTAATTTAAATGGCAAGAAAGATAAATTAATAATTATAAAAATCTCTTGGCAAGGTATGAGAACTGGAAATCCTATCCTAGTTATCCTTATCAGGTGTGATGAGAATTGTTATTACTCCCACTTAGTTAACCCTTACTAAATAAAGGAAAGTCAAGTGGTCCAATCAATTTGATCCTCATGTATGCCTGGATCCCAAATCTTGTTTCTGCACCCATCTTTAAGTCGAACATGATAATTCCATCCGGGTGGTAAGCAATCCGAATTCTCACTACGGTATCCAAACAGCTTCCAAGACCCATTCAATCGATCTCTACAACAATACTTGCACTTCAACTTGGAGTATGCAACCGTATTGAACCTTGCAGGACAACTCCTACCACTAACCATTTTTCTCTTACTTTTAATGCCATAAAGAGCTCTAAGTTGACCATCTGTCTCAAGTAAACCATATTCAAGTGGGATGAGAAAGCTAAGGGATATGAATTTTACCCACTTGAATGTTGTGAAGGATGATGGTGACTTAGATGGAGAGGTCTCCAACAACTTTGGCAAGGTGATTTCAAGCTCCACTCCCTTGTGCTCTTCTTTGACAACTTCCACCTCTTTGCAAGCTTCTTCAATTCCAACCTCTTCCTCTTGGTAGCTTTCTTCCAATTAAACTCTTCTTTATGGCTTACCAAGGGCATGTGAGGTTGTGCTTCTTCTTCTTTAATCTTCATGTCAAGTCCAATGGGAGAGGATTCAAATGTAGATAAGAATTCATCAATGATTGAATCCATCTCTTGATCATCTCCTTCAAAGTCTTCAACCATGATATGTCTTGGAGGTTGTACACCCTCCTCAACATCAATTTCAAACGTCTTCGAAAGAGGCTCTAGGACTTGACTTTTCCATTGAGGTTCAGCATTTCCTAAGTCTTCAACCGCTTCTTCCTCTTCAATAATTACGGCTTCCTCTAGTTGTTCTAGTATAAAATCAAACTCCTCCTTGATGTCTTCCATAAAGGTGGTGGTGCACCAGAGCTTGAGGGCTGAGTATTCGAGGTAGAGGATTGGTCCATGCGGGATATAAGAGCTTGAAGAGTAGAGGTGAGACTAATGATAGAGGCAAGGGTGGTATGAAGCTCTGTTTGCCCTTGGTGAATAACACCAATGGTGTTGTCATCCAATAGAGGTTGGGGTGGATATGGGTTAGGGTCATATGGAGGTGAATGGTGTAAAGGGACTTGTGAGTATGGTGGTTCAAAGGTGTGTTGGGGAGGTGGTTCCTAAGCATATGATGGGGCTTATTGGTAAACTACAAGGGGGTCCACCATATATATCATCTTGGTATGCACCTCAGAATGGCTTTTGACCATAGTAATTTGGTGGAGGTGGTTTGTCACAAAAGGGTCCACCATAACTATTGTCTTGGCATGCATTGTAGGATGGTCGTTGTCCATGGTATCTTAGAAGGTGTTGTTGCCGAAAGGGTTAATCAAATCCTCGTGGCTCCTTCCATCTTTGATTGTTTCGACCTTGATGCATGTTCCTGTTATAGCTTCCATTCCTTACAACAATATTAGAACTAAACTCAAAGCGACGGGGGTGAGAACTCATAGTAACTAATAAAAATTAGAAACAAAAATAAAAAGAAATAAACAAGTAAAATAAAATATTTACAATAACCAATAATAAGGCACACAATTGCAATTCCCCGGCAATGACGCCATTTTGACGAACTGGACTCTTGCTAGTAAAGAATTTTTATAGAAATAATCACGTTGTAAGTATAGTTTCTAAACCAACAGAGAATCCTTTTGTACAAAAGTTTGGTTGTCACAAGTAACAAACCAATAAAATTTATAACCGAAGTATTTAAACCTCGGGTCGTCTTCTCAAGGAATTGCAGGGAGGTATGATTTATTATTGGTTATGGAAAAAGGTGTATTTTTTGGTTTTTGAAATAGAGAACAAGTAATTTAAATGGCAAGAAAATAAATTAATAATTATAAAGAAAACTCTTAGCAAGGTATAAGAACTGGAAATTCTATCATAGTTATCCTTATCAGGTGTGATGAGAATTGGCTTTTGCTCCCACTTAGTTAACCCTTACTAAATAAAGGAAAGTCAAGTGGACCAAATAAATTTGATCCTCAAGTCCTAGTCAACTCCTGTGGAAAGACTAGCTTTAGAGCGATCCAAATCAATCAACAATTCCCAAATCTCAATCAACTGCTGAGTTTGACAACTCAAGTGTTACCAATTACTCAACCAAAGCCAAAAGGGGAAAAATCTACTCGAATAAAAATGCCTTCAGATTGGAAGCAGCACTAACATAAATAAAAGAAAGAAATCTTAAATCTGAAATACCTCAATATGTATTAATTAAGAAAATCAATCCTAACATGGAGTTCATAAACCAAAATAAAAAGATAAATAACAATTAAAGTAATAAAATAAATAAAAGTAGAAAATAAATTAAAGGAATATTGAACCTGTGATTGAAGAGAAGTAGCCTAATCATAATATAAATCCTAAATCCTAATCCTAATCCTAAATCCTAAGAGAGAGCCTCTCTCTCTAGAAACTACATCTAAAACCTAAAATTATGAAAATGAAAGTATCTGAATTGTTGTATGAATGGATGCATTCCTCCACTTTATAGCCTCTAATCTATATTTTCTGGGCCAAAAACTGGGTCAAAAATACCCAGAAATTGCCCCTAGCAATTTATGGTACGTACAGGTCGCTGCAAAGTCACGCGGAAGCGTCCTCCACGCGTTAGCATGGATTGCATTTTTGCCAGGTCACGCATCCGCGTGATCCACGCGTGCGCGTCACCTGGCTTTGAGGCAGCTATAGCAAATTATATATCGTTGCGAAGCCCTGAACGTTAGCTTTCCAATGCAACTGAAACCGCATCATTTGAACCTTTGTAGCTCAAGTTATGGTCAATTTATTACCAGGAGGTCAGGCTGGACAGCATTAGCAGTTCCTTCAGTTTCTTGTATTCCTTCCACTTTTGCATGCTTCCTTTCCATCCTCTAAGCCATTCCTGCCCTGTAATCTCTGAAAACACTTAACACACATATCAAAGCATCGAATGGTAATAAGAGAGGATTTAAACATAGCAAATTTAAGGCCAAAGAAGTATGTTTTCAATCATAGCACAAAATCAGGAAGGAAATTGTAAAGCCATGCATTTTGTATGAATAAATGTATGAAAGATTGATAAAATCCACTCAATTGAGTACAAGATAAACAATAAAATAGTGGTTTATCAGAGTGTGTACACTTTCGGTGAGGGTTTGATGCTCGATTCTCTGTTCCCGGCTTTCATGAGCTTTTTTCTTGCAAGTTTACTTGTACTTTATTTTGTGATTTGAATTAGTGGAATCCAGTTTATGTTTGTTTTGGAGAATTTGTTTAATTTTAAACAAGTAGATAGAAGTATTTTTGCATTTAGTTGCATTCATACAGATAGGTTGCATTTCGTAAATTCCACCGTTCCTCTTCACGCTTTTGGTTCTCTTGAGCTTAGCATAAGGACATGCTAATGTTTAAGTGTGGGAGGATTAATAAACCCCATTTTTAGGGTTCATCTTGTGCTTAATTAAGTGGATTCTATCCACTATTCTCACACTTATTCATAGAATTCGCATGTTTTACATTTTTCTTCCTAATTTTGTGCTATGATTGAAAACATGCTTCTTTGGCCTTAAATTTGCTATGTTTAATCCTCTCTTATTACCATTCGAGGCCATGATATGTTTGTTAAGTGTTTTCAGGGTTTATAGGGCAGGAATGGCTTAGAGAATGGAAAGGAAGCATGCAAAAGTGGAAGGAATACAAGGAATTGAAGGAATTGCTAAGCTGTCAAGCCTGACCTCTTCGTACTAAATTGATCATAACTTGAGCTACAATGGTCCAAATGAGGCGGTTCTAGTTGCGTTGGAAAGCTAACATCCGAGGCTTCAAAATGATATGCAATTTGACATAGTTACCATGGAGTTAAGTGATGCGCACGCGTGCATCACGCGTACGCGTGACCTTGCAAAAGTTCAGCGACGCATACGCGTGGGCGACGCGTACGCATGATAGAGCCACGTGCTATATGTATCAGAAAATGCTGGGGGCAATTTTTGGGCTGTTTTTGGCCCAGTTTCAAGCCCGAAAACACAAATTAGAGGCTGCAGAGTGGGGGAATCATGGATACAATGTTCATTCACATAATTTTAGGCTTTAGATGTAGTTTTCTAGAGAGAGAGAGGCTCTCTCTCCTCTCTCTAGGTTTTAGGGTTCTTAGTTTTATTCCTTCTCAATTTCTGGATTCTATCTTAGTTTAACTTAGTTTCTCTTCTACTTTTAATTGTTCTAGCTTTCTAGTTTATTTATTTCCCATGTTGATTACTTTATGTTGCTATTTTAGTTTATGAATTCTCATGTTAGATTTGATTTTCTATTTAATACAATTTGAGGTATTTCATATTTATTGCTTCTTTTATTATTTTTTAGTCATTGATGTTTGCAATTGGTTGTTTGGATTTAATATTCCTTGTTAGTTTTCTATGTTTTTATGTTATGCCTACCAAGTGTTTGATAAAATGCTTGGTTGGATTTTAGATTAGATTTTTCTTCTCTTGGTTTTGGTAGAGTAATTAGAGACTCTTGAGTTATCAAACTTCTTTATTGATTGATAATTGAGAAGTTGCTAGTTAATTTAGATCCCTCTAAAGCTAGTCTTTCCTTAGGAGTTGACTAGGACTTGAGGAATCATATTGATTCATCTACTTGACTTTCCTCCATAGTTAGAGGTTAACTAAGTGGGAGCAATAGACAATTCTCATCACAATTGATAAGGATAACTAGGATAGGACTTCTAGTTCTCATACCTTGCCAAGAGCTTTCTTAGCTATTAGTTTACTTTCTTGTCATTTACTTTCCTTGTTCCTTATTTCAAAAACCCAAAAAGATACTTTTCCATAACCAATAATAACATACTTCCCTGCAATTCCTTGAGAGACGACCCGAAGTTTGAATACTTTGGTTATTATTTTTATTGGGTTTGTTACTTGTGACAAACAAATTTTTGTAAGAAAGGATTCTTTGTTGGTTTAGATACTATACTTGCAACGAGAATTCATTGAGAAATTCTAAACCGTCAAAAATCCATTCATCAGTACACATCGGTTACTGTTGTGCCAATCCACGCGTGCGCATCAGCCATGTGTGCGCGTCGTCTCCAGTTCTCCAAAGTTCCATTCTTCATGTCTCTTCCACTTGTGCATGCTTCCTTTCCATCTTCTAGACCATTCTTGCCCTATAGATCCTGAATCCACTTAACAAACGCATCACGGCATCGAATGGTAATAGAAGAGGATTAAAATATAGCATTTTTAAGGTTAAAGAAGCATGTTTTAAACCATGAAGAAAAATTAGGAAGGAAACACAAAACCATGAAATTTCTATGAATAAATGCAGAAAATATTGATAAAACCCCTTAAATTCTACACAAGATAAACCATAAAATTCGGGTTTATCAGGATGTCGCCGTCACCACACGTCGTCGTCGGGAGTCAAAACGCAAGGAAGAAGAGGATCTATCGAGGGATTTGTTGCCGTTAGATCCGTCGTCGCCGGCCATGAGAAGCGTCATCATTGTGGGCTTCGAAGGGAGAGACACACGATAGGGGAGACAAAGAGCTGCTCCTGCCGTTGTTGAGCTGCATTGCTACTGTCTGGGCTGTCACCGGCGAAAGCTGCTGCTACGGGAGCTCACCGGAACCACCACTGGAGCTCTCTGTTGCCGTTTTGGTCACTGAGTATGGCGCTGTTTCTACTGGAACCACCACCAGAGCTACTGTTTCTCTGTTCTGTCATTTCTTCCTTACTACAGTAAGTTACTCTTGTCCTAAAACCCTTACCGTTGTTATTCTGTTATAGGTTTCTGAGGTTTTTATGATGTTGATGTCTTACGGTTGAGCTATGATTCTTGCATGCTGTGTTTAATGGTTGTTGCTACTGTTGTTGCAAAAATAAGAATAAAGGGGAGTTTGTTGCGTAATTGATTCGCGATCAAGGTAGGAGTCTTTCTTAAAACTCACTTTCATTTTAAAGAATTATTATAAATCGATATTACTGTGAAAAATGTTTTTTATGATCATTTGAGTCTTAGGGATTGAATTGAACTGTTTTGGATAAATGGGAATGGTTGAGTGATTACAGATTTTATGGTTATGAACTATGATCATTTGCCTGATTGTTTGAAAGTGATTGATTGCTGAATTCTTGATTTTGTTGACTTCTTTGAGTTTGAGTTGGTGTTATGGTAGTTAATGAAAGCTTGATTTGAAAATTGATTTGTGTATATTGAGAAATAGTTTTATATTGGGAATCTTATTTGTATGTTTATATTGAGAATTGACTTAGTATTGAAACAGTTGGAAATGGTTGAGAGATGGTTTGGATGGAACCCTTGAAGGGTGGTAAAACCTGAGTTTTAAAGGAGATGCTACTGAAATTTTTATAAGTATTTAAGTGAAATTGAATAATAAGAATTAACTTATTTTGGTTTGATTAACTATGAAAAGAATTATATTTTGGGACACTTTAAGCGAAAAATAAAGTAATGAAAATGGGTATTTAAGAATAAATGACTTTTTTGAGTCTTTGAGAAAAAAAATTTGAGCTAGAAAAAGAAGTTGAAGTTTGAAGCATTCTGTTTTGAGAAGTTTTAGAGGAGTTAAAGTATTTGAATTTGATTTGGTAAAAATGAAATGGATTTTGAGACTTTTCGAGAATGTCTTAAACTTAAAAGTGTAGTTGATAATTATTTTGGGGATGCGCAACCGAGAAACTGATCTGGGAGCTGCCAACCGGATTCGTGTCGGGTCTAGCGATATAACAGACACATGAGCTCACGACTAGTAGGACAGACATGCATTATACTACATTTGTTTGAAATTGTTTGGGTTTGCATAATTATTTTGGTTTGCCTAATTAATATTCTGTTAACTTCTAATTGTACTAGTTGTTATAATTATTCTCTATGTGTGATTTTTTGATTGTATGTTTGATTACTTGTGTTTGTGACTTATTGGTTTGGATTATGAGGGAGTGTGGTGACGTGTAAGTGATTATATATTGAGCCGGAGGCCGTAATTGATTATATGTTTGGCCGGAGGGCGTAATTTGATTATGTTTTGGGCCAGAGGTCGTGATTTGATTATGTTTTGCGACAGAGACTGTGATTGATTGTAGCTTGGGACAGAGGCCGTGATTAATTATTTTTGGGCTAGAGGCCGTGATTGTTTGGGTCGGAGGCTGTAATTGGGTAAGTTAAATGCCTTGGTAAGTTCGTGAAAATTTCATGTGCACATTGAGTTGTGTTGGTGTGAGTAATGATCTTGGTTTTGAATGGATAATTGTATAACTTGGAAATAAAGATTGAGATTAGAGAATTTATGAATAAGGGATTGGATGAATTTAAGAATGAAAGAAATTAAGTTAGAGATAAGGATTTATAAGACGAGCAATGATCACTGTTGTTAAACGAATTTTGATTATATATGTATATCCTTCTATAACAATTCTAGAACTCTTCTAGTAAGACTGTATCGTTAGGTTCTCACCCCTACAGTCTTATCTTTTTTCACAAAATAGATGAGGAAGTTTATGAGGAGATTTTTGTGTTTTTTGGATGTATTATCATAGATGTCTTTTTTCTCGCCTATGTTATCGATATTTACATTTTGTAAAGAGGGATAGAAGTTGTGATTTTATGACATGACTTTGTATATATGTACATATATTTGAATTTGAATGTGAATGTAATAGTGTTGTGTATATATATTTGTATGTATGTATGTGCGAATAAAAAGAAAAAGTGTTTTCGGTTTTTTTAACGAAATGTCCGATATGGTTTTCAGGTAGAGGCTCCTACTTACTATTAAATACATATGAAGTTCATCGTAATATCCTTATTATCAGAGTGGTGCAGCTGGAAGTGTGACACTCTAGTGGTGAGGGTGTTACAAAACCCTTGTGAGAGTCCCAAGTTCTCGCCTCTTATCCTCTTTTTCCCCCATAGATGGAGGCGGACATCATGTTCTATGAGATGTACGAGTCGTTCTTGTGTGAGGATCCTATTTTTGGGAGTTATTTTATTTGGGCAATATCTCGTGTTAGATTTTACATAGTACATAACAGACCGTTCCTGTACCCCCTAGATAGTCCCAATTTTGACCTAGATATGCCATACGACTTCTCTTTATCATGGTTACATCTGGACGGAACTGCACACATGTTTCCTACTCATCCAGCGCATGAGACTTCACCGTAGCCCGACCCAGATGGTATGCATATCCCTGAGCCTCCACCTGAGGCAGCTGTACTTCCAGAACCACATCCTTCACTTTCTCTCGTGGATCAATTAGCTGCTCAGTATGGACCACTGGGTGAGGCCCTTATGCTAGCCTATGCTAATAGACCTATATATGCAAATGGGGATGTTGGCAACTCTACTAGTGAGGAAGTCCTAGAGGAGGAGAAGGATTTAGAGGAGGACCATAGATAGGCTGAGGGAGATGTACAACTAGCGGACAGGCCACCTGCAGACCTGTTCAATAGTGATGTGTGATCTTAGAGTCAGACCATGACAGCACCACACTTTTGATGGCATCCGGTTAGGCACAACTTGAGGAGCTTAAAAGAGTTACCCGTTACTTTTGTTAGAGTATAGAAAGAGCTAGAGATGTCTAATAAGCTAAGTTAGCCTAGGTGCCAGCTTAGAAGTTTTTTGGATGGGCCAGGCCCTGGGATGCCAGATGTAGATATATGTATATATTATGTATTTATTATGAAGGGATATAGTGTATTTGAATCTGGTTAACAAGTTTGTGGATAATTGTACTCTGTAATATATATACGTGTGTGTGTGTGTGTGTGTGTGGATTGTTTTTATTTAATATATGTATTTGTTTTCTTTGGTATTATGCTGTTAGTTGCTTCGGCTTCGCTACCTCATCTTTTCAGTAAAATTTCTCTTTTAATATATATATATATATATATTACTCGTAAAGCGCCCATGGATTCTAACAATGACAC
>NC_029794.2:85377886-85395372 GCF_000816755.2 Arachis ipaensis
AAGCGCCCATGGATTCTAACAATGACACAGGCTGATATGTTATATTAAAGTTATAAGGCAAACAAGTTAGTAACACTTTACTTATGATTATGACATACTAGAAGTTGGGTCGTTATATTTTGGTATCAGAGTAGTTCGTCCCAATAAAGCTTAGGGATTGGACTGAATCATGCTCTATTGCATACTTTGCTTGTGTGTCTCATGCTGATAGGATATCTTAATGATACGTGTTGCGTGATTGTCTGCGTGCATTTATCTAGAAAATATTTATACTTAACTGAAAATATCACCTTAATGTTCATTGTTTGGTGTAAATAGGACCTAGATGGCTGCACGAGGACGGGATACTCGAGGAAGACCCCCTAGGATTGTTAGAGGGACTCCTAGTGACATTTTGGTACTAGATACAGATGCTTTCATGGCTACGATGAACACCATGGCTGAGACTGTGCATGAAATGATAGCTGTTGCTACCCGGGCTGTTGATATTTAGGAGAATAAAATGGGAATAATAAGGGTGACAATAAAACTGATCTGATTGGGTATGATAGGCCTATGTCTCTGGCTGCTTTTCTAAAAGTGAATTCGCTTCAGTTTAAAGGAACAGTTATTGCAACTGAGGCTGATAATTAATTCCGCAGTATAGAAAGGTCATTGCGGGCTTAGCATGTACCAGAAGGACAATATGTAGAATTTGCATTTTACATGGTGGAAAATGATGCTCAGTGCTGGTGGCAAGGAATTTAGAATCTGTTGCAATAAGAGGATGCAGAGATCTCATGAATCATTTTTAAAATTGAGTTCTATAAGAAATACTTTCCACGAACAGTGCGAGATGCTACGGATATGGAATTGATGCAGTTGAGACAGGGAAGTATGTCGGTGGCGGAATATACACCCAAATTTGAAGATTTGTGCCATTTTTCAGAATCTGCCATGGAGTCCCGACAAAGCTAGAAGAATGGAAGTGCCTAAAATTTGAAGGAGGACTTCGTGAAGATTTGATGAACACTATGGTTCCAATAGAGATACAGAACTTTGTTGAATTGTTTACTAAAAGCCAATTGATAGAAGATTGTGCACGAAAGGTAGCGTCGGCAAGGATGAACCACCGAGAATTACCTCAAAGGAGTTTTAATAGATATATGGCCCCTCATAGAAGGAATTTTGAGTCCACTTGACCACCACAACATTGAAACCAACGAGGTGGTAATGTTCTTGCTCGTCCTAATAACGGGAATAATGGCAAGCCAAGGTAGGATACCGGTAAACAACCACAAGTGACTCAACCAAGTCCTATTTGTGGCCAGTGTGGGAAGAGTCATGGCAATAGACCTTGTTAACAAGGAATGACTGTTTGTTATTATTGTGATGAACCTGGCCATTTAGCTAGGAGTTGTACAAAAAGACTTAGCTCAGGAAGCATCCAGGCCCCAGCAACAAGGATGAGTTTTTGCTATGACGGCTAATGATGCTATACATTCAAACACCCCAATCCAAGGTGAGTGTTATGTCAAAACTCAACTTCTAAATGTACTGTATGATTCGGGTGCTACACATTATTTCATATCAATAACCGTTGTACTTAGATTGGGATTAAACTTTTCTGAATTAGAATATAATTTAATTGTTCACACACCCACATCTCAAATTGCTTTGACCAAGTTGGTGTGTCGATAAGTGTCATTTGACATCAAGGGTAAAACTTTTATATATGATTTGATTTGTCTGCCTTTACGTGGATTAGATATTATTCTAGGACTGGATTGGTTGTCTATACACCACGTTTTTCTTGATTGTTTTGAGAATATTGCTATTATTTTGTCTGATGATAAGTCTATTAGACCAATTATATCCCATGGTTATTATCTGAATTCTGTAAAATTTACTTGTAATAGGAGTGAATGTGAGGCGTACATTTTATTAGCGGCTAGCTCAAATGGTAATGAACATGACTTGAAATGAATCCTAGTGGTAAAAGAATTTCTTGATGTGTTTCCGGAAGACATACCTGAATTCTCCCTCTATGGGAAATAGAATTCACTATTGACTTAGTACTGGAAGCTGGACCAATTTCTATATCGCCTTATCGAATGTCGCCACTGGAACTTACAGAGTTAAACAAGCAGTTGGATGAATTACAAGGAAAGAAGTTCATTTGTTCGAGCGCAACACCATGGAAAGCCCTAATGCTGTTAGTAAAGAAGAAAGATGGTGGGATGAAATTATGTGTAGATTATCGACAGTTGAACAAAATTACTATCAAGAATAAGTATCCATTTCCTCAAATTGACGACCTGATGGATCAGTTAAAGGGTGATACGGTATTTTTGAAAATACTTACGGTCGGTATTTTAGGACTAGGAATGGTCATTATGAGTATATGATTATGTCCTTTGGACTCACTAATGCTCCTGCAATATTCATGAACTACATGAATCGCATTTTTTGTCTGTATCTAGACCAATTTGTAGTGGTCTTCATAGATAACATTCTCATTTACTCCAAGACAGAAAGAGAACACGAGGAGCACTTGAGGATTGTACTACAAATATTAAGGAAACGGAAGTTATATTCAAAACCGTCGAAGTATGAATTTTGGGCAAGAGAAGTAACATTTCTAGGACATGTTTGAAGCAAGGAGGTATAGCAGTGGATCCTTCTAAAATTGAAGTTGTGTTGCAATGGGACAGAACTATGAATTTATAGAGGTTTAAAGTTTTCTTGGATTAGTTGGGTTTTATAGAAAGTTTATTAGGGGATTTTCACTGACAGCGTTACCTTTGACCCATCTTACAAGAAAGGAAGTTCCTTTTGTTTGGATGGCTGAGTGCGAATTGAGTTTCGAGACCTTCAAAGAAAAATTGACTACAACGTTAGTTCTACCGTCGCCAGATTCGCAAGAACCTTTCGAAGTATACTGTGATGCTTCTCTGAAGGAATTGGGATGTGTACTGATGCAAAATAGAAAAGTGGTGGCTTACGCCTTGCGGCTGTTGAGGCCTCATGAAAGAAATTTCCCAATCCATAACTTGGAAATTGGCTACAGTGGTATTTACTCTTAAGATATAGAGACATTACTTATACGATGTTCAATTTGAGGTCTTTTCTTATCTTAATATGAGGCAATGTAGGTAGATGGAGTTTTTAAAGGATTACTGATGAGCGGATAATTTATACGCTTTTTGGAATTGTTTTTACATAGTTTTTAGTATGTTTTAGTTACTTTGTGTTATATTTTTATTAGTTTTTATGCAAAAATCACGTTTCTGGACTTTACTATGAGTTTGTGTATTTTTCTGTAATTTCAGGTATTTTCTGGCTGAAATTGAGGGACCTAGCAAAAGTCTGATTCAGAGGCTGAGAAAGGACTGCAGATGCTGTTGGATTCTGACCCTCCTGCACTCGAAGTGGATTTTCTGGAGATAAAAAAGCCCAATTGGTGCGCTCTTAATTGCGTTGGAAAATAGACATCTTGGGCTTTCCAGCAATATATAATAGTCTATATTTTCTGCACATGTAAAGCTCAATGCTCAGCCCAAGCACACACTAAGTGGGCCCCGAAAGTGGATTTCTGCACTATCTGCACTTAGTTACTTATTTTCTGTAATCCTTAGTAACTAGTTTAGTATAAATAGCACTTTTTACTATTGTAATCGAGGATCTGGAGACTTTTTATCATCTTTGGACTTTTATGTTCACATTTGGGAGGCTGGCCATTCGGCCATGCCTAGACCTTTTTCTCTTATGTAATTTTCTACGATGGAGTTTCTACACCTCATAGATTAAGGTGCGGAGCTCTGCTGTTCTTCATGAATTAATGCAAGTACTATTGTTTTTCTTTCAATTCACGCTTACTTCTTCTCCAAGATATACTCTCGTACTTAATTCAGTTAAGTCAGAATAAAGGGGTGACCCGTGATAATCACCCACTATCTTCGTTACTCGCTTAGCCAAAATCTGCGTGCCTGACAACCACAAGCGGTCTACATGATGTTCAACGTAGTCATTGGATGATAGTCGGAGTATAGTCTCTTGGGTCTCTGATTCACGGACCGAGTCCGTGAGATTAGAACCTTCGTGGTAGAGGCTAGAACCAATTGGCAGCATTCCTGAGATCCTAAAAGTCTAAACCTTGCCTGTGGTATTCCGAGTAGGATCTGGGAAGGGATGACTGTGACGAGCTTCAAACTCGCAAATGTTGGGTGCAGTGACAGTGTGCAAAAGGATAGAGAGATCCTATTCCGACATATGTGAGAACTGGCAGATGATTAGCCGTGCGGTAGTTGTACCTTGTATTTTTTATCTGAGATGAGAAATCTGACAGTTGATTAGCCGTGCAGAAACCGTACTTAGACCATTTTCACTGAGAGGATCATACAGCTTACCATGGAAGGGAGCATGCATGATTGGATGAAGAAAATAGGAAAGCTGAGGTTCAGAAGCAACAAAGCATCTCTAAACGCTTATCTGAAATTCCCACCAATGAATTACATAAGTATCTTTATTTTAATTTACGTTTTATTTATCTTTTAATTATTAAAACCTCATAACCATTTGAATCCGCCTGACTAAGATTTACAGGATGACCATAGCTTGCTTCAAGCCGACAATCTCTGTAGGATCGACCCTTACTCGCGTAAGGTTTTATTACTTGGACGACCCAGTGCACTTGCTGGTTAGTTGTACCGGAGTTGTGAAAAGTGTGATCACAATTCTACACACCAATTACGATTTCAAGTTGAGTTACCACTCCAAAAAGGCGAATGTAGTAGCTGATACTTTGAGTATGAAGAGTTTGAGTATCTCGTAGATGATGATAAAAGAAGAGGAATTAGTTAAGTAGTTTGAAAATCTTAAACCAGGAATGAAAAGAGACACCATATGGAGTTTGTTTAGCGGAGTTATGTAAAACCCATAAAATTAATAAGTAATTAGCCAATAAATTAATAATTAATTAGAGAAATTAAAAATATGAATTTTATAATTTAATAAGATAGAACTAATTAAAACAAGAATTTTGACACTTATTTTAAAGGATTTGGCCCAAGATTAGGCCGAACGAGTCCAACCGGGCAAACTGGGCCCGTATTGGGCCCAAGGCCCAAACCCACATACCCAACTCCCATATAAATGCAAGCTTTCACCTTCTTCCCCTACCCATTTTCAATTTCACGCTGCTGGGAAGAGAAGCTTTGCTTTAAACCCTAAATCCTTTTTTACTTCAAAAATTCAATCCTTCATAACTTTCAATTCGGAGCTCCAATTGACGAGCCGTTAGCGGCCACGCGTTCGTCTCAAATTCCTCTACAAAAATTATCCAACATTTGGTTTGAATTAACTAGTGGGTATTGCTGGATTTTGACCCAATTCTTCGTTGATAAGATTGAGTTGTGATGTTAATTGAGGCTTGTTGATGGAATTGGTGGTATTAGAAAGCTGGATGTTGAGCTGAGGTAGCTGAGTTTTCTATTTGGGATGTAATTTTGGAACTTTGGAATTTGTGAGATGGTACTAGTTGAGGCATTCCAGACATTACGAGAAATTGGCCAAGGTATGGTTTAGGTTTCTCGTATTTAATATATAATATTCTGTGAAAACTTAGGCTAGAAACCCTAGGATAGGAATTGAATTTGAGATATTGTTGATTGGTTAGAATGATTACATGGGTTATGTGATTATTGATTTTTGAAGGTGGTATTGGTGTTCTTGTTGATGGGTGTATGAATTGTTTATGATATATATAGGGTTGTGTATAATGATTTGGCAAAATTGAAGTTGATATTGTATTTGATATGGATATTTAATGAGTTATATTGATTGTTGTGATATTGGAAATATTGGGTTGGGAATTGATGAAAATGGAGTCTTGATTGGGTGTGGATATAATGAGGAAGTTGATTATATGGATTGAGAATATTTGATGTTGAATTAGTAAGCTTGGGTTGGTTATAAAAAGGATTTGAGAAGAGTTGTTTTGAAAATTGGAGGCTGTGGATTTTGTGAAAATAATGGTTTTTGGCCCAACTTTGAAGGAGCATAACTTGGTCTCTGAACCCTCGATTTGTGTCAAATTTATTTAGAAATGAAATTGTGTCTGAGATATTTATGTCACTCGAAGAACGGAGGAAAAATATTTTAAAATGAGGAAGTTATGCTCGTTCAAAGTTTGGTGCGTAAATTCGATAAAATAGGACTTAGCAGCTTTTCGTATTTCTGCATAACATGCGTACGCATGCATCTCGTGCGCGGGAAAAATCGCATGCGCGACCAGTCGATTCTGCCTGGTCCACATGCGTGCGCAAGAAAGAGCAATGCGTACACGTGACCCTATTTTTAGAAAATATATTTTTTTTTGTGTTTTTAAACAAAATTTCAAACCTCTAAGTCTCCATTTGTCATCATTTTTAGTCCTAAGTCTTTATAGTAAGCCTAAGTAATGAGAAGGAGCTAGGAAATGTGGTAACTTGGAGATAAAGTAAAGGCTGAAAATGATGAGATTAAGCTAAGAGAAGGAAGGTTACTTGGAAGTAAAGAAAGGTCTAGAGTAACTGAACTAAGTTGTTAATAATGAGATTGGGGATGACTATGTGTGGCCGGAATGGTCAAGATGTGTGTGTGGCTGGAACAGTCGAGATGTGTGTGTGGCTGGAACGATTGAGATGTGTTTGTGGCCGGAATGGTCGAGATATGTATGTAGCCGAAATGGTCGATATGGCAAGGTCTGAGTGCGATACCGCTTGCATATTAACTTGAAAATGTATTCGGATGGCAAGTTGAGGATGGAAGTTTTCTCTCTTGTCATGATGAAGGTGTGGGGAAGGTGGAAAGGTGCGCTCCTTCGATGTGGAAAGGCACTCTCTTTCGTATTGTTTCCCCCACATTCTTCTCTGGTTGCAAGGTGGAAAGCACACTCCTTCGATGTGGAAAGGTAGTCTCCTTTGTTTATGATCCTTCTGGAGTTGCGCAACCTAGAGAAAAATGTCTGGGTTAGCTACCAGATGTGTTGGGTTCTGGCGATTTAACCGACGTGTGAGCTCACGGCCAGTAGGACAGGCATGTATCATGTTGCATTTGTTTGCTTTGTTTGGGTGTGCATAATTATTTTGGTTTGCCTATCTGATAAATTCTGTTTAACTGATAACTGTGATACTTGCTGTAACTGTTCTTTAAATGTGTTTGCCTTGTATTTGCTTGTGTTTGTGATTGTATTTCGGTTTTGAGTACCTTGGTGGTGGACGGGTGATAATGATGATCTATTTTGAAATGGGCCGGAGGCTGGGTTGAGTTTCTTTGCACCGGAGGACGAGCTGGTTTGATTTGGGCCATAGGCCGTGACTGATTGGGTTAGTGGTATGGGTTAGAATCGAATGAGACAGTAAGTGATTGTAAGTTGAGAGATTAAGTTAGGACTGAGTTAGAATCTTAAGAAACTTAGATATCTAACCCTGCTTATGGTTTCTGTTTTAGTTCCTTAAGAATTATAATCTGAGTGTCGGCTTTCTAGGATTGCCTCTGGCTTTCCCGGTACCTTATTTATTATATATGTGGGCACCTTAACCATACTGAGAACCCCCGGTTCTCATCCCATACAATATTTGTGGTTTGTCAGATACAGGTTGAGAAGCACCACTCTGTATTCTGGTGACGCTAATGAAGCAAAGAACTCTTGGGACTCGGGGTCATATCTTCATTTATATTTCTGTATGTATATAAGATCCCCATCTTGTATTTTATATTTGTCCCTCTTAGAGGTTGACTCAGAGAAACAGGTTGTTAGTTTTCTATTTTGGTTTACTTCTGGGTTTATTTGTGTATATGTATATATGCTTTGGCCGGTTCTAGCTTCGCAAGCCGAGTCAGAAGCCTTGCTATATGTATCTTTGGAATTCTTCTCTCATAGTTATCTTTTACGCGAGTGATGCGACTTTCTATTTAACGCTTTGCTTAACTCTTCTTCACAGGCTTCTAGTTAAAATTTCTTTTAACTATTATTACATATATATTTTTTTACTTCTAGAGGTCGTAATACCTTGCCACCTCAGCTTTATGACTTAAGCATAAGACTCTGTGTGGTAGGGTGTTACAAGTTACATATCTCATCTAACTTTAAGATTGTCATTTAGCAAGCGCAAGCTCAGAATTCAGAAATAATGGCCCTGTTGATACTTTTGAGGGAGGAAAAACAAGGAGACATATGCCAGGACAAGGAAGGATTGTGGAAGTATAAAGGTAGGATAGGTATACCAAATACGAAAAACTTACGACAAAGGATACTAATAAAAGCTCATCAAAGTAGATTCTCCATGTACTCTAATATTACAAAAATGTATCAAGATCTGAAGCAAATGTTTGGTGGCCATGAATGTAACTATGAATGAATAAGGATGAAAGTATTTTTGTATTAAAATGCCTTACTTTCCAGAGGATAAAGGTGGAACATCAGAAGCCCTCAGAAGCTCTACAACCTCTTCAAATACCACAGTGAAAATGAGAATAAATTACGACGGATTTCGTTACAGGGTTACCCAGAACATCTGTAACGACCCAATTTTCAGTATGTCTAGATCATACCGGAAACTGAGTGCTACCAATTTGTCTTCCTAATTATTATCTATTATTTATCATATGAGCCTGATTCATTGTTAAAAATGTAGTTAATTTGCGGGGTATATATTTTTTTTTTTTGAAAACATTTGGATTAATAGACGGAATCATTCCTAATCAATTCACAACTGATAACAGATAAAACAGTTATAAACAACCACACATAAATACATCACAAGCAGTCAACAACATTTAGTGATCCAACTTTTATTTAAGTATAGACTTTTAGTTAGAACACCCCTAGATATAGCTAGATAATAACTATATACATATATATACATACAACATCCTAGGCCCTGACCTGTTCAAGAAGTCCCTAAGCTGGCGCCCAGGCTAGCCGAGACTCTATACTCACCTAGTCCCTCTAAACTACTAAAAGCGAGGGAAAGTACGTTCTAAGTCTTCAAAAATCAAGTCAGGTAGAAGATCAGCAAAAGGTAGAACATCATCTACTACTCTTTTGCACGGTCAGACATTGCCATATAACGTCTCTCTGCTACTTCATCAAGTAGCCACAAAATAGGAGTCTCGTACACAGGATTTAGGCTAAAGTGCGCATACGAATGGGGTGCAGACGTTGGCTGGTCTCACAGTATATACATATAAACAGAAACGGAGTTCACTCTAGACTCAGAAGACTAACTAGAGCGGAATCCTTTTTTGCGTACGATCATTAGTGAATTATGGAAGGGAACTCATGCTTCCATCTGAAGGGGGAAGGGAGAGAGAAGGGTTAAGAACTGGAGAGTTCTTAGTAGGGCCGGGGTTATTAGTTAAGTTCATTAATTCCGTGTTGTTTAGCAGATAAATAGCAGAATACCGAGAAGTAGTAGACAGAAGAAACAGATAAATAGAGAAAATAAAAAGCAAAACACAAACAAAAGAATACAAGAAAACAAAACACAGACACAGAGAATAGAATGAAAACAAAGAAAGCATACATTCAAACAACAATCATAACAGAGGAAATGCGCAACCAAGTATGATGCATGTCTGTCCTATGCAGGCCATGAGCTCACGTGTCGGTTTACACCCTGCAGCCCGACATTACCTAGGAACTAGTCCTAGATATGGCTTATTTTCTGTAGGTGAACTTCGGCCTACAGAAATAGCATTTCCGTAAGTGAACTTCGGCTTACAGGAATAGTCTAAACACAACACAACAACTTTCTGTAGGTGAACTTCGGCCTACAGAAATAACACCTCTGTAAGTGAACTTCGGCTTACAGAAATGGTGCCCCTATAAGTGAACTTCAGCTTACAGGAATAATATAAACACAACACAACAACTTTCTGTAGGTGAACTTCGGCCTACAGAAATAGCACTCCTGTAAGTGAACTTCGGCTTACAGAAATGGCAACTCTCTATAGGTGAACTTCGGCCTACAGAAGCAACACCCTGAGCTACACAATTGATATTCACTGTAAGTGAACTTCGGCCTACAGGACCTCTAGGGCCAACGGAAAAATAGCAGATAAACATACAATAGAATATCATGCCACAAGGCTTAACTCTTTATTATATTACTCTTCTCTCTTTGTCTTATTACTCTGTTCTAATTACTTTTTTCTCTGTATCTCTTTACTCTGCTCTGGTTTCTCTACTTAACGTATATATTTAAAGCTTATGTAAATTTCGGTATGAATAGTTAGCCTGTCCCAAGTATAGGTTCATTAAGTCTATACTGAAACAGTCTAACTTTTCTTATATTACCTAACCCTAGTCGCAATTCAAGGACTAACTATGTTGCCCTAGTTCGTTCACTAATCTCTGTCTGATTTTCTGTTATTAAAACTTTACAGACTTTTCTTTAGTTTTTATCTTTTCTTTAACTTTATATCTTTCCTTTATCTTTGCCTTACTAACATGTTATTACCACTCCCTAAGTGTTTTATGAAGTTAATTATGAGATTCTACGCTTAAAGTTATCTTTCTAAAGCTTTTACAGAAAACTGCCTTTTCCGCATTATTTTATTATTTTTATTTAAATATTATTATTTAATATTTTATTATTATTTATTATTTTATCATTAAATTTTCGAAAATTACCTTACCTTTACCTTTTAACCTTTAAAATTCACTTTTTACCTTGGTAACTTTTAATATTTCTACTTTAACCACCCTAACTTTCAGAAATTACCAAATAACCCCTCAAACACCAAAATAATTACAACCTTGCCCTTTTTAAGATCTAAAAGGTGTTCTTCAATGTTCTTCATCACACTCAAAGTGTTCTTCGTGTATTCTTCAGATTCTTTCTCTGTTTTTACCCGTTTTTCAGTCTTTTCAGCAACCGATTTTTACCAAAATTCAAAATAAATTCCCAGCCACTAAAATCCCATCTTTTCTACATGATTTTAACACAAATTGAACCTCAATTTAAGATCTAGGGTTCGTTTTTCCAGCAGCCATAAAGAACATAATTTCAAAGTTGAATATCATCAAATTTTATCAAATTTTCACCAAAATTTCAACAAGAATCACTCATATAAATCATCAATTTCAAGCACAGCCAAACCATATCATAATCACACAACTCAAACACAATCAATCAAGATTAAATTCATCAAACCCTACCTTGATTTGCTGCTCCAAATCCGGTTACTCTTTGAAGTGTTCTTAAAGCACTTTTTCCTCCTAAAACACATCAAGAACAACTTTACAACTCTAAACCATCAACTAAACGAACTTCAGCAGCATCTTAGGAAGGTTATCCTCACCTTAAACGTGCATAAAATCAAAGATCTTTGGCCCACAAGTCAAGCTAAGCAAGAGATCTAAGGAAGAACATCAAGAAAATACTTGTTTAAGCATGTTTCCTTGAAAACCGAATTGAAGAGGGAGGGAGACAGCTATCTCACCTTATTTCCAGCCTTGATAAGTTACATGGTTATGTAGAGGAAGAAGAGAGGATCATTTTGGTGAAATCGGAGTTTTGATTTGAGTTTTAGTTCAGAAGAAATCAAGCTTTGAAGATTAAGTGTTCATGAAAGTTTCTTTCTTTTCTCTCTTCTCATTTTCGGCCAAATGGAGTAAATGACCAGCCTTGGAGTGTCTTGGGGGTGTAAGGTGAGTTGTGATTGGTTGGCTTGGAGGTGGATTAAAATAATATTAAAATATCTCTTGTGTACAACTACTAAAACTAGGTGTATCAGAACACTCGTAAAAACATCTCTAAAAATTATTTTCTGAGCTACTAGCATAAATGACACTAGTAACATATCTATTATGAGAATAGAACATGTATGATGAGGCCTTAGCATTGCTAAAGTCATCAGAGAGTGCTGGTGCTAAGCTGCACCAGTAAACCTTAAACCCGGTTAAACCGATTTTCTGTTTTTAACTAAAATAGACCAGGTAACCTTATAATATCATTCAAGCATTTTCTAATACTAATATAATGATAAAATTATACTATTATCTCTCTCCTCTCATGAATCAACTCCGGTTCGTCAAACAGAGACTATTTACGAAAATTAGAATCAAAACTGCCAACTGACGAAGATATCAGTTCGTTCCTTACAGCGTCTAAATATCACATAGCCATGACCATGGAGATCATAACAGCTATAAGAATAGTTGTGCCTCACACGAATTTGTCATTCGGAACTCGATTAAACCATGCCTATTCACAGTCATTGAGGTCTTATCCGCACCAAACAATCAATATTAAGGTGATCAGTCTTAATATCTCAAGTTAGGCATGAACATTCCCAAAATGAGTGCTCATAGACATTCTTCCCAAATGTATCTTAAAGATACCCTAACGGCATGAGACACACAAGCAGAGCATGCAATGAAGCATAGTCAGTCCACTCCCCAGGCTCTACTGGGAACGAACTGCTCTGATACAAAATTGTAACGACCCAATTTTCAGTATGTCTAAATCATACCGGAAACTGAGTGCTACCAATTTGTCTTCCTAATTATTATCTATTATTTATCATATGAGCTTGATTCGTTGTTAAAAATGTAGTTAATTTGCGGGGTATATATTTTTTTTGAAAATATTTGGATTAATAGACGGAATCATTCATAATCAATTCACAACTGATAATAGATAAAACAGTTATAAACAACAACACATAAATACATCACAAGCAGTCAACAACATTCAGTGATCCAACTTTTATTTAAGTATAGACTTTTAGTTAGAACACCCCTAGATATAGCTAGATAATAACTATATACATATATATACATACAACATCCTAGGCCCTGACCTGTTCAAGAAGTCCCTAAGCTGGCGCCCAGGCTAGCCTAGACTCTATACTCACCTAGTCCCTCTAAACTACTAAAGCGAGGGAAAGTACATTCTAAGTCTTCAAAAATCAAGTCAGGTGGAACATTAGCAAAAGGTAGAACATCATCTACTACTCTTTTGCACGGTCAGACATTGCCATATAACGTCTCTCTGGTACTTCATCAAGTAGCCACACAACAGGAGTCTCGTACACAGGATTTAGGCTAAAGTGCGCATACGAACGGGGTGCAGACGTTGGCTGGTCTCATAGTATATACATATAAATAGAAACGAAGTTCACTCTAGACTCAGAAGCCTACCTAGAGCGGAATCCTTTTTTGCATACGATCGTCAGCGAATTATGGAAGGGAACTCATGCTTCCATCTGAAGGGGGAAGGGAGAGAGAAGGGGTAAGAACTGGGGAGTTCTTAGTAAGGCCGGGGTTATTAGTTAAGTTCATTAATTCCGTGTTGTTTAGCAGATAAATATCAGAATACCGAGAAGCAGTAGACAGAAAAAATAGATAAATAGAGAAAATAAAAAGCAAAACACAAACAAAAGAATACAAGAAAACAAAACACAGACACAGAAAATAGAATGAAAACAAAGAAAGCATAAATTCAAACAACAATCATAACAGAGGAAATGTGCAACGAAGTATGATGCATGTCTGTCCTATGCAGGTCATGAGCTCACGTGTCGATTTACACCCTGCAGCCCGACATTACCTAGGAACTAGTCCTAGATATGGCTTATTTTCTGTAGGTGAACTTCGGCCTACAGAAATAGCACTCCCGTAAGTGAACTTCGGCTTACAGGAATAATCTAAACACAACACAACAACTTTCTATAGGTGAACTTCGGCCTACAGAAATAACACCTCTGTAAGTGAACTTCGGCTTACAGAAATGGTGCCCCTGTAAGTGAACTTCGGCTTACAGGAATAATATAAACACAACACAACAACTTTCTGTAGGTGAACTTCGGCCTACAGAAGCAACACCCTGAGCTACACAATTGATATTCACTGTAGGTGAACTTCGGCCTACAGGAATAATAACTTACTGTAGGTGAACTTGGGCCTACAGGACCTCTAAGGCCAACGGAAAAACAGCAGATAAACATACAATAGAATATCATGCCACAAGGCTTAACTCTTTATTATATTACACTTCTCTCTTTGTCTTATTACTCTGTTCTGATTAATTTTTTCTCTGTATCTCTTTACTGGTATGAATAGTTAGCCTGTCCCAAGTATAGGTTCATTAAGTCTATACTGAAATAGTCTAACTTTTCTTATAATACCTAACCCTAGTCGCAATTCAAGGACTAACTATGTTGCCCTAGTTCGTTCACTAATCTCTGTCTGATTTTCTGTTATTAAGACTTTACAAACTTTTCTTTAGTTTTTATCTTTTCTTTAACTTTATATCTTTCCTTTATCTTTGCCTCACTAACATGTTATTACCACTCCCTAAGTGTTTTATGAAGGTAATTATGGGATTCTACGCTTAAAGTTATCTTTCTAAAGCTTTTACAGAAAACTGCCTTTTTCGCATTATTTTATTTAAATATTATTATTTAATATTTTATTATTATTTATTATTTTATCATTAAATTTTCGAAAATTACCTTACCTTTACCTTTTAACCTTTAAAATTTACTTTTTATCCTGGTAACTTTTAATATTTCTACTTTAACCACCCTAACTTTCAGAAATTACCAAATAACCCCTCAAACACCAAAATAATTACAACCTTGCCCTTTTTAAGATCTAAAACGTGTTCTTCAATGTTCTTCGTGTATTCTTCAGATTCTTTCTCTGTTTTTACCCGTTTTTCAGTCTTTTCAGCAACCAATTTTTACCAAAATTCAAAATAAATTCCCAGCCACTAAAACCCCATCTTTTCTACATGATTTTAACACAAATTGAACCTCAATTTAAGATCTAGGGTTCGTTTTTCCAGCAGCCATAAAGAACATAATTTCAAAGTTGAATATCATCAAATTTTATCAAATTTTCTCCAAAATTTCAACAAGAATCACTCATATAAATCATCAATTTCAAGCACATCCAAACCATATCATAATCACACAACTCAAATACAATCAATCAAGATTAAATTTGTCAAACCATACCTTGATTTTCTGCTCCAAATCCGGTTACTCTTTGAAGTGTTCTTAAAGCACTTTTTCCTCCTAAAACACATCAAGAACAACTTTAAAACTCTAAACCATCAACTAAACGAACTTTAGCAGCATCTTAGGAAGGTTATCCTCACCTTAAACGTGCAGAAAATCAAAGATCTTTGACCCACAAGTCAAGCTAAGCAAGAGATCTAAGGAAGAACATCAAGAAAACACTTGTTTAAGCATGTTTCCTTGAAAGCCGAATTGAAGAGGGAGGGAGACAGCTATCTCACCTTATTTCCAGCCTTGATAAGTTATATGGTTATGTAGAGGAAGAAGAGAGGATCATTTTGGTGAAATCGGAGTTTTGATTTGAGTTTTAGTTCAGAAGAAATCAAGCTTTGAAGATTAAGTGTTCATAAAAGTTTCTTTCTTTTCTCTCTTCTCATTTTCGTCCAAATGGAGTAAATGACCAGCCTTGGAGTGTCTTGGGGGTGTAAGGTGAGTTGTGATTGGTTGGCTTGGAGGTGGATTAAAATAATATTAAAATATCTCTGGTGTCAACTACTAAAACTAGGTGTATCGGAACACTTGTAAAAACATCTCTAAAAATTATTTTCTGAGCTACTAGCATAAATGACACTAGTAACATATTTATTATGAGAATAGAATATGTATGATAAGGCCTTAGCATTGCTAAAGTCATCAGAGAGTGCTAGTGCTAAGCTGCACCAGTAAATCGTAAACCCGGTTAAACCGATTTTCTGTTTTTAACTAAAACAGACCAGGTAACCTTATAATATCATTCTAGAATTTTCTAATACTAATATAATGATAAAATTATACTATTATCTCTCTCCTCTCATGAATCGACTCCTGTTCGTCAAACAGAGACTATTTACGAAAATCAGAATCAAAACTGCCAATCGATACGGTTCAAAAACTAGGTTCTTCGTGACCGCGTTATGGAGCTTGCCTCGAAAAAGGTTCTAGCTTAAGGATGACATAATGACAATGAGGATTGAGATACTTTTTGATATAGAAGAGGTGTTTCCTTTTCTGATCTTCTGGCAAAATCCGTGCCCTTAGAAAAGATCTCGCATACTCGAAAATCAGGGTTGTTACAACATCCATAGGACACGATGCGATATCGGTCATTGTGGATAGATTAATAAAATCAGCTCATTTTCTTCCAATTCGGGTGGATTACACACTAGAAAGACTCGCCTGACTATATATTCAAGAGATAGTATGACTACACGGGGTACCTTTCACTATTGTGTCTGATCGAGATTTGAGGTTCACTTCCAGATTTTGGGAGCCTTCCAGAAGGCATTCGGTACAGAGTTACATATGAGTACAACATATCATCCGTAGACGGATGGACAATCAGAATGGACTATCTGAACTCTGGAAGACATGTTATGATCTTGTGTAATGGAACATCAAGGCACCTGGGATATGTATCAACCACTGATAGAATTCGCTTACAATAATAGTTATCAACAAATAATCGGTATGGCTCCGTACAAAGCTTTATACAGGAGAAAATGTCAGTCACCATCATGTTGGTACGAAGGGGGCGAAACCAGTATCTTAGGCCTAGAATTGATTCAGGAAATGACTAAACAAATTAAGGTGATTTATGACAAGATTTTAAAAACTCAAAGCCATCAAAAGAGCTATGCCGATAATAGACGTAAACCTTTAGAATTTAGTGAAGGTGACTGTGTTTTTCTAAAAGTAATCCTTACCACAAGAGTAGGTCAAGCCATTAGGATTAAGGAACTTAGCCCTCGATAATTACGTCCCTTCCAAATTGTTAAAAGAGTCGGTCCAGTGGCATATCAAGTCGCTCTTCCTCCTTATCAGTCAAACATTCATGATGTCTTCCATGTTTCTTAACTTAAAAAGTATAATCTAGATGAGAGTAATGTATTGCAACCAGAAACAATACACCTACGAAGTGACTTGACTTATCCAGCATCACCGGTAAGGATTATAGAAAGAAGTGATACAGAGTTGAGAGGAAAGAAGGTTCCCTTAATCAAGGTGGTTTAGGGAAAAGAAAGACTAGACGAATATACCTTGGAATTAAAGAATACGATGCAGTTAGACTATCCTCATCTTTTTATAGGTAGATAAATTTTGAGGACAAAATTTTCTTTTAGGAGGGTAGAGTGTAACAGCCCAATTTTACGACGAAGCAACTTTTTACTGAAAGTGCAATGGAGCAAGCATCTCAATTAATACTAATATAATATTATTATTATGTTATATTTACCTGGTTTAGTACATGTTGAGATAAGTTTAATAATATAATAATCGAACTCAAAATCTATCGATATGGATTAAGGCCGGTACTTTCCGAGAGTTTAGCTATGCTAGGGCATTTTGAATAAATCCTTCATGGCCGAGATAATTAAGTTTCTAGAATTATATATTAATAGTTCATGTGTTTACTCTAATAAAATGAATACATATGTTCTAATACATCTAGCTTT
>NC_029794.2:85395476-85434514 GCF_000816755.2 Arachis ipaensis
TGCGTACGTGCGTGTGTGTGTAAGATAGCCACTAGTCACGACTTGCGAAGTTTAGGTCGGCTATAGTTACAGCAATAAAACAGTTGAAATACACTAAAGCCTCTATAGACAAAGTTTCAAAAGAAATATATACAAATACATCATTAAAGTTTTCCAAAATAAAGGGGAAGAAATCTAAGCAAAATACAAAACAGAATTCAAACTAAACTTCATCGTCTTCCAGACAAACTCCAGCTCATTGCAGAGCACCAGGACCTACATCTGAAAAATAGGAAATATATACGAAATGAGAACCCTCGATCCATGAGTTTTAACTACGATAAAAATGCCAAATAGATACAATATAAAGTAAAAGGAACTCTCTAAACAATCTTAAAATCCTTTACACCAATTGTTCCATCTTAGGTTCTCACTAATCCGTAATTAGGTAACTATCATAGGAAATTCTAATCTACTTCACCTTTTTCAAAGTTCCCACAACCCTCCAAACTCTAAACAGAACAGCCTTCAGTGTCAATCGACACTAGCATGAGGGACCTCTCAGATGTTCAAACATAAGAAAGACAAACAAGTAATACATAAGTTGATTCAGGTAAAACAATTAGCACATAGTCACTTAATATACACAAATTAAACAAGCCAAGATAAGTAGTAATCGCAAACAATTCAATCAAATGCAAATAATGTATGCTTGTCCTATGGCCGATGATATCATCTGTCGGTTACACAATCAAGCCCGACATATCCAGTAGCTAACCCTGGACAGTCCCTACGTGCTGCATCTCTCAAGGTCTAAGTGTCTGGCCACATATTGTGACAGAGGGTCAATATTTGGAAGCAACCTGGATAAAACCACCATCCTTGCATCTACCCCATAAGATCAAATATAAACTGGGAGCAAGCGGGACAAAGCTACCATCCTTGCATCTACCCCAGAAGATCAAACCATAACTCAGAGCAACTAGAACAATGCCACAGCATCTACCCAAACAATTATATTTCACCACATCCCAGAGCAGGTAAAACAACGCCACTGCATCTACCTAGGTAGGTATATCTCAATCAAACTCCATTTCATTATCAAAATTCATCCTCAATCTCATTTCACTTCATTCAAAATCATAATCAAGATCAATCATCATCACCTCTCATTATCATAATCATCTTCATCATCCTCAATCAAAATCAATCATAATCATTTCTCATTATTATAATCATCCTCACCAAATATTTCATTAAATTTAATCTATTTTTCTTCAATTCACTGTATCAACTCATTAGCTCTGATTTCTAACTCCTCTACTCTCTGTTACACCAACTCTAAACTCATAACAAGGTTTATAGAGGTTTAGAAAGCTAGAAAAATAGTTGAGAACTAAAAAATTCATTTTCAGCAAAACGGGGTGCTCATGCATATGCATGCCTTCCGCTACACATGAATTCAAAATTTGACAGTGTCACATACGTGAACCACCTTTCACGTATGCGAAAGTATTGGATAGAAAAGCTTGCCCACGTCGCATGTCACTGTCACGTACGTATGAGTTTCAAAATTAGCATTGTCGCGTATGTGGACCACGCTCCCCGTACGTGAGAATACTGGGCAGAACCATTGGTACGCCGGAATCGTGATTATTTATTCCCTGGCTATAGCGCCAAAAACTTGATGTGGGAGAACGTGATCTCAAAACTTCTTCACAATTCTGTGTAACTGACCAGCAAGTGCACTGGGTCGTCCAAGTAATACCTTACGTGAGTAAGGATCGATCCCACGGAGATTGTCGGCTTGAAGCAAGCTATGGTCATCTTGTAAATCTCAGTCAGGCAGATTCAAATGGTTATGAGATTTAGATAATTAAAATATAAATAAAGTATAAAATAAGATAGAAATACTTATGTAATTCATTGGTGGGATTTCAGATAAGCGTATGGAGATGCTTGTGCTTCTGAATCTCTGCTTTCCTACTCTCTTTATTCAATCATTCATACTCCTTTCCATGGCAAGCTGTATGTTGGGGGATCACCGTTGTCAATGGCTACCATCCATCCTCTCAATGAAAATGGTCCAAATGCGCTGTCACCGCACGGCTAATCATCTGTCGGTTCTCACTCATGTTGGAATAGGATACATTGATCCTTTTGCGTCTGTCACTACGCCCAACACTCGTGAGTTTGAAGCTCGTCACAGTCATCCCATCCCAGATCCTACTCGGAATACCACAGACAAGGTTTAGACTTTCTGGATCTTAAGAATGCTGTCAATTGATTCTAGCTTATACCACGAAGATTCTGATCTCAAGAAATTGAAGGCTCTGTTGTCAGGAGAGACAATCAAACGCATGGACCAGGAATCCAAGAGATATGCATTCAAGCTTGTTTTCATGTAGAACAGAAGTGTTTGTCAGGCACGCGTTCATAAGTGAGAATGGTGATGAGTGTCACTTGATCATCACATTCATCATGTTCTTGTGTGCGAATGAATATCTTAGAATAAGAATAAGCTTGAGTTGAATAGAAAAACAATAGTACTTTACATTAATTCATGAGGAATAGTAGAGCTCCACACCTTAATCTGTGGGGTATAGAAACTCCACCGTTGAAAATACATAAGTGAAAGGTCTAGGCATGGCTGTGAGGCCAGCCTCCAAACGTATACAATGATCAAAATAATAACATAAGATGTAAAATAAATCTCTAAAAGTAGTTTTTATACTAAACTAGTAACTAGGGTTTACAGAAAATGAGTAACTAAGTGCAGATAGTGCAGAAGTCCACTTCTAGGGCCCACTTGGTGTGTGCTTGGGCTGAGCATTGAAGCTTTCATGTGTAGAGACTCTTCTTGGAGTTAAACGCCACCTTTGGTGCCAGTTTGGGTGTTTAACTCCAGCTTTTATGCCAGTACTGGCGTTTAACGCTAGAATAGGGTAGAAAGTGGGCGTTCAAACGCCAATTTGCGTTATCAAAACTCGGGCAAAGTATGGACTATTATATATTGCTGAAAAGCCCAGGATGTCTACTTTCCAATGCAATTGAGAGTGCGCCAATTGGGTTTCTGTAGCTCAAGAAATCCATTTCGAGTGCAGGGAGGTCAGAATCCAACAGCATCTGCAGTCCTTTTTCAGCCTCTGAATCAGATTTTTCTCAGGTCCCTCAATTTCATCCAGAAAATACCTGAAATCATAGAAAAACACACAAACTCATAGTAAAGTCCAGAAATGTGAATTTTGCTTGAAAACTAATAAAAATATACTAGAAAGTAGCTAGATCCTACTAAGAACTACCTAAAAACAATGCCAAAAAGTGTATAAATTATCCGCTCATCACAACACCAAACTTAAATTGTTGCTTGTCCCCAAGCAACTGAAAATCAAATAGGATAAAAAGAAGAAAATATACTATAAATTCCAAAATATCAATGAAACTTAGCTCCAATTAGATGGGCAGGACTAGTAGCTTTTTGCCTCTAAATAATTTTGGCATCTCACTTTATCCTTTGAAGTTCAGAATGATTGGCATCTATAGGAACTCAGAATTTAGATAGTGTTATTGATTCTCCTAGTTCAGTATGTTGATTCTTGAACACAGCTACTTTATGAGTCTTGGTCGTGGCCCTAAGCATTTTGTTTTCCAATATTACCACCGTATACATAAATGCCACAGACACATAACTGGGTGAACCTTTTCAGATTGTGACTCAGCTTTGCTAGAGTCCCCAATTAGAGGTGTCCAGAGCTCTTAAGCACACTCTTTTTGGTTTGGATCACGACTTTAACCGCTCAGTCTCAAGCTTTTCACTTGACACCTTCACGCCACAAGCACATGGTGAGGGACAGCTTAGTTTAGCCTTGTAATGGGGTTAGGGTTCGTCCGGTTTTTCCTTTTCACTTGGATTTTATTCCTTTGGGCCCTCCTATCCATTAATGCTCAAAGCCTTGGATCCTTTTTCCCTTGACTTTTTGTTTAAAGGGTTATTGCCTTTTTGCTCTTGTCTTTTGGTTTAAAAAGCTCTTGGCTTTTTCTGCTTGCTTTTTCTTTTTCTTTCTTCTTTTTTTTTCTTTTATTTTTGCCATTTTTTTGTAAGCCTTGTTTTTCACTGCTTTTTCTTGCTTCAAGAATCAATTTTATGATTTTTCAGATTATCAATAACATTTCTCTTTTTTCATTATTCTTTCAAGAGCCAACAATTTTAACATTCATAAACTTCACTATCAAAAATATGCACTGTTCAAGCATTCATTCAGAAAGCAGAAAGTATTGTCACCACATCAAAATAATTAAACTAATCTCAAGGATGAATTCGAAATTCATGTACTTCTTGTTCTTTTGCATTTAGAACAATTTTTTTTAAGAAAGGTGATGGATTCATAGGACATTCATAGCTTTAAGGCATACATACTAGACACTAATAATCATGTAATAAAGACACAAACATAAATAAACATAAAGCATAGAGAACAAAAATAGAAAAAAATAAATAGACAAGGAGATTAAGGAACGGGTCCACCTTAGTGAGGGTGGCGTCTTCTTCCTCTTGAAGAACCAATGGTGCTCTTGAGCTCCTCTATGTCTCTTCCTTGCCTTTGTTGCTCCTCCCTCATAGATCTTTGATCTTCTCTAATCTCATGGAGAATGATAGAGTGCTCTTGGTGCTCCACCCTTAGTTGTCCTATGTTGAAACTTAATTCTCCTAGGGAGGTATTAATTTGCTCCCAATAGTTTTGTGGAGGAAAGTGCATCCCTTGAGGCATCTCAGGGATTTCATGATGAGGAATTTCCTCATGCTCTTGTTGAGGTCCATGAGTGGGCTCTCTTGTTCACTCTATCCTCTTTTTAGTGATGGGCTTGTCCTCTTTAATGAGGATGTCTCCCTCTATAACAATCCCAGCCGAATTACAGAGGTGACAAATGAGGTGAGGAAAGGCTAACCTTGCCAAAGTGGAGGACTTGTCAGCCACCTTGTAGAGTTCTTGAGGTATAATCTCATGAACTTCCACTTCCTCCCCAATCATGATACTATGGATCATGATGGCCCAATCCACAGTTACTTCGGATCGGTTGCAAGTAGGAATGATAGAGCGTTGGATGAACTCCAACCATCCTCTAGCTACAGGCTTAAGGTCTGGTCTTCTCAATTGAACCGGTTTGCCTCTTGAGTCACTTTTCCATTGAGCTCCTTCCACACATATGTCCATGAGGACTTGGTCCAACCTTTGATCAAAGTTGACCCTTCTAGTGTAGGGGCGTGCGTTTTCTTGCATCATTGGCAAGTTGAACGCCAACCTTACATTTTCCGGACTGAAATCTAAGTATTTCCCCCAAATCATTGTAAGCCAATTCTTTGGATTCGTGTTCATACTTTGATCATGGTTCCTAGTGATCCATGAGTTTGCATAGAACTCTTGAACCATTAAGATTCTGACTTGTTGAATAGGATTGGAGAGAACTTCCCATCCTCTTCTTCTAATCTCATGTCGGATCTCCGGATACTCACTTCTTTTGAGCTTGAAAGGGACCTCAGGGATCACCTTCTTCTTGGCCACAACTTCATAGAAGTGGTTTTGATGGACCTTTGAGATGAATCTCTCCATCTCCCATGACTCGGAGGTGGAAGCTTTTGCCTTCCCTTTCCTCTTTCTAGAGGTTTCTCCGGCCTTAGGTGCCATAAATGGTTATGGAAAAACAAAAAGCAATGTTTTTACCACACCAAACTTAAAGTGTTTGCTTGTCCTCGAGCAAAGAAGAAAGAATGAAGGAGAAGAAGAAGAAAATGGAGGAGATGGAGGGTGAGGGTGAGTTCGGCCAAGGGGGTATAAGGTGTTTGTGATATGTGAAATTGAAAGAGTGATGAGGGGTATATATAGGAGTGGGGGCTTAGGAAGGGAAAAAGAGTTTTGAATTTGAAGGTAGGTGGTGTTTTGGGAAAAAGTGAATGAGGTGATTGGTGAAGGGTATTTGGAGAAGAGTGTTATGGAAAGGTGTGAAGAGGAGAGAAGAAGAGGTGGGGATCCTGTGGGGTCTACAGATCCTGAGGGGTCAAGGACTTTAACATCCCTGCTCCATTTAGGCGTGTAAAACACCCTTAGAGTTCAATTCTGGCGTTAAACGCCAGATTGCTACTTGTTTCTGGCGTTTAACGCCAGCTTTTCTTCCTTTCTTGGCGTTTAACGCCAACTTGGTGCCCTGTTCTGGCATTAAACGCCAGACTGGTTCCTACTTCTGGCGTTAAACGCCAGTCTGGTGCCCATTTCTGGCGTTAAACGCCCAGAATGGTGCCAGACTAGGCGTTTAATGACCATTCTGCTACTCTTACTGGCGTTTAAACGCCAGTAAGCTCTTCCTCCAGGGTGAGCTATTTTTAACGCTGTTTTTCATTCTGTTTTTGATTTTTCAGTTCTTTTTGTGACTTTACATGATCATCAACCTAAAGAAAATATAAAATAACAATGGAAAATAAATAGATATAATTAAATAACATTGGGTTGCCTCCCAATAAGCGCTTCTTTAATGTCAATAGCTTGACAGTGAGCTCTCAAGGAGCCTCACAGATAATCAGAGCAGGGTTGGGGCCTCTCAACACCAAACTTAGAGTTTGGTTGTGGCCTCTCAACACCAAACTTAGAGTTTGGTTGTGGCCTCCCAACACCAAACTTAGAGTTTGAATTTGTTTGACTCTGTATTGAGAGAAGCTTTTCATGCTTCCTCTCCATGGTTATAGAAGGAGAACCTCGAGTCTTGAATACAAGGTAGTCCTCATTCAACTTAAGGACCAATTCTCCTCTGTCAACATCAATCACAGCTTTTGCTGTGGCTAGGAAGGGTCTGCCAAGGATGATGGATTCATCCTCATCCTTCCCAGTGTCTAGGATTATGAAATCAGCAGGGGTGTAAAGGCCTTCAACCTTCACTAGCACGTCCTCTACTAGTCCATAAGCCTGTTTCATTGATTTGTCTGCCATCTCTAGTGAGATTCTTGCAGCTTGTACCTCAAAAATTCCCAGCTTCTCCATTACAGAGAGTGGCATGAGGTTTATCCCTGACCCCAGGTCACATAGAGCCTTCTCAAAGGTCATAGTGCCTATGGTACAAGGTATGAAGAATTTCCCGGGATCCTGTTTCTTCTGAGGTAATGTCTGCCTCATTAATGCTTTCAGATCATTGGTGAACAAGGGGGGTTCATCCTCCCAAGTCTCAGTACCAAATAACTTGGCATTCAACTTCATGATTGCTCCTAGATATTTAGCAACTTGCTCTTCAGTGATGTCTCCATCCTCTTCAGAGGAAGAATATTTATCAGAGCTCATGAATGGCAGAAGAAAGTTCAATGGAATCTCTATGGTCTTTGTATGAGCCTCAGATTCCTTTGGTTCCTCAAAGAGAACTCCTTTCTGTCTAGAGGACGTCCCATGAGGCTTTTCTCACTGGGACTCACGTCCTCCTCACTCTCTCCAGGTTCGGCCATGTTGGTCATGGTTATGGCCTTGCACTCTCTCTTGGGATTTTTTTCTGTATTGCTTGGGAGAGTACTGGGAGGAGTTTCAGTAATCTTCTTACTCAACTGACCCACCTGTGCCTCCAAATTTCTAATGGAGGACCTTGTTTCATTCATGAAACTTAGTGTGGTCTTGGATAGATCAGAGACTATGGTTGCCAGGCCAGAATGGCTCTGTTCAGAATTCTCTGTCTGTTACTGAGAAGATAATGGAAAAGGCTTGCTATTGCTAAACCTATTTCTTCCACCATTATTATTGAAGCCTTGTTGAGGCTTCTGTTGGTCCTTCCATGAGAAATTTGGATGATTTCTCCATGAAGGATTATAGGTGTTTCCATAGGATTCTCCCATGTAATTCACATCTGCCATTGCAGGGTTCTCAGGATCATAAGCTTCTTCTTCAGAAGATGCTTCTTTAGTACTGTTGGATACAGCTTGCAATCCATTCAGACTCTGAGAAATCATATTGACTTGCAGAGTCAATATTTTGTTCTAAGCCAATATGGCATTCAGAGTATCAATTTCAAGAACTCCCTTCTTCTGAGGCATCCCATTGTTCACAGGACTCCTCTCAGAGGTGTACATGAACTGGTTATTTGCAACTATTTCAATGAGTTCCTGAGCTTCTGCAGGGGTTTTCAGATGAAAAGATCCTCCTGCAGAATGGTCCAATGACATTTTTGACAACTCAGACAGACCATCATAGAATATACATATGATGCTCCATTCTGGAAGCATGTCGTAGGACACCTTTTGATCAATTGCTTATATCTTTCCCAAGCTTCATAGAGGGACTCACCTTCCTTCTGTCTGAAGGTTTGGATTTCCACTCTAAGCTTGCTCATCTTTTGAGGTGGAAAGAATTTTGCCAAGAATGCATTGACCAGCTTTTCCCAAGAGTTCAGGCTTTCTTTAGGTTGTGAGTCCAACCATGTCCTAGCTCTGTCTCTTACAGCAAAAGGGAAGAGCATAAGTCTGTAGACCTCAGGGTCAACCCCATGGGTCTTAACAGTGTCACAGATTTGCAAGAATTCAGCTAAAAACTGATGAGGATCTTCCAATGGAAGTCCATGATACTTGCAATTCTGCTGTATTAGAGAAACTAATTGAGGCTTAAGCTCAAAGTTGTTTGCTCCAATTGCAGGAATTGAGATGCTCCTTCCACAGAAGTCAGAAGAAGGTGTAATAAAGTCACCAAGCATCTTCCTTGCATCTCCACCATTGTTGTTGGGTTCGGCCATGTTTGTTTTGTCTGCTTCCTTTTCGAAAATTTTTGTCAGGTCCTCTTCAGAGTTTTGTGCTTTAGCTTCTCTTAGCTTCCTCTTCAGAGTCCTTTCAGGTTCAGGATCAGCTTCAACAAGAATGTCTTTATCTTTATTCCTGCTCATATGATAGAGAAGAAAACAAAGAAAGTGCAGAATCCTATGTCATAGTATAGAGATTCCTTAATGTGTCAGAGGAAAAGAAGAATAGAAGGATGAGGTAGAGAGGAGAATTCAAACTTATGAAGAAGGAGAGAGTCCGAATTGCTAATTGAGGAGGATTGTTAGTCCTTAAATAGAAGAAGGTGAGAGAGGAAATTTTCAAAAATTTTTAAAAGAAAAATAAAATTAAAATTTAAAATAATTAGTTAAAGAATTTTGAAAAATGGTTAGTGGTTTTTCGAAAATTAGAAGTGAGGAAGTTGTTAGGTGATTTTGAAAAATATTTTAAAATTAGTGATCAAAAAGATATGATTGAAAATTATTTTGAAAAAGATGTGGTAGAGAAGATATGATTGAGAAAATATGATTGAAAAAAATTTAAAAAAATTTTAAATTAATGATATGATTGAGAAGACATGAAAAAGATAAGATTTTGAAAATTTAGTTTTAAAACTTTCAAAATTGAAAAAGATTTGAATTGAAAACAAAATTACCTCCTTGATGCTGTCCTGGCGTTAAACGCCCAGAATGGTATCCATTCTAGCGTTTAACGCCCAAAATGCTACCCTTTTGGGCGTTTAACGCGCAGCCAGGTACCCTGGCTGGCGTTTAAACGCCAGATTTTCTTCTTCACTGGGCATTTTGAACGCCCAGCTTTTTCTCTATAATTCCTCTGCTGTATATTTTGAATCTTCAATTCTCTATATTATTGATTTGAAAAGACATAATTTTGAAATTTTTTGAATTTTTTATGATGAGAGAGAAAAACAACAGAATGAAACTAAAACAAGAGAATTTAAAGATCAGACCCTAGAAAATCATCAAGAGCAACTTGAAGATCAATGAAGAACATAATGCATATATTCAAAAAATGCAAGAAAATTAAAAATATGCAAGACACCAAACTTAAAATGTGACACTAGACTCAAACCAGAAACGCAAATTATTTTTGATTTTATGGTTTTATAAATTTTTTTTGTATTTTTCGAAAATTAATTGGAAAAAGAAAATAAGGAATTCAAAATTCTTAATGAGAGTTCCAGGAATCATGCAATGTTAGTCTAAAACTCCGGTCCAGGAATTAGACATGGCTTACTAGCCAGCCAAGCTTTCAGTGAAAGCTTCGGTCCAAATCACTAGACATGGCCAATGGCCAGCCAAGCTTTAGCAGATCATTACATTCAACAGCAAGATTGATAGAAATCAACAAGCTCTTGTGATGATAAGTTGAAACCTCGGTCCAAAAGATTAGACATGGCTTCACAGCCAGCCAGACTTCAACAGATCATCATGAAACTCTAGAATTCATTCTTAAAAATTCTGAAGTCATAGAATAATTTATTTATTTTTTGAATCATTTTTCGAAAATTAAAATTAAAATGCTTAAACATAAAATAAAATTACCTAATCTGAGTAACAAGATGAACCGTCAGTTGTCCAAACTCGAACAATCCCCGGCAACGGCGCCAAAAACTTAGTACGCCGGAATCGTGATTATTTATTCCCTGGCTATAGCGCCAAAAACTTGGTGTGGGAGAACGTGATCTCAAGACTTCTTCACAATTTCGTGTAACTGACCAGCAAGTGTATTGGGTCGTCCAAGTAATACCTTACGTGAGTAAGGGTCGATCCCACGGAGATTGTCGGCTTGAAGCAAGCTTTGGTCATCTTGTAAATCTCAGTCAGGCAGATTCAAATGGTTATGAGATTTAGATAATTAAAATATAAATAAAGTATAAAATAAGATAGAAATACTTATGTAATTCATTGGTGGGATTTCAGATAAGCGTATGGAGATGCTTGTTGCTTCTGAATCTCTGCTTTTTTACTGTCTTCATTCAATCATTCATACTCCTTTCCATGGTAAGCTATATGTTGGTGGACACCGTTGTCAATGGCTACCGTCCGTCCTCTCAGTGAAAATAGTCAAAATGCGTTATCACCGCACGGCTAATCATCTGTCAGTTCTCACTCATGTTTGAATAGGATCCATTGATCCTTTTGTGTGTGTCACTACGCCCAACACTCGCGAGTTTGAAGCTCGTCACAGTCATCCCATCCCAGATCCTACTTGGAATACCACAGACAAGGTTTAGATTTTCCGGATCTCAAGAATGCTGCCAATTGATTCTAGCTTATACCACGAAGATTCTGATCTCAAGGAATTGAAAGCTCTGTTGTCAGGAGAGACAATCAAACGCATGGACCAGGAATCCAAGAGATATGCATTCAAGCTTGTTTTCATGTAGAACGAAAGTGTTTGTCAGGCATGCGTTCATAAGTGAGAATGGTGATGAGTGTCACTTGATCATCACATTCATCATGTTCTTGTGTGCGAATGAATATCTTAGAATAAGAATAAGCTTGAGTTGAATAGAAAAATAATAGTACTTTGCATTAATTCATGAGGAACAGCAGAGCTCCACACCTTAATCTATGGGTGTAGAAACTCCACCGTTGAAAATACATAAGTGAAAGGTCTAGGCATGGCCGTGAAGCCAGCCTCCAAACGTGTACAATGATCAAAATAATAACATAAGATGTAAAATAAATCTCTAAAAGTAGTTTTTATACTAAACTAGTAACTAGGGTTTACAGAAAATGAGTAACTAAGTGCAGATAGTGCAGAAGTCCACTTCCAGGGCCCACTTGGTGTGTGCTTGGGCTGAGCATTGAAGCTTTCATGTGTATATACTCTTCTTAGACTTAAACGCCAGCTTTGGTGCTAGTTTGGGCGTTTAACTCCAGCTTTTATGCCAGTTCTGGCGTTAAGGGTAGATAGTGGGCGTTCAAACACCAGTTTGCGTTATCAAAACTCGGGTAAAGTATGGACTATTATATATTGCTGGAAAACCTAGGATGTCTACTTTCCAATGCAATTGAGAGCGCGCCAATTGGGTTTCTGTAGCTCTAGAAAATTCATTTTGAGTGCAGTGAGGTCAGAATCCAACAGCATCTGCAGTCCTTTTTCAGCCTCTGAATTATATTTTTGCTCAGGTTCCTCAATTTCAGCCAAAAAATACCTGAAATTACAGAAAAACACACAAACTCATAGTAAAGTCCAGAAATGTGAATTTTGCTTGAAAACTAATAAAAATATACTAGAAAGTAGCTAGATCCTACTAAGAACTACCTAAAAATAATGCCAAAAATCGTATAAATTATCCGCTCATCAACCATTTACTCACGTCGCATGACAATGCCGTGTACACATGACTGCCAGATTTTCAAAAAAGCTGATATGTTGCAAAAATTCAGTTTTTTAAGCCAAACTTTGAACTTTCATAACTTTTTTTTATATAGAACTCATTTTCAACCATTCTTGAACCATTGGAAAGATCATTGAATAAATGTTCATAAAAATCTAATTTCGTTGAATTTCCAACTCCGATGACCGAGTTACAGCACTGGCAAAATTGGCCAAAAATTAGTTTTTATCCAAAAATAGAATTTACCAATTTCCAAGAGGTTCACAAGCCACGTAAGTTTTTTGCATCAATATAATACCTCCTAACTATCCCAATTCACTTTTTTACTATCAACCAAGTTCAAGCCTACTTAATTTATATATTCAACTCTAAATTATCATTTTTTCACACCTCAATTTTATCCATAAACATTCAATGCATTTTATCAACTTACCAAGCTTACCTTTCATGGCCTCCGACTGAAAATTCATCAACTTAACTCATAATTCATAATCATACAATCACCAACCAAAATCAAATTCAACAATGTATCAATTTCAACATATCAATTCTATCCAATTACACCAATTCAAGCTTATTCCTATGGACATCTAGCATAGGATTTCATATCATATTACATGGTATTTAAATGAAACTTAAACCGTACCTCTAGGAAGCCAAGATCAAACCCTTAATTCTTGAATTTCACCACGTTTAGGCTCTAAGTTCACCTCCACTAAGCTCAAGCACCCCCAATGATTAACTTAATGCCTCTAAAACTAATCTACACTATTTTCACATAACATACACAATATTCAATCTCAAGGTCTTCATAAAACTTCATGAACACAAGAAAAAATGGCTCTTACTTTTACCCACTGAAATTGGTGATGAAACCTAGCTAGAACTCAAGCTAGAGCTCTCCCTAAACACAAGAATCACCAAGTTTCATAAACACACAAGCCAAAAGTGTGATTCTCATGGAAAAATGAAATTGTAATTTGTTGAGGGAGATGCTGACCAAAATATTTTGATAGGAATAAAGAGGAGGAGATAGACGCGTGGTCATAAACGGTGCGGCAATCGGAGCTCTAGAGAGAAAATTATGGAGGATTGAGGAGTTAGAGTTTTGGTTCCTCACCTCACTCTCATCTCATCTCATCTCAGCGTGTTCTCTCTCTAAAAGGGGGGAGAATGATGCTGAAATTGTTAAGTTGGTGGTTTATGTTTGTGGGCTTGGGCCCAACTTGGGTCCAGTTCACTCGTTTTAGCTTGTTGGCCCAATTTTAAGCTAAAACCTTTAAGATTAGTATTTTAATTTGTATTCTAATTATTTTCACTTTCCCAAATTATGAATTCTAATTTCTCAACCCTCTTCACTCATAATTAATTTTTCTCACTCGCAGTACCAAGTAGACTTAAGCCGGTACTACTGGCTAAAATACCAGTACGTGCTTTTACGCATTTCTTCTACAGAAAATCACATTTTTCTACTCGAAAAAATTCTCTGAATCCAAATATCATCGTTAAATTTTCAAATTATGAATTCTAAATTTTCCAACCCTTTGGCCCATAATTAGTTAATTACTTATTTAATTACCATTTAACCGAATTTTTCATCCTACCCACCTAATTAGAAATTTTTTCCTCAAAATTTAGTTGTCTCAAAATCGCCTTACTTAAACCTTCTTTAACTGCTAATTAAAGTATTAACTTATAATTCCCCAAATCCTCCGAATCCTCAGATAGTATCTGATTTCGCAAGTTTCCCACACTTGGTACAAAATTTCTCTCCTTACACCTCCGAATTTCCTCTCTATCTCAGACGACCTCTCTTTGCTCTTTCTATTCAATCACTTGTAGTATTTTTTGTAGTGCTTCATTCTCTTATTGTGCTTTATGAATATCAGTTTTAAAATCACTCATGACTTACAATTGATTCAAACTCACTCACTTCGGCCACATCCTCCACTCCTAGCCTTAGATCCGTAAACTTACTTAATAGCTCCCCTTCCTTGAGCATCATCCAAGCCACACTCAAAGACTTCTTACTCAAAGCATTCACAACCATATTAGCCTTTTTGGGTTGATAGTTCAAGTCAATGTTGCAGTCTTTCAATAAACCTTTACTCCATACAGGTAATGCCTCCAAACCTTCAAAGCAAACACAACGGCCACTAGCTCCAAGTCATGCGTCGGGTAATTCACTTCATGAGATCTCAGTTGCTATGAGGCATAAGCCACCACATTCTGATGTTGCATCAACACGCAACCTAAACCCTTTAATAATGCATCGCAGTAAACTTCGAATGGTTTATTAGGTTCAGGTAACACGAGTACTGGCGCTATAGTTAATTTCTCCTTCAAAGTTTAAAAACTCTCCTCACAGCCGAATATCCACACTAACAGTGCATCCTTGTCAATTTGCGAAAATAAAGCTTCACAACTCCTCATGATGTCGCATATGCACAAGTTTTGTCTTCTGTGTTCACAGGTCGTGTTCTAAGGAACTAACGTCCCAATGGTTAGATCTAGGAATTGCAAGTGACGCTGAAGTAAGCTCGAGTAGATTTTTGAAATGTACCAAGCTCAAAAGAAGAACGAACAACACGAACGGTAGTCGCGAGAAATTGGAAGGATAGCTTATATTGCAATTCAAGCAAAGTCATAGAAAAACAATGGAATGCACCAGAAAGAGAATTAAAGCACATCTCAAGAAAAGAATCCAAATCAAGAACCTTTGATAGAGAGAACAAGGAATATCAAATCAATTAGGTCTCATTTGATTCTAAAAAAACACAAGTTCGCGAAGGAAGGCAATTCAACTGCAAGTTTCCAAATATTTAAGGATCACTGGATTGTACCAAAACAAGCCCAGGCTCACTTTGAAAGGTACAAGTTTTATGAATGCATACATGTGAGTAAATAATAGGATTGGGAAGATGATCAAATCATTTTCAAAGAAGGAATCCGAGATCAAAACTCCAATACAAGTTACAAAAGAAGGATAGATCGAATCACAAAGATTTATTGGCACTCTTTCGCGCATAAAGCCTCCTGTCGTCTCTCTTCTTCACTGCCATAACCGGTACTCCCTACAGGGAAGCACTTGGTCGAATGGACTTCTTTTCCATTACATCCTTCAACTAAACCCTAAGTTCTTCCAATTCTAACGGTGCCACCCTATATGGTGCAATTGAAACTGGTCTAGCTTTTGGCACTAAATTTATTGCAAATTCAATCTCTCTCTGAGGTGGAAATTTGGTATATCTTCAGGGAAGACTTCGGTAAATTCTCGCACAATCAGTATTTGATTTAAGTCTTGCTCATCCCCTAATGGATTTGCAACCAAAAGGATAAATCATTGGCATTCTGCTCCACTATAATTCACCTTTGCCGCATTCAAGTAATAACTCCATGCAACTACCAGTCCTTCTAATTTCTCAGACATAAATCGGATAGAACGCTCAAAACAATCCTGTAACACTCGATTTACCGACAACCAATCAAACCCAATATCAAATCAAGCTCAATCATTGGCAAATAGATAAAATCATGTACAAACTCTCTGTCTTCCACCTTAAAAGAAACTTCTTGACATCCTAGTATAGTCACTATAACTTTTGAAGTCGGAGTATGCACATGTAAATCAAATGCTAATTTTGACACCTTTAATCTTAAACCAGCAGCTTTATCAAAGTCTATGAATGAATGAGACGCTCCAATATCATACAATGCAGTTAACACTTTACCACCAATTTCACATTTACCTCTGTTCAAAGTCTCTGATCTAGGAGCTTCATCCGCCATCACAGCGTACACGTGACCTTGTTGTTGGGCTCTCCCGGCATTTCGATTGGCCTTCTCGGGACAATTCTAAGATAAATGACTAGCTCCTCCACAATGGTAACACAGTCCTAATCTGGCTCTACATGGTATTCCCGGGTAGTAGCTTCTACATCTTTTATAGGTCAAGTAATTATAAGGTTGCCTCCCATATCTCCTTCCTTGATGATTGTTGTTGTTATTGTTCCTTCAGAAGTTGTTCTGGCATTGTTAAGGTTTTTAAGTATAATCTCTCCTCTTAAAGTTCCGACCTCTAGGAACCGAAAATCTTGCACTTTTCTGGTTGTGGTAACCACCACGGTTGGTACTTGTAGCTGCATTCTTTTTAGAACAATCCTCTACCACATACTTTTTGTTTACTAACTCTGCAATGCTCTTGACCTCAAGAGGAACTACAGCTTCCATAATATCATCCCTCACGCCATCTTCATACTTCATGCACTTCCATTCCTTAAACGCTTTAGGAGCACCCTGACAAATACTCGAAAAGCAGCATAACTCTTCAAACTTGCTCGTATAAGCAGCCACTGTTATGGATCTTTATCTCAGTTGTAGTAGCTCCAACTCCTTAGCTTGTCTTGTAGAGTTCGGGGAGTATTTCTTATAAACTCCTCTCTGAACACCTTCCAGGTGATTATCTCATCCCCATTTCCTTGATGCAGTAGATGGTGAGCTCCTTGCCACCAGTGTTACGCTTCTTCAGCTAGCTAATAAGCAGCAAGTTCAACCAACTGACCCTCAGGTACATGTTATTCTTGCAGTGCCTTTACTATTGCTTGAAACTAATTATAGGCTTCATTCAGATTAGTTGAACCCTTGAAGATTAGGGGATTGACCTTCAAAAAAGTTGTTAAGGTCTTCAGACCTCGATCAGCTTGATGGTTTCCCAGTCCATTACCATTTCTGTTTATCCTTTCCATATCCTGGTTCATAGCTACAGCATTTTCTTGTATCGTGTTGACAAGGTTAGTCATAGCCGCTAAGAACGTGGCCTAATTGCCAGGATGAGCGGTTTGCTCATTTCCTCTCTGTCCTCGTCCTCGATCTCGTCCACAAGTTGCCATTCAGGTCCTGTCTATACCAACAAGTGATATCAAGGTGATCAGTCTCAATATCTCAAGTTAAGTGCTTCAAATTCTGAAAGGTATACTAATGAACTTCATGCTAAACATATCAATTTGATACCCTAAATAGCACAAGCACTAACTTAAAGTATGCATTGAAGTATAAATAGTCCATCCCTCAGGCTTACGAGGACGAACTGCTCTGATACCATAATGTAACACCCTACCATTCAAATCCTTATGCTCGAGGCATAAGTCAATGATAATAAGGTGATACGAGAAGGCTGAAAAGGAATTAAAGAAAATCGTGAGCACAAACACACATATAACGAAATATAGCACATTCAGAAACATAGGGTAAAATAAAAACTTAAAGGAAGAATAGAGTAAAGATAGAATATATATATATATATATATATATATATATATATATATATATATATACGTGTGCAGTTGATAACAGTCATATCACTCTCCAAAATACATCAAAACCTCTATGGGCAAAGTTTCAAAAGAATTATATACATATACATCATTAAAGCTTTCCAAAATAAGAAGGGAGGAATCTAAGCAAAATACAAAACAAAATTCAAACTAAACTTTGCCGTCTTCCAAATGAACTCCAGCTCACTGCGGAGCACTTGGCCTAAATTTGAAAAACAAGGAATATATACAAAATGAGAATCCCGACCCATGGTTCCCAGTATGGTAAAAATGCCAAATAGATATAATATAAGGTAACAGGAACTCTGTAAGTAATCTTAAATTCCCATAAATCAGTTGTTTCATCCTAGGTTCTCACTAATTCGCAATTAGGTAACTATGATAGGGGATTCTAGTCTACTTCACCTTTTTTAAAGTTTCAACAACTCTCCAAACTCCAAACAGAACAGCCTTCAGTGTCAACCGACACCAGCATGAGGAGCCTCTCAGATGTTCAAACACAAGCAAGAGAAACAAGTAATACACAAGTAGATTCAGGTAAAACAATTATCACATAGTCATATACACAAATTAAACAAGCCAAGACAAGAAACAATCCCAAACAATTCATTCAAATGTAAATGATGTATGCCTATCCTATGGCCGATGATATCATCTGTCGGTTATACAGCTAAGCCCGACATGTCCGGTAGCTAACCCTGGACAATTCCTGCATGTGCGCATCTCTCAAGAGGGATTCACATATCTTGGAGGAATAATATCCAGAAAGGTCTAAGTGTCTGGCCACATCTTGTGACAGAGGGATAATATCTAGGAACAAGTGGGATAAAACCACCATCCTTGTATCTACCCCAAAAGATCAAATATAAACTAGGAGTAAGCGGGACAAAGCTACCATCTTTGCATCTACTCCAGAAGATCAAACCATAACCTGGAGCAAGTGGAATAATGCCACTGCATCTACCCAGATAGGTATATCTCAATCAAACTCCATTTCGTTATCAAAATTCATCCTCAATCTCATTTCACTTCATTCAAAATCATAATCAAGATCAATCATCATCACCTCTCATTATCATAATCATCCTCAATCAAAATTAATCATCATCAGTTCTCACTATCATAATCATCCTCATCACATATTTCATTACATTTAATCCATTTTTCTTCAATTTACTATCTCAACTCACAAGGTCTCATTCCTAACTCCTCTACGCTCTATTACGCCGGCTGTAGACACATAATATGGTTTATAGAGGTTTAGAATACTAGAAGAATGGTTGAGAACTTAAAAATTCATGTTCAGGAAAATAGGATGGTCATGTGCACGCATGCCTTCCGCGTACGTATGACTTCAAAATTTGACAGTGTCGCGTACGTGGACCACCTTTCATTTACACGAGAGTACTGGACAAAAAAGCTTGCCCGCGTCGCGTGACACTGCAACGTACACATGAGTTTCAAAGTTAGCATTGTCGCGTATGTAGATCACACTCACTTACACAAGAGTACTGGACAGAACCATTTACTCCCGTCCTGACACTGCCGCGTACGCATGACTGCCAGATTTTCAAAAAAGCTGATATGTTACAGAAATTCAATTTTTTAACCCAAACTTTGAACTTTCATAACTTTTTATACAAAACTCATTTTTCAACCATTATTGAACCATTGGAAAGATTATTGAATAAATTTTCATAAAAATTTGATTTTGTTAAAATTATAACTTCGACGACCGAGTTATGGCCTGCTGAAGTTGGCAAAAAACTAGTTTTTATCCAAAAATAGAATTTACCAATTTCCAAGAGGTTCACAAGCCACATCAGTTTTCTGCATCAATATAATACCTCCCAACTATCCCAATTCACTCCTTTACTATCAACTAAGTTCAAGCCTACTTAATTTACACATTACAACTCTAAATCATCATTCTCATACCTCAATTTCATGCATAAACATTCAATGCATTTCATCAACTTACCAAGCTTATCTTTCACAGCCTCCGGCCCAAATTCATCAACTCAAATCATAATTCATAAACACATAATCCCAACCAAAATTAAATTCAAAAATGTATCAATTTTAACATATCAATTCCATCCAATTACACAATTTAAGCTTATTCCTAACGGCATCTAGCCTAGGATTTCATATCACATGACATGATATTTAAATGAAACTTAAACCATACCTATAGGAAGCCAAGATCAAGCCCTCAATTCTTGAATTTCACCAAGTTTAGGCTCTAAGTTCACCTCCACCAAGCTCAAGCACCACCAATGATCATCATAATGCCTATAATACCAATCTACATTATTTTCACATAACATACACAATATTCAATCACTAAGGCTTTATAAAACTTCATGAACACATAAAAAAAAGTAGCTCTTACCTTTATCCATTGAAATTGGTGATGAAACCTAGCTAGAAATCAAGCTAGAGCTCCCCCTAAACACAAGAATCACCAAGTTTCATAAACACACAAACCAAAAACGTGATTCTCATGGAAAAAGTAAAACTGCAGTTTGGTGAGGGAGATACTTACCAAAATATTTTGATAGAAATGAAGAGGAGAAGATGGGCTTCGCGTGGCCCTAAACGGTGCGGCAATCGGAGCTCCGAAGAGAAAGTTATGGAGGATTTAAATTTGTGGAATTAGGATTTTGGTTTCTCACCTCACTCTCTTCGCATCTCAGCGTGTTCTCTCTTTGAAAAGGGGGAGAATGATGCGAAAATTGTTAAGTTGGTGGTTTATGTATATGGGCTTGGGCTCGCATTTACTCGTTTTAGCCCGTTGGCCCATTTTTGGGCCAAAACCTTTAAGATTAGTGTTTTAATTTGTATTCTAATTATTTTTACTTTTCCATATTATGAATTTTACTTTCTTAACCCTCTTCACTCATAAATAATTTTTTCACTTGTAGTACCGAAAAGACTTAAGCTGGTATTGCTGACTAAAATACTAGTACGCATTTTTTCTGCAGAAAATAACATTTTTCCACTAGAAAAAATTCTCCGAATCCAAATATCATCTTTAAATTTTCAAATTATGAATTTTAAATTTTTCAACCCCTTTGACCTATATTAATTAGTTACTTATTTAGTTACCGTTTAATCGGATTTTACATATCTACTAAGTAATATTTTAATAATATTATCCATCCTTATAACCCCTTATTGTGCCACGGCTTCTTTATATATAAGCCACCTCCTTCTTAATCTTTATTGGCTTCTTTATATATTAGCCACCTCTTTAATCTTCATTTTCTTCTACGAGGACCTAAAGAAAAAAGAGAGAAAGAGCGAGAAAACTCACGTCAAAAGAAAAATTTCTATAATTTTAAATCTTATGTTCGACTAATTTCAAAACAAATTAAAAAAAATTCCGCCAAAATTCTGAACCGATTAAAGTGTTCTTCTCATCCTCCTCTTCAATCTCATACCAACTTTCTTGAAGGAATTTGAGGTAGGATTTTTTTTTTCTTTTTTCCTTTATAGTTTCAGTTTTGAAATAATGTACGGAGGAAGTCTTATTTTTCTTGATTGTTTTGATTGAAAACTAGGTAAGAAATTGGTGTTAGAAGTTCCAATAAGAAAATTAGTTTTGAACCTGAGAGAAGGGAAGGGTTTAATTAAATTAACTTGTGTGAATTGTATTTTGAGTATGTAATTTATGAATTTGATGACTGAAAATTTATGTTTAATTGCTTGTTTGAGATTGGTTATTTATTATATATAAGCCTGAATATTTGATATTTCTCAAGAATGTTTTAGCTAAGTCATAGATTCCTTTCAAAGAGGTTGATTTGTTCATTTTAATGTTGTTCATGAGGTGGAACTGAAGGTTAAATCTGGAAGAATGATTATTTAAAAGGTAAGGAAAACATTTAAAGAAAGTATTAATAAGGAGTAAAAGTTTAAAGTTTAAGAAATTAAGGTTTAATGAAGCAAGGTCTAAGCTTCACGGTTTAAGGGGTAGAGTTTAAAGTTTAAGAAATTAAGGTTTAAGGAATTAAAGAATAAGGTTTAAAGGTTTAAGGAATAAATATTAAGGAGAAGATTGAGAAAGATTGAATAATTTGAATTAAAAAATATGATATCGAGTACAATCTTGTGAGAACGGCGATACGTAACGCTCCTTTGAGATATTGTGCATGAGGCTCAGTGGGGACGGTGATACGTAACGCCCACTTGAGACCGGAAGAAAGGTTTCCTGTGAGGACGACGATACGTAATGCTCATGGAGGGGACGTTGGCTAAGGTAGGGACGGTGATATGTAACGTCTATCTCAAGACTACTGTCGGGTATCGGGCAACAAAGCGACAGGTGAGCTCACGGCCTATATAAAAATAAACATGCATCATACTTGTTTGTCGCATAAATCATTTGATGCTATTGTTGAATATATGAATGTGTTTGATTATTTTATTTGAGACTTCATGATATTTTTTAATGTGTCTAATATGGTGAATTGAATGTGTTTGGTTAGAACTAAGAAGAAATAAAATGTTAATCTCAAGGAAGGTAAAGGAAATACTATTGTGTGAAACTATTGCTAAGAATCCTAAGTTCTCACCCCTCCTCTTTTCCGCTACAGATGGAGATGGGCATTGTGTTCTATGAGATGTATGAGCCGTTTGTGTATGAGGATCCTATTTTTGTGAGTTATTTTATCTGTACGATATCTCGTGTTAGATTTTACATACTATGTAATAAACCGTTCCTGCACCCCCAAGATAGTCTCAATTTCAAACCATATATGCCATACGACTTTTCTTTATCATGCTTACATCCGAACGGACCTACACACACATTTTTTGCTCATCCAACGCATGAGGTTTCACCTGAGCCTGACCCAGACAATGTGCATATCCCGAGCCTCCACTTTCTGCCGTGGATTAGTTAGCCACCCAGTATGGACCAGTGGGCGAGGCCTTCATGCTAGCCTATCCTAATGGACCTATCCATGAGAATGGGGACGTTGGCAACTGATGAGCGGATATTTTATACACTTTTTGGCATCACTTTCATATAGTTTTTAGTAGTTTTTATTTAGTTTTTATTAAGTTTTTATAGGTTTTAGTGTTAAATTCAGATTTTTGGATTCTACTATAATTTTTTGTGTTATTTTACAATTTCAGATCTTTTTTGGCTGAAATTAAGGAGCTGGAGCAGAAGTCTGATTCAGAGACAGAGAAAGCACTACAGATGCTGTCCAAATCTGACCTGCCTGCATTCGAAAGAGCTTTTCTGGAGCTACAGAAGTCCAAATGGAGCGCTCTTAATGGATATGGAAAGCTGACTTCCATAGATTTCCAGCAATATATAATAGTCCATACTTTGCTTCGGATTAGAAGGCACAAAACTAGCGTCCAACGCCAGCTTCCTGCCTCCTTCCTGGCGTCCAGCTCCCAAAGAGTAGAGACCAATGTACAAATGCCCAAAAAGGACCCCCTAGCTGGCGTTCCATACCCCAGAGAACTCATAGCACGTGGATCTCATCAAAACTCAGCCCAAACACTCACCAAGTGGGCCCCATAAGTAGATTTTAGCACTAAAAAGACTGTTTTACCCTTACTAATCATTTGTTTAGTATTTAAGGGATTAGATTCATGTTATTTGAACAATTTTTCAGATCTCATTCAGCATATTTTCGTGTATTACTTTGTTTTTCACATCAGTATGAGTTTCTAAACCTCCTAGGTTGAGGGGAGGAGCCCTACTGAGTCCTATGAATTAATAAAAGTATTACTGTTTCTCTTCGATCCGTGTTTGATTAATTCTAAGAAGTATATCTGATCTTCATCATGGTGAATAGGATGATTTGACAAATTAGCTCTGTTCATCACATTAAGACGAACGTGCCTAACAAATACCCGCGTCTACTTGGGTTCAGAATGCGTCTTTCACTGGACAAGGACGAACCAACAGCTATGTTTATACATCTCTTATACGGCTAATCCACGACTTCGTTGGAGACTTCTCGAGACATCAGTTTAGCCGATTTCTGGGGAGATTAGGGTCTCTGTGGTAGAGGCTAGAACCCAAGGTGCAACATTCTATGATCCGGAAGATCTGACCTTGTCTGTGGTGTTTTGAGTAGGATCATTAAGGAGAATGAACTGTACGAGCTTCACCCTCAATCAGAATGGATCCGCACTAAACCTGGGATTCAGATCTGTAGGAGTGTTGGTAGCTACTCAAACCAGTGTCAATCACATACAGCCTGCCATTGAAGAAATCACTCACAAGCAAAGAGAGCAGTAATACCAGAGTTAATTCAGAAAGACAAAGCAACTTTAATCCTCAACTCTATTCCTATCTCTGTTTAAATATTAGACCTTTTTCTCTATTTCTTTTATGAATAGTTTCCCCTTATCATGAAAACATATAAACCTTCTGATCTGCCTGACTAAGACCTGTAAGATAACGATAGCTTGCTTCAAACCACAATCCTCGTGGGATCGACCCTGACTCGCTCAGGTATTACTTGGACGACCCAGTGCACTTGCTGGTACTGCTGTACAAAGGTGTGGGGATTCGTGCACACTAAGTTTTTGGCGTCATTGCCGGGGATTGTTGAGTTTGGACAAACTGACGGATTGTCTTTCTCCCTAGATCAGGTAATTTTTATTTTATTTGAGTCTTTTATTTTTGTTTTCTTCTTCTCTAATTTTCAAAAATTTTAAAAATATTTTTTAAAAATATTTTTCTTTTCTTTGTTCAATTTTTGTTCTTGGTATTGAGTCTTGCATGTTCTTGTTTTTCAATTCCAAAAATTTTTAAACTCTTTCAAAAACCTTTTTCATATATTTTATCTTTGAGCATCCTTAGCTTTTTGTTTGAGTCTCTTTGTTTGTGTTCTTGATTAAGTCTTTTATTTTCTTCTTCAATTTTTGAAAAATTCAAAAACCTTATCAAAATTATTTTTATTTTCTTTGTTTAATTTTTGTTCTTAGTTTGAATCTTTTGTGTTTGCTCTTGCTTGAATTTTTCGTTTTCTTCAAAGCTTGCTTTCAAAAAAATTTTAAAAATAGTTTCTTTGTTTAAATCTTGTCTCAATTCTTTAAGTTTGGTATTTTCTTATTTATTTTCTTTTGATTTTCGAAAATATTTATTTAGTTTTCTAAAAATTTTATGTTTTGTGTTTTTTTTATGTTCTTGTGTTCTTTGAGTCTTTGAAAATTTTGTTCTTTGTGTTCTTGTTAGTATTCAAAGTATTCTTGAGTCTTCCTTTTGTTTGATCTTAAAATTTTTAAGTTTGGTGTCCCTTAGTGTTTCCCTCCAAAAATTTTCGAAAATAATGGGTGCTAGATCAAACAATTTTAAGTCTTGTGTCATTTACTTGTTTTTCTCTTTCCTCATTAAATTCAAAAAATAAAAAAAATATCTTTTCTATTTTTATCCTAACCATATTTTCAAAATTTTTAAGTTAAAAATTTAGATTTTAATTTTTAAATTTTTATCTTATCTTATCTTAGAATTTGATTTTTAAAAGTCAAATCTTTTCAAAATTAAAAATCTTATCTTTTTTTCAAAAATCATATCTTTTTCAAAATTCTTATCTTATCTTATTTCAAATTTAAAATTTCAAAATTCAATTTTTAAAATCCAAAATTTAAATTTCAATTTTCAATTTTCAAAATTCAAAATTCAATTTTCAAATTAAAATTTTAAAATTTTAATTTTAATTTTCAAATTTCAAATCTTAAATTCAAATCTCTTTTAATTAATTACATAACTTCTCTCTAATAAATAAAATAAAATAAATAGTTTAATTATTATTTATCTTCTCTACCTCTACTTCTCCTTCTACCTCTTCTATCTTCATTTTTCCTTCTTTATCCTCTACCTTTCTTAATCATGAACCCAAGTGGGAATGAAAAGTTCAGAAGAACTCTGGGATCTTATACAAGTCATTGTTGACTTCTATGGAAGAAGTATCAGCATACCTCACATCAAAGCTAGTAGCTTTGAAGTGAACCCTCAACTCATTACTCTAGTGCAGCAGAACTGCCAGTATTCTGGGCTTCCTCAGGAAAAACCTACAAAATTCTTGGCTAATTTCTTAAAGATTGCTGACATAGTACACAGTGAGGAAGTAGACCAAGATGTCTACAGATTATTGCTTTTTCCTTTTGCTATAAAGGACCAAGCAAAAAGGTGGTTGGATAACCAGCCTAGATCTGGCTTGAAAACTTGAAAACAGTTAGTGGACAAGTTTTTAAATCAATAATTTCCCCCAAGGAAGATGACCCAGCTGAGGCTGGACATTCAAGGCTTCAAACAAGGAGATGGTGAATCCCTTTATGATGCTTGAGAAAGGTATAGGAGGATGTTAAGAAAATGTCCCACTAAAATATTTTCAGAATGGGTACAATTAGACATCTTCTACTATAGACTTTCTGACATGGCTAGAATGTCTTTGGACCACTCTGTTGGTGGTTCAATACATATGAAAAAGGCCATTGAAGAAGCTCAAGAGCTTATTGAAACAGTTGTCATTAATCAGCATCTGTACTTAGCTATTGAGACTTCTATAAAAGGAGAGGTTAAGGCAGTAACTACTGAACCTAACCCTCTAGAACAGGATGGCCCATTGACTCAGCAACTGCATGCCCTTCCCAGCAACTACGGGACTTACAAGAGGCTTTGCGAGAAACTCAGGCTTCTAACAAGAATGTAGAAGCCCAGTTGAGTCAAACAAGGCAGCAGTTATCTAAGCAGATAACAGAAGAATGCCAGGCTATTCAATTGAGGAGCGGGAAATCCTTAAACACCTAACCTCAGTACAACCAAGTCTTTGTACAAGATGACTCTAGGCATTCAAATGCCCAGGGAGGCAGCACCCTTGGCGTTGAACGCCAGGAAAGGGCAGAGATTGGCGTTCAAATGCCCGAGGAGGCAACACCCTTAGCGTTGAACGCCAGAAAAGGGCAGAGACTGGGCGTTCAAACGCCCAAGAAGGCAGCACCCTTGCCGTTGAACACCCACAAGGGGGCAGTGTCCCAGGCGTTGAACGCTAAGAAGGGGATAGCAGCATGGGTGTTGAATGCCCAAGCAAGGGAGGTCAGTCACTCACTGATAACAACCCTGCTAAACATGGTAGTAACCCCCTTTCCAACACACATGGCACTCGGCCTTCATCAACTAAGATTGATGAATATAAGGCTAAGATGCCATTTCCTCAGAAACTCTATCAAGAGGAAAGGGATAAATAATTTGCCCATTTTGTGGATTATCTCAGAACATTAGATCAAGATCCCTTTTGCAGAGGCTCTTGAACAGATGCCTTCTTATGCTAAGTTCATGAAGGACATTTTGAGTTATAAGAAGGATTAGAGAGAAGTAGAGACAGTAGCTCTTACTAGGGAGTGCAATGCAGTCATTCAGAGGAACCTTCCTTAGAAACTGCAGAGACACCCTAACACTCTTCTTAGAGCCACAGAAGTGAATCCAAGAGAAGAGTGTCTGGCCCTCATTAGTACCAAGGAGGCCAAACCTCAGGAGCATGCTACTGAGGGACTTAAGGCAATCACGGACCAGAAGGATCTTGAGAATGCCATTGAGCACGCCCCTACAGAGGAGAAGGGACCTCGAGTTGAATCTTCTCTGGGTGTGCAAGAGGAGCCTGTGACTCCCACAGAGCACGCCCTTGCAGAGGTGAAAGAGTCTCAAGAGCTATATTTTCTTGGCGTGCAGAAAGAACTGGCAGATGAGCAGCTGGCTCATTTCCCAGCAGCCCTTAAGGAGCTGTAAGTCAATATTTCTTCTACAGAGGTATTGGAAAAGAAGACTCCCTACACAGCCTATCTAAAAGGTATTTTTTTTTGAAAAGAAGGACCTAAGGAGAGATGAAATAGAGGTACAATATCCTAATTCAGCATGAGCTGCCAAAGAAGATACCATATCCAGGGACCTTTCAGATCCTATGGACTACTGGAGAGATTATTTTTGACAAAGCCTTGTATGATCTTGGTTTAAGTTTAAATCTGATACCTTCCACTAAGGCAGAGGCCCAATCTGGAGAGACTGGGAATGCATTGAATGCCAGTGAGAAAGATCTCACTGGGCGTTCAACGCCCAACCTGGCAGCAAGCCTGGCGCTAAATGCCAGTGAAAAACCCTTCACTGGGCGTTTAATGCCCATCCTGGCAGCAGAGCTAGAGTTGAACACCAGCCAGGGAGCACCGGCTGGGTGTTCAACGCCTAAACACTTATGCTTTCTAGCACTGAACGCCAGTGAGGAACCCCTCACTGGGCGTTCAACGCCCAACCATACAGCCATTCTGGCGCTGAACGCCAGCAAGTACATCCTTGTTGGGCGTTCAACGCCCAGAATGCTAGAAGAACTGGCGTTTAACGCGAGTAAGGGTGGACAGCATGGGCATTCAATGCCCAAAGAGCTATCAGAGCTGGCGTTGAACGCCAGTAAAAGCACACCCTTTGAGTGCTTAAACCCCACTCAAGAACACTCTATCTCAGACCCAAAGGAAACCATAAATACCATTGAGGTTCCTTTGCATGTATTTCTGCAGTGCATGAGTTCTGATGACTACTCATCCTCGGATGAGGATGAAGACACCAGAGAAGAGAAAGTTGCTCGGTACCTAGGAGCTCTTATAAAGCTGAATGTCAAGTTATTTGGTACAAAGCCTCTGGAGGAAGAACTTCCACTGCTTACCAAAGAACTCAATGCTTTAGTTCAGCAGAGGCTACCTTAGAAGCTTCCAGATCGTGGATGCTTTCTGATTCCTTGCACCATAGGCACTATAACCTTTGAAAAGGCTCTGTGTGACCTAGGGTCAAGTATAAGCCTCATGCCACTCTTTGTAATGGAGAAACTGGGAATTCAAGAGGCACAAGAAACAAGGATTGCCTTACATAAGGGCTGGATGGTGTTCAAGGTTCTTGACCCTCCGTTGCCCCCTGACAAGGGAGGCACTTGCATAAAAGATTCAACATCCGAGCCTCCACCTTTGGATGGAACCAATTCAATCCCTCCTAAGACCAAACGTAAGTTTGGTGTGGGATGTACACTATCCACAAAGGAGGAAGGCTCCAAAAGGAAGATACCTAGGGGCTGGAAAAACAAAAATATCCTTACTGAGGGCTTTTCACCATGGAAAATGGTAATGTTCACTAATCTCATCATGGTATTCACCATGGAAGAGGGAAGTGACAAAAGGGGACACCAGCATATTGCTGCAAGCCCAACCCTTCCTCAGGCAGTGAACAAGATCCTGTCTCTTGAGCGTATTACGCTATTCTGTGAGAGCACAGGAAGGAAGCTCCCAGTAAGAAGTAAGAATTTATTCCTCTATGACTATCTTCCTCCCTGAAAGGAGTTGTCCGTCAAGCTAATGACATTAAAGAAGCACTTGTTGGGAGAAAACTCAACCTTAATTAATTATTTTTATTTTCTTTTATTTTGATTTTCTTTCAGTTATTTTTAGTCATGATCATATGCAGCAGTCAGAACAGAGACAGAATTTTACAGTAGTAAAAACAGAACACTCTAGATGGAGTGTTAAAGTTGAACACCAACCAGGGTATCCCTGCTGGGCGTTCAAAGCCCCTCATGGACAGCATTGCTGGCGTTGAACGCCAACCAGGGAGCAGCCCATGGGCGTTCAAATGCCAATGCAGAGAAGAAGAGAATTTGAATTCCCTAGCCTCTCAGGACCAGTAGGTCCCACAGAAGCTCAACCTACTCCACCTTCTTCTACCATATTCTTCCCCATTGTTCATATTTGCTCGAGGATGAGCAAAACTCTTAAGTTTGGTGTTGCAAAAGCTTTGCTTTTTGACTTCTACCACTCCTAAGTACGGAAGAAGAGGATGGAGCAAACTAGAAAGCATGCACATGAGCCTGTGCAGCCGCCTCAACAAAGACAAAGGAGTAACATTGAAGAGATCAAGCACTACATTGGATCCTCAAGGAGGAGCACTAGCCACCATTATTCAGGTGGATTCGTTCTCTTTTATCTCTTTTCCTTTTATTATTTTTCTATTTTCTGTTATGTTTTGTCTGTTCTCTTATTCTAGTTGCATGATCATTTGCATTGATGCCTTAAAAATTGTAAAATGTTCCATATATCCCTCACTATGATTAAAAGAAAATCTTTATTTAAAGAATTGAGAGATAAATAAATTTCAAGTTTAAAATAAGAGTAGTTTAATTATGTTGATGTGATGGCATTGCTTTTATTTTCTGAATGTATAAAATAAACAGTGCATATTTGAAGTTGTAATTTTAGAATGTTGGCTCTTGAAAGAATAAGGAAAAAGGAAAAGTATTATTAGTAATCTGAAAAATCTAAAAATTGATTCTTGAAGCAAGAAAAAGTAGAAAAAAGAAAAAGAAAAAGCATGTTGCGAAAGAAAAAAAAATTATTATGCATGCGAAAAAATAAATAAAAGAGAAAAATCCATTACTGCCCAAAAATGCAGGAAAAGGAAGGCAAATTAAAAAAGCCAATAACCCTTTAAACCAAAAGGCAAGGGTAAAAATACCCAAGGCTTTGAGCATTAATGGATAGGAGGGCCTAAAGGAATAAAATCCTGGCCTAAGCGGCTAAACCAAGCTGTCCCTAACCATGTGCTTGTGGCGTGAAGGTGTTAAGTGAAAAGCTTGAGACTGAGTGGTTAAAGTCGTGGTCCAAACCAAAAAAGAGTGTGCTTAAGAACTCTGGACACCTCTATCTGGGGACTCTAGCAAAGCTAAGTCACAATCTGAAAAGGTTCACCCATTTAAAGTGTCTGTGGCATTATTGTATCCAGTGGTAATACTAGAAAACAAGGTGCTTAGGGTCACGGCCAAGACTCTGAAAGCTGTGTTCAAGAATCAAAATAATTTTAAATAGGAGAGTCAATAATATCATCTAGATTCTAAGTTCCTAATGATGCCAACCATTCTGAGTTTCAATGGATAGTGAGATGCCAAAACTATTCAGAAGCAAAAAGCTACTAAGTCCCGCTCATTTGATTATAACTAAGCTTCATTTGAAACTTAGAAATTTATTGTATCTTAATTTTCTTTATCCTACTGTGTTTCATTTGCTTGGGGACAAGCAACGGTTTAAGTTTGGTGTTGTGATGAGCGAATATTTTATACGCTTTTTGGCATCACTTTCATATAGTTTTTAGTAGTTTTTATTTAGTTTTTATTAAGTTTTTATAAGTTTTAGTGTTAAATTCATATTTTTGGATTCTACTATGAGTTTTTGTGTTTTTGTACAATTTCAGGTATAAGGTATTTTCTGGCTGAAATTGAGGAGTTGGAGCAGAAGTCTGATTCAGAGACAGAGAAAGCACTGCAGATGCTGTCCAGATCTGACCTGCCTGTATTCGGAAGAGATTTTTCGGAGCTACAGAAGTACAAATGGAGCGCTCTCAATGGATATGGAAAGCTTACTTCCATAGCTTTCCAGCAATATATAATAGTCCATACTTTTCTTCGGATTAGAAGGCCCAAAACTGGCGTCCAACGCCAGCTTCCTACACCCTTCCAAGCGTCCAACGCCCAAAGAGCAGAGACCAATGTACAAACGCCCAGAGAGGAACCCCTAGCTGGCGTTCCATGCTCCAAAGACCATATAGCACGTGGATCTCATCAAAGCTCAGCCCAAACACTCACCAAGTGGGCCCCAAAAGTGGATTTTAGCACTAAAAAGACTGTTTTACCCTTACTAGTCATTTGTTTAGTATTTAAGGGATTAGATTCATGTTATTCGAACAATTTTTCAGATCTCATTCAGCATATTTTCGTGTATTACTTTATTTTTCACATCAGTATGAGTTTCTAAACCTCCTAGATTGAGGGGAGGAGCCCTGCTGAGTCCTATGAATTAATAAAAGTATTACTGTTTCTCTTCGATCCATGTTTGATTAATTCTAAGATGTATATCCGATCTTCATCATGGTAAATAGGATAATCTGACAAATTAGCTCTCTACATCATATTAAGACGAACGTGCCTGACAAATACCCGCGTCTACTTGGGTTCAGAATGCGTCTTTCACCGGACAAGGACGAACCAACAGCTATGTTTATATATCTCTCAGACGGCTAATCCATGAATTCGTTGGGGACTTTTCAAGACATCAGTTCAGCCGATTTCCGGGGAGATTAGGGTCTCTGTGGTAGAGGCTAGAACCCAAGGTGCAACATTCTCTGATCTGGAAGATCTGACCTTGTCTATGGCGTCTTGAGTAGGATCATTAAGGAGAATGAACTGTACGAGCTTCACCCTCAATCAGAATGGATCTGCACTAAACCTGGGGTTCATATCTGGAGGAGTATTGGTAGCTACTCAAACCAGTGTCAATCACATATAGCTTGCCATTGAAGAAATCACTCACAAGCAAAGAGAGCAGTAATACCAGAGTTAATTCAGAAAGACAAAGCAACTCTAATCATCAACTCTATTCCTATCTCTGTTTATATATTAGACCTTTTTCTCTATTTCTTTTATGAATAGTTTCCCCTTATCATCAAAATATATAAACCTTCTGATCTGCTTGACTAAGACTTGCAAGATAACCATAGGTTGCTTCAAACCACAATCCTCGTGGGATCGACCCTGACTCGCTCAGGTATTACTTGGACGACCCAGTGCACTTGCTGGTACTGTTGTACGAAGGTGTGGGATTCGTGCGAACCAACAACTCTGCTTGTGAGTAAGTCCCAAAGGAGGAGGAATTGGAAGAGGATCTAAAGGAGGTCCCTGGATGGGCTAAGGGAGATGTACAGCCAGCAGACGGGCCACCTGCAGACCTGCTCAATGGTGATGTGTGATCTTGGAGTCAAACCATGACGACACCACACTTTTGATGGCATCCGGTTAGGCACGACTTGAGGAGCTTAAAAGAGTTAGCCCTAATTTTATTAGAGTATAGGAGGGGCTAGAAATGCCTAGTCGACTAGGTTAGCCTGGGTGATAACTTAAAGGCTTTATGTATTATGTATCTATTATGAAGGGGTGTCGTGTATCTGAATTTGGTTAATGAGTTTGTGGATAGCTGTACTCTATAATATGTGTGTGTGTATGTGTATGTGTGTGTGTGTGTAGTGTATCTGAATCTGGTTAACGATTTTGTGGATAGCTGTACTCTATAATATGTGTATTGTGTTGTATGTGTGTGTGGATTGTATTTATTTAATATCTGTAGTCGTTTTCCATGGTAGTATGATGTTAATTGCTTCGTATGGACTACCTCGTCTTTTCAATAAAATTTCTCTTTTAAAATATATATAATATTACTTGGAAAGTGCCCACAAATTCTAATAACGACACAGACTTAAATGTTATATCAAAGTTATAAGGTAAACAAGTTAGTAATACTTCACTTCTAGTATGATCATGATCATGACGTACTGGGAGTTAGGTCGTTACAAACGCAATCAAATTCTTAAAAATGAATTTAAATAATGTATTTCGGGAAGAATTTATGAAATTGACAAAGTAGAAAACAAACTAACCTATGCTAGTCTATAAAAAAATGGTGTTGAAAAAAAAATCATTTTACTCATAATAAATTTGATTCCAAATTAAAAAATGTTAGAGGGTCAACTATTTCTATTAATATTAACTAACATTTTTAGAAACACCTTATTTTTATATTATTATGATTTAAAATTTAGTATTTAGGATTTAAAATTTAATACTTAAAATATAGAGTGTTAAACAAAATAATAAATTTTAGGGACAAGTATTATTTTGGTCCCTAAAGTTTAGGGTCAAAATCAAATTTGTTCCCAATATTATTTTGGATTTAAAATTGTCCCCAACGTTTTATTTGGTATCAAAATCTTCCTTTTAACTTTTTACGGACAAAAGTACCCTTCACCACCACCACCACCTCCCTTACTCCCACCAAATACCAATAATCAGATTCAATAACACCAAAATAACATATTATTCAAATTTAAAAACTAACAACATCAAATTCAACAACAAAATCAACACACAACAACAATAAAATCAGAAAAATAATAAATCAAAATCAGAATCAGAAGAAGAAGCAACAGCAGACACAGAAGCAAAAGAAGAAGCAAATGTAGAAGCAGAATCGAAAGCAGAAGCAGAAGCCGAAGCAGCGAGGTGCAGCGGCAAGGACACGAAGTAATGGCGAGGTCAATAGTAGCGGCGGCAGTGGCGGAGCGCGACTCCATGGCTTGTGTCTCCTCTCTCCCTCACGAGCGCTCTCTCCTTCTGGTTCTGATTCTCGACGGCGACGGCGGCTCCAAACTTCGCCGGCGCCGTCCCCCCTTCGTAGCATTGTTCTATTTTATTTCCTTTTCGTTAATGGAATGCACAATACTTATAAAGAAAATTATATGGTACAGATCTAAATCTGTACAGATTTAAAGATTTGTTTACTTAAACCACACTTTCTAAAGCCACACTTTCACTTAAAACCGTAGCTCTTCACAAAGAAAAATGTCACCTAATGGAAAAAAGTAAATTAGAAGATTTAAGAGAAGAAATAATTAAGTTATCAAAATTAATAGATCAAAAATTAATGATTTTAACTAATGTTAACTGTAATGACACCGAATTCTTAAAGTCAATACAAAATAATTTTTCTCAAAATCTTTATTTTACTATAAGTTTTATTGAAGGACTTCAAAAACCTGAAAAAACTTATTTTTCACACGGAATTTCTAAGAAATGTTACCATGGAAATGATTCCCCACATCTTTATCATACTTTTAACCCACAATTAAATTCTATAGTAGATATGCTTGAAGAAATATTAGTATCTATAAAATTTCAAAGAAATAAAGAAAAAGAAAATCCCAAAGAAGAAAAATTTCAAAATATAATCAACATAACAGATTTAAAAGTAAAACCACCACTAAAGTTATGAATATTGAAAAAAAATTAGAAGAAGTTACAATGCTTTTTAAACAATTAAAAATGGCTCAAGAAAATAATATTATGGAACAGGGATTTCAGATAGAAGAAGAATTAGTAAATTCTGAAAATATAGAAAATGAAGAACACATCCTAGATTATTCAAGTGACGAAGAACCAGCAATTCCAATACAAGTAAAAAATGAAGCTGGAACATCTAGGGATAATCAATCTCAATTTAAATGGGAAATAGGTTTTGATAATTATGCTTTTAAAAAAGGATTTATAAATAAAGATTCAAAATATACAAAAACACCATCAAAATACGTTCCTAAAATCCAGGAAATGGAAGGAGAAAGAATGCTCGATTTAGACCGTAAAAAGAATGAAAAAGAAATTTTCGAAAACTGGTTGAATTCCTTCTTATTAGAAGCCTTTACTAATCCAAAACTTAACGAATTATCTGGAAGAGATATTTGGAATTACATAGGGTTTCATACTAAAGGGTGCCACATTTATTACTATAAAAATAACAGAAAAGTTTATAAATGCTTTCATAGATTCTGGAGCAACGCAATGCTTTGCTAGTTCAAACATAAAACTTGATTGGAAAAAATTAAAGAAACCATTAAGAGTTAGAATAGCTGACAAATCAATACATAAAATTAACCAAAAAGCAGAGATGGTTGAAATTTTTATTCAAAATTATAGGTTCATTGTTCCATCTATATATATGTTAGACTCTGGAATGGATTTTATCATGGGAAATAATTTCTTAAAGCTATATCATCCATTCATTCAAGAATTAACATATATAGTTTTAAAAGCACCACACGATTCTTCATTAAATCAAAAATCAAAACGTATAAAAATACCAACTACCACTATAGATAAGATCTTAAATTTAAAATATTTTCTATATTAGAGACATGTTATTTAAATTTATACTTTCAGATAAATATCCCAAAAAATAGTCTTGAAATAAAGATAGAAGAACTTTTGGATGAAATTTGTGCTGAAAATCCTTTAGATGTTAAAAATACAAATAACGAATTAGTAAGTATTAAATTAAAAGATCCTACAAAAGAGATAAATGTTCCAAATAAAATTCCTTATTCCGCAAGAGATAGAGAAGAGTTTTCATTAGAATATAGAGATCTTTTGGAAAAAGGAATTATAAGATTAAGTAAAAGTCCTCATGCGGCTCCAGCCCTTTATGTCGAAAACAATAATGAAATTAAAAGGGGAAAACGAAGAATGGTTATTAACTATAAGAAGATGAATGAAGCAACTATTGGTGATGCTCATAAACTTCCAAGAAAAGACTCTATTTTAGAAAAAATCAAAGGAGCAACTTGGTTTTCATCTCTTGATGCAAAATCAGGATATTGGCAGCTTCGTTTAGACGAAAAAACAAAGAAATTAACTGCTTTTACTTGCCCAACAAAAGAATAAACAAGTGTGTTGCTCTATGAATGGAATGTATTACCATTCGAATTAAAACAAGCCCCAGGTATTTATCAAAGATTTATGGAAGAAAATCTAAAAAAGCTAAATGAATTTGTTTTAGTATACACTGATGATATACTAATTTTTACAAAACAAGATAAGGAAGATCATCTTCAAAAATTATTAATAGTTTTAGTTCTCCATCCAGAGCAAACCCTAAAAAGAGCAGATAAAGCTCCAATTCAAACCCAGAGAACAGGGATAATAAGAAACATTCCTACAAGGGCTAAAATCAAGGAAAAGAAAAGGGTCTGTAGATCTAATCTCAGAGAAACCCTTAACATAGTCCTGAATTGGACTGAAGAAAAAAGGGCAATTTTGGGATATTATCCTGTTGCCAAAGAACAACTAACAAAGCTGGTTATATTTCCAGATGCTTCCCCATCTGATACCTATCAGTTTTTCCAGTATGGATTAATTGATACAATCTTAATTTTTAATGATCTAAAAATTATTAGTGAGTTTCCTGCAGGATTCGTTGATGCAGTAAAGAGATTTAAAAATATGATTGACAATGTAAATCCAAGGGATATATCCCTAAAATTTACAAACAGTCAACCTATTCTTAATGAAGAAGAAGAATGCTTGGTTCCAGCACACCAAGTAATATTCATGTCCGTCTTCCCAGAAAATTTTCAACCAATTGATCAAATTCAAGATTTAACAATTTACAATCATGAAGGAAGGCTAGCCAGCACATTAGCAAGGGTCTTTGAAAGAACTCAAAAAATAACGAAGGAATCTCACACAAGGATTAATTATAAAAGTAGAAATACTCTGCTTATGTCCAGTAAAAGAAATGAAATTGAAGAAAGAGAGATGAGACTCTTGGTAGAATTTGAATCAACATTCTACAACTTATCTGGACTTTTAGAAAAGCTCCCTGAAGGGATAAAGAGAAATCTCTGCTATTTGATAAAAGACAGAGAAGACCACAAGTGCCAGCTATGTGCCTCAGAGTTATCTGAAGAAAGCAATAATGAAACGGAATCAACTCACATGATGAAGGAAGAAGACAATACATCTGACGGTCACATGATAAAAGAAGAGGACAGCACATCTGAAGCATCTCTCAACATTATTGCATAGTGACGTAAGCACTTAGGTCATAGAGCACCAACAATGTAGCTGGTGAAAGAGAACAAACAATGACGTAAGCAATGACGTCATAAGAAGGGTAAGGATGGGAATTGTCCATCAAACCCAACTATTATAAATAGGCTGCTTAGGCAATTGTAAAGGGGCAGACAATAGGAAGCAGGAGGCTAAAAGTACTCATATGCTAGGAGAGCAAGGAGGAAGCTGCCGAGGCGATTCTATAGTCTGAGAAAGAATCCCCTTAGGGAAAAATAGTTCTAAACTCCCCTCTGGAGTTAGTATCTACAATCTCCCCTCTGGAGATAAAAACCCCTTATGTAAAATATACTGAATAAAGGAAGTTTTTCTCCAGAAAGGTACATCTTCATTCTAGTCTTTCAATTATGAATTATTTAGAAAATTTAGAATTAACAGAAGAATCTGATTATTATAGATTAACTGCTTTATTAGATAATGAAAAGTAGGCTGTTCTAAAAACAGAATTAAATCTCAAATCAAATGAAAATTTTGATAAACAAAATCTTTTAAAAGAAGTTTTTAACAGAAAAAATATAATATACTATGGAAAAATTCAACTTGAAGCTCCTATAAAAATAAAATCTGCCAATGGAGAACTTGAAATAGCTTTGATAAATAATAAAGAATTGAGTAAACAGATTGAGAAAATTAAGGATCAACAAAAAAGATCTAAAACTAAAACAAGATTAAAAAAAAACTATAAAAATGAAATCAGAATTATAAATACTAGTAATAATAGAAATTTTCAACATCTTCAAATCTATACACATTATAAACATAAAAGAGTTAAAAATTGGTATCAGAGCCAAGTTAACGATTAAGGGTAACACTTTCTCTTTAAGCAACACTTTTAGTGATACGCTTTTAAACCAAATAAAAACAAAAATCTGTAAATCTGTACCAAAATGCATCTGTACACTAGATGGACCCTACTTATAATCAATTAAAAGATATGACCCAAAACTAATTAATCTCCTATTAACTCTTTTCATCTTACAAAAATTTTCATTTCAAATCTAAACTCACAACAAGAAATGGTCTCTCAATTGAAATTTCAAGGTGTGGCATATCTTAAAGGGCATTGACGGTAATGTGAAAAATATACATGTATCATGTATGTAACAAAAGTGCCTTTTATAAAAATAATAAAAATAAATAAATATTTGTTATTTAATTAATTTGATAATGAACAGTCTAAGATCTGTTTCTTCTGTGTTGGGACTCAGATAGGGATCTTGGACATGGAAGTAGCTTGATTTGCGAGTGCCATATGATTTGTCTTTCACATGCAACCAAATTTAAACAATCGAGTTTAATACTAACATGCAACGTAACATAAGTAAGACAATTTTATAAAATTTCCCCAAATTAATAGACACAACTTTGATGTTCTCACCACCCATGTGCATTTTGCTGTGCCAACTTCTCTCTTATTTAAACATTATTGAACAGAGTAATTAAGAAGCAACCCTTTTGGCCTTTCGGCTTAGCAAGTTTTAAAGGTTAGGTACCTAAGAATGGCGACGCATAATTGTGTAGTTATTAGTCAACGGGTCAAATACTCAAATACCATGAACATATCCGTACTAACATACTTGAACAAATTAAATTAAAGTTCTCACAATAAGATGATGACTAATTTTATGGTGGCTATCAGTTGATATTTAAATTTTGTTTTATTTATTCTTTTATAATAAATTTTAAATTTAAAAATTATTTATTTTTATATTTTTAAATTAAATATTAATTTTTAATTTTTTATAAATTAAACATTATTTTTTAGACATCATAGCAATTATCTATGATAATATGGCAGTAACATATTTTTGATAGGGTTATCATTATCTACGATTGGCCCTTAATTACGTGTTGTAAAAGAGAAAAATGTTTTTCATATTCACCTCTTTTTCGCATCAAGCAAAAGCCATCACTGTATATTTTGATGGATTTAACTAATATACGTTATAAAAGTATAAGTTAAGATTATCAATTAAAAATTTTAATAAAAAATTGTAAAACTTAAATTTTTAATATATTTGTTATTTATTTATTAAAATAAAAAATAAAAAATTCTACTAATAATAGTTTTAAGC
>NC_029794.2:85434623-85435007 GCF_000816755.2 Arachis ipaensis
GTTTAGTTGGTGGAGGCTTATGTCCTCAGAAATTGATGAATCTTATTATAATGTAAAAATTAAATTTTCAGAATAATCCAGCCATCGCTTATTATATTATATTATATCCTTAAATACTAGTAATGGGTAATAGACTAAGTAATCATTTGTATCTTTTTGCCAAATAATAAAGATGTAATCCAAAAAGTGCTACCACAATAATAAGGTGATTGGTTTGAATTTTTATAATATAAGAGGGATAGGGTAGGGAAGAGGAGGTGCATTGATTTCTACAGTGGCAAAAGATACGTATCCTTTTCTTAGTATTAAAATGGAACTTAGATGATTGGAACCATGAATAGCTGCTTCACCACATGTAGCAGATCCCGAAGTTCCTAGGATAGC
>NC_029794.2:85436215-85441673 GCF_000816755.2 Arachis ipaensis
TATATAAAACAATAAAATAAAAAGAAGAAAGAACATACTTTCTCTTATAAAAAACAGAGTCGTTTGGTTTTGGTTACAGCTTATTTAGTGTAAACTACAAGTTTGATTGTTTGTTGAATGGACTATAATTATTTATTCCAAGATATAGTTAAACTTGACATACTAGCTAGTCAACTTCAGTTTTTAGGTAAGAAACTAACCATTTATTTGAATATATGCAATTATCATTATTCACTTGAATTTGCAATTTTGCATTGTGGATACCCATTTATTTTTTTCCTCTCTCAAAAGTCATCTAATTTAATCCCATAACTAAATAAAGGACTCTGCTGTAATTTCATCAAATTTAAGGAGAATTTAATGCAATTGAATGAAAAATTTATTATGGTTGGTCTTGAATCTATGCCTACAAAGCAGACAAACAGAATAGCACATGGTTGTATTGAAGCAATTTAATATACAGTCTTATAATTTTAAGGGTGTGTGTGGTTTAAAGATTAAATTTTATTATTAGAAATGTTATTTCTAGGAATATAATATCTAGGAATAAGATTACTTGAAATAAAAGATACTTATGTTTGTTTATAAAATTTAATGTCTTGAAATGTTATGTAATAATGCTAGGAATAAATAAATTTTTGTTTGGTTGAGTTTAAATTTCTTAGTCATATTATGTAATATGTCAAAATTACCCTTACTCATTCAAATTAAATTATTAATAACTAAAAATTAAATATAAAGCTAATTAAATATTATTTTTTACATTGTTTTTTTTTAATTTACAAAATATCTCTAATAATAAATTTACTAAAATACCCCTAATAATAAATATGTTTAGCTACATACATGCACAACTCTTATACAAGAACACAAACACATAAACAAAATGAAATCAATGTTACGACAGACAACCTCACACATAGAAAAATTATTACAATTATCGAGCGAATGTCTTCTCCTCCATTGGTTCCACATTTCTTGTGCAAGTTGATCTCTCCATCTACCCCAAGCATCACTCGTTTCAATATGGTGGATCGTCTCACCATATACTCCAAGTATATTTTGATCTTCTATCTCATCAATAGGATCCACAACCATCACTCTTCTAATATGATTATGCAAAAGGCAACAAGCAGTTATAATTCTTCCTTGAGTCTTAATAGGATAAAATGATCTTCCCCTTAAAATTCCCCATCTTGCTTTCAATACTCCAAATGCCCTTTCAATGACATTCCTAGCTTGTGAGTGTTTCATATTAAAAAACTCTTGAGCTGTACTGGGTTGATTATGTGGATTAAACTCACTCAAATGATATTTTTGTCCTCTATAAGGTGCCAAAAATCCTTCACAATTCATATATCCAGCATCACATAAGTAATAATGACCTAGTGTGACATACACAATTGAACAAAATTAATGAAAGATCAAATGGTTACTTTGATAACATATTAAAGTCTCAATAAAATACCTTGGGGAACACTAAACCCATTGCAAAATAGTGCATCTCGCAATACCCTAGAATCCGCAGCTGAACCCTCCCAACCCGCCAGTACGTAGATAAATTGCATATCGGGAGCAACCACTCCAAGCACATTGGTTGTTATGTAACATTTTCTGTTTCGTTATCTAGGCTTATCAGCCTCAAGGACATTGACTTTGATATGAGTACCATCTAAGGCTCCTAGGCAATCCTAAAATCCAAAACAAAGATCAATTAACTCAATTCTAAAGAACACCAACCATATGAGATTTAACAACATTAGCAAAATAAATTACCTTAAACCATTTCCATCGTTCATCCATTTTATCCTGGCTAAATGGTTGAGGTTTCTTCAGTAAGAGATTATGACATCTCAAAATAGCAAGCAATACATCATTAAACCGCCTACTAATTGTTTCTTCAGATCTCACAAATTGTCTCTTTATTACTCTAATTTTGACGTCATGTGCTATAATATGTAAAAACATGGCAACCATTTCTTCCACACCCATATTCCTACTTGGTTCTAACCTTCCAACCCTTTTAAGCATGTTACCCTACTTTCTTAACGATTAGTGACTCCTACAGATCAAAAGGCATACACATTATGCCATATAGCTATAAGCTAAGCTATAGGGAAACAATCACAATAATAACAATCCATGTGCTAAATGCCATGGTATTCAGAAAAAGTAAAGCTGTTTTATCAATTTTTATAAACTTGAAGCAAGGAATCACACAAGTATGAAAAGAACAGTAAGTAAAGGCCAATCACAGAATCACTGCAATCCCATTTTCATCATCTTGAAGCAAGGAATCACACAACTATGAGATATATTGCAACAAACCAACCCTCACTTGAATGGCATTTGTTCGTTCCCATCGTAAATAGTAAAAACTAGTCATAAAATTAGTAATGAGTTTTATCCAAATTTTCACAGAAATATTTTTCAGTGGATTAAAAACCAAATCGAGAATTCAAGATAGACAGATAAGTTTCTCTCAATCCATTTTTATATTTGTAGTGTGAATTTTATAATTACTTTTTCTATTTTCTATCAACAACAGGACAGTGGCACTCAACATCAATGAGAATGCTGTTCAGCTAATACAGTAAAGTGTTACTATCTAGTATCTAATATAATTGGTATAGGAAACCACAATTTGATATCAAGAAGTTCTCAATTGAAGCATATTTTATTGCTTGTTTGGTTTTATGGTATCAATCATAAACTCCCATTTAGAGTAGGTGACATGATTCTTAAACTAATTTTGTTTTGATTAATTTCAATCAAACATTTACATCTAAACCCCTGCTTGAGAAGTGTAAAGAGGCCATAAAATGTAGCTCTATTTTGGAAAACTAGTTTTATAGTAAGTTTCAAATGCATGATACTTATTAACCAAAATCAATTGCAAGTTTCTTAACATAAAATCTAATACAAAACAAGCTTTTGCTCCAGCTCATGTTCACAAAATCAATTCCAAACAAAACAATATTTTACAAAAGAAACTACAAAGATATACTATATAACATGCAATATGGCCTTCATGTCAAGTTGTCAACACTAAGTTAAAAGAGGTTTTTGAGAAGAAGCCTACCTCAGAACCCTCAAATTTGATATACTTCACTTGATTTAATTGTTTGAGAAGTAGAAAAGCATGAAGTCCTGTTTGTGTGTCCTTCTCACATTTTCACAGAGTGATATCAGCAAAAGCATTATGAGCAGACAGTGGATCTACCAGTGTAATACACTGTGATATAAAACCATAAGCACAGTATCTGAATCTTTTCAAATGTGAAGCAAAAACATAGATCAGACAGCTACTTGGCTTATAAGATGCAGATTCAGCTTCTTGTTTCATGAAAAAACTAAAGAATACCACAACCAATAACCTTTTACACCATGATTTTACTACCAATCTCTCCGTTAAGATGGAACTTTTCCTTTTAAGTGGAACCTCAGATTTAAACTATGAATCTGTTTGTTCTTTAGTTCACTTTAAAAAAGAGAAAGAGAAAGCTTGACATAAAACTCCAACCAATCTAAAATTCTCATATATCAAATCATCAAAGCAAAACTGAAAAGAGAGAAAGAGAAGGAAACATCAACATACCAAAAAGAAAAAAATGCTCAATTAGAAGCAGCAACAGCTATAATTTCTTGTTGAAAGATGGTATTGGTGCGAATTGTGAAAATAAAAAAACTTCTGTTCATAGGAAAGAAATGTTAATACGAAATAAAAGAAGTAAAAGATGGTATTGGTGCGAATTATGGTTTATATTAAATCTATGGCTTGACTTGAGTAGTGAGTCATTTATATGATGATGCAATAACAATGACTTGGAACCAACTAAACTAAAATGCAAACTCTGACTCAAATTAAGGAAGAATACTTATTAGAGATACAAATTGCAAATTGGACAGTCAAGTCAAAATTTAATGAGATAGTTATATTACATTGATGATTCATCATTTCATTTCACTCATAATTATGTTTACTTGTTGAAGCTCGCATGATATCAAGAGCAGGATTAATAATTCTTTTGCCTAATAAAAAATCTTCTTTTGCTTCACAACTGGAAATCAAATGCATACAACACAAGTCCAAAGAAATCCCTCAATCAAGCATGGTCCAAAAAAATAACAACCATAGTAGCAAACTCTCAAACACAACATTGGAGAAAATCTCCATCATGCAACTCAATGCACATACTCCTGACAAAAACATAACTAATATTTATAAAAAAAAAACTTGTTTCACATAACAAAATATCACAGCCAGCAGAATCATATAACTTATTCACAAAAAATTAATGTTTTTTTTTCTAAAAATCCTTTCAAACATGAATCATTATCATAAAAACAGGAATGAGTAGACAGAAAGAAGTATTAGACCTAATCAAAGCAAGATATTAATCACTATTAAATACTATAATTAATGAGCTCAGAACTGAAACTGAAATCACATTCCAATTCCAAACAAATTAAGTTAATAATATTTCAAACCTAGAACAAACCTGTTCTTGAAAAAGATGAACAGGAACAGGAAGATGCGAGGAGGGAGAGAGGCAAGGGAGACAGCACGAACACGAAGCACAACTCGAGCAGACGCAGAGGCGAGAGACGCGCGAGCAATCGAGCTCAGACGGAGGAGAGAGGCCACGCACAACCACACAACGCATAGGATCTGAACAGAGTCGCGATGATGGCGGTGAAAACGCAGTGGCGGTGAACCGAGATGAGCTGTGATGACGAACACAAACGAGAACGATTTCCTTCTAGAATAAGAAGCGTGGTGGCCATGCAAATCCAAATCGGCGGCGAGGCGGCGCCGACGCCGGTGGAACCTCCGTGAATTTGAAGAAAAGCCTCGTTAGGGATTGGTTTTCATGGAGGAGGGGCTCTCTGCTAGGGTTTCATTTTGTTTGAAATGAATTGGAAAAAATCTGAAAAGAAGGGTTGGAGTGAAATTAACAAGGGTATTTTGGTCTTTTTACTTTGTTATACACATTCCCTTCCCATTGGAATCAAAGATAACCAGGGGGAGATGGGAATTAAATCAGTGGGATTTTGATTCCAAAGAATAAAACTTGCCTGGGAATATATTTTAAAACTTTGAAACAAACATGGGAATAAGATATTCCCATCTAAACATTCCTGGGAATGCTCTAATATTCCTCCAACCACACACCCCCTAATAGTAAGATACAAAAGCTAAAACCCTACTTCCACAGGTACCACCACATTTGATCTCATTTAGAGGTGAAAAAAAAAATCATAGTAGATCAACAAAGAAATAAGAGTCCAGTTTTGGTTTTAGGTTGTCCGTCTACTTTAAATCAGACTCAAAGAAGTCATAGATTATATTACGAGTTTCATATTTTTTAAAGATATAACTATTAAATAGTTTATAAAACGAGATATTTTTATTTTTTGAACTAATTTTTATAGTTGATTTAAAATTATTCAATCT
>NC_029794.2:85441854-85461445 GCF_000816755.2 Arachis ipaensis
TTACATACTAAAAGACTATTTATTGTGAGAAAAATATACTACAAATTTGACATCTTTTAAAGATATAATCTCTAAATAATTTATAATGTGAGATATTTTTCACCCCTAACGGCAACTTATCTCACTCGTTTGTGGATATTATCAACTTTGGCATTCTAAATCTTAAAATTTTATTCTTGATGACAGAAATGATGACAAAACTCCCTATAATTACCCATCAAAATGTGTTTATAAGAAAAATGTCTCCACATCCTTATAAGTTATATTTCATTATCCTTTTCAATTGATGTGAGATTTCACATTTCACCCCTAATGAAATTCAACGTCCTTGTTAGTACAAAGATTTTAATTCTGTCTATCTCTAATATCATATGTAAATGTAACCGCACAATTCACCTGCTTGTAGATATAGTCTATTTTGGTACTCCAAGCCTCATGTTTTTGTTATTAGTGGTAAGAATGAGGGCAAATTCTCCACATTCACCGATCAAAATGCGTCCACAAAAAAATACATCCACATCTTTATAAGACATGTTTTGTTCTTCTCTAATTGATGTGAAATTTTACATTTCATTATTGTCACTTCCAACTAATTAACTCTAACTCTAATTTTTCTAGCCCATGGCCCAACCCTACCATTGCACTCACCACCGCATTAGTTACTCCCACCTCCTTCCTCCACCTTTTCACCATGTCCACTCCCATACTCCCACTAAATCATTTTTTATCGTCACCACCACCTCGTCTCTTGTCCTCACCCTTACCCTTACCTTTGTCTCCAACAAGAACAATATAACACACTCTACCATTCAATATCATCTCGTTACCATTATTTATGCCGCAAGCCTATCACCACTTAATCCTTCAAACACTTCATCAATAATAACCAGTATTCAAATTTAGAGAGAGAGAGAGAAAGAGAGAGAGAGATGAAAGCAACTATGTCCCGTGTTGGGAGTATTTCTGTCTCTTTCAAGCCTCGCCACCCTTCCTTAGAGTGCCTTCTTGGATATCTCTTCACCTTCGATGATTGCAAGAAGAAGTCGGCTGAAGGACTCAAAGAAAAAAAAAGGAAGATTTTTTAAGAAGTTATTTTTGCTCTCAGCAAGAAAATGAAAAAACACAGAAGATTAGGAGTTGGAGTGATGATGATATGTTGAAAGAACGATGTAAGATCGAAAATGAGGTGTTAAAATTGAAGTAAGAGTTTAAGATAAGTTGAGACGTTTTTAGTTTATAATTATTATTTTTGTCAGAGATATATAAATTTATTCAAACATTAATGTTTCTTAAAAAAATACTATTTTAAAAATTTATTGTAATATTAGAGATAATTTTAAAAATAAAAAATCATTGAAAAAGATTTTAATTTTAAACAAAATTCTTGATAACCATAACAAAACTTTATCCCATTTTTAATTAACCAAGTATTACATATGATTTTCAACAAATTTTTCTAAATTTGGGTAATAGATGATTCTATAATCTATATAACAAGAAAATACCCATAAATCATAAAAAAGATCACAAATCACAATAATAAAATATACAATAGTTCTAAAAAGTTAGTCCACTCTCTCCCCTCTTCCTTAAATCTCACCCTCATAAAAGCTTTATCTTTCAATTGGAGTCACTCATGTAGAATTATATAAAATTGAATACTAAATAGTAATGGTTAATATGAAGTAAAATGAGCTGTGATAATTCTAAAAGTAGTTTTGTTTTTTAAACTTCTTTTCTTTTAGATTGAGCAACAAATTATTTTATTCTTTCTTTTCTTTTCTTTGTTTTTCTCTATAGTTCTATCTCACTTCACTTTTTTGTTTCTTAGAGAATCTGCAAAATTATTTCTCCTAATAATAAGTGAAAGAAAATAAATCCTTAGCAAAATCAGTGAAAATATTATAAAAAAACTAAATACTATATAATACAGAGAAAATATAACATATTAACCAAAGTTTAAGGAAAATCAGTGATATTTATGTGTCTATATATATTATTACCTAACTTTTACTAAAGACAATTTAAGTAGATTTTTTTATTATTATTTTAGAAAGATGATGTTTACTTATATATTAAGACTTGGAATTAAATGTATTTTTCTGGCCTCATCGTCAATTCATCATCATATGCAATGAAAGTGGGCTCCCCACTCAATGCCAATATGCCATATTTTGTTCGTTTATTTATTTATTCCCTCAGATGATTTTAAGCATGGACACAATTTTGACCATATATAATTAAACACTGTTTTTGTGGTGGGTTTAATCCCTGCATTTTATTTAAAGTTGCTCAGCTGCTTCAAGGTGGACATCTTTGTGGAACCCACCCTCTGAAGTTCCACCCAAAAAATCCCACCCACCCAAATAACTGTAAAGTAACTAATCTACCTTCTTTCTCCTTATAACAAAATAGAAATAAGGAGTTTGTTATATAGAGATAGAGATGGATTAATTGGTTGTACTTATTAGTCTTTAATTTGCTCTAGTACACTTAGTAGAGTTATATCATTTTGTTTTCTTTCTAATTATATGAGATGTACGAAAAATACATTTCTTATAAAATATGTGTACGTTTTTATCTAATAATAATACTATATAACCATAATATTTAATTTAAAATGAATACATTAGTCTACATACCAAAGACACCATGCATTAATGGTAATATAAATGTAACACTTATTTAAAGCCAGCACGAAAATCAGTATGGTTTCGTAGTGGTGGAGCTAGTACATGAGAAGGGAATTGAAGCAATACTCTCCCTTCCCAATTAATAACTTTTACAAAATTAAGTCTTTAATTTTTTAATTTAGTATCTCCTTAATTTTTTTCATCTTATATTTTTTTATGTTGATCTAATTAAAATACTCATTCAGCCACACTTTTTTTAAGCTACATTTGAAAAGCGTAGCCTATTTTATGAATAGGTTACGCTTTTCTCCGTGTTGCCTTTTTATAAGAGAAAAAGATACACAATTGTGGCATCATTTAAAAAGTGTAGCCTTAGGTATTTTAGAAATCACTTATAAAGCGTAGCCGTAGGTTGATATTTATAGGTTCACTTTTTTAATCAAAGGAGGCGCTTTTAGAAAGTAGCCTATTTATTAAGTTTTGGGTGCGTTTTAAAAGTGATGCCTAATGTATCTAGAGCAAAAAATTTGACACTTGGTGAATTTTTTAATTTCCCTCTTAACTTTTTACAGGTGTAAGCACACACACTCTGTAAGCTCACACTTAGTGAAAATTTTCTTTCCATAGCTCAGAAGTCACCCTTTAAGAGAAAACCCTCCAAGTCCAAAACACGAAGAAAACCCTTTCAGAAAACCCTCAGAAGGCACCGCGCGAAGCTCGTGAAGCCTCACCATCGCGAAGATCATCGCACCCCAGTCCCCACTCACCACTCAGCGCCACACCGTCGTGAAGATCGTGAAGCTCACATCGTCGTGAACCCTCCTGCACTGATCGTCACGCGCCGCCCATACCATCGTTGATCTCTGCGCTTCTCGTCGTCCTCTCTGTGCTTACATCATCGATTAGGTATGTATTAATTTTCATTTGATTTTGAAATTTGAGGGGTTTAGGGTTCCGATTTTAGAAACCGATTTCCGCTTGGTAATCAGAAACACAACAACTATGCTCTTATTTATTTCTTGTATTTCAATTAGAATGTTGAAAGGTTATCATTTAAAACCATGTATTTTAAATGACGTTTGAATTTTGCAGGTTTCGGTTCAGCCTTTTATATTAAAATCCCAGTTGTATAGCAGTGTAAAGGACAGAACGCAGGTGGACAGGGAATTGGAGGTATGATAAATTTCATAATCTTTGTGTTTTAATTTACTAAACATTAAAGCTTTGATGGATACGTGGTAATTGGGTTATATATCTTATTTGTGCAATTGTGCAGTCTCTAAGGAGAGACAAAGTTCTGCGTATTTTCAAATTAAATACTGGACAAGATGATTATGCTATAATGTTTTTGGATGACTACATAAAGCAGGTTAGTTTGTATTATTATGATTCCAACTTTCAAGAATGCAGTGTTGGGCCATAGCATAAAATGTTCATTCTAGTTTTAATGCTACTGAATTGTCCCCATCTTGGATGTCTTAGTTTATTTCCTTTTTGATTTAAGAATGTAGTTCACTACAACATGAGTTGTTTCTACTGACCTATTTATGCTTCTGAAAGGACTGTCACTGAAATGTTCCATGTATCTTTTCTGACTATTGATCCATAGATAGATCAAGTTTTTAAAAGAATGGAAGGAAAGAAAGAAATGGAATATGAAGTTTTTGGGTGGTTCAAAAATTATGTTCTGGATTCGAAGCTGGAAACTGGCATTGAACATTGTGCGTGAGATTCACTAATAAGCTTATTTATACCATATAATAATTCCCAGTTCTGTTTATTACACTGTCTACTCTATAACAAATCCTTATAATATGGCAAATGCCTTTACTTTGGAAGAATCGGAATGCTAAACATAGGAGTGTCAAGTGCATCATACAGATTTATATTCAGATATACTAATATAAAAGATGATATTTTCTGATTTATCAGCTCAAAATCTTTATACTTTGTTATCTCAGGGAATTTACTGAATCAATTTCTATAATTAGCGAAGTGTGCTTCTTGATGCAATGTTCACTCTTGTCACTTGGGGGGAAGGTGAAGGACAGCCACATCAGCCACATCACACTTGATGTCTATATGCCTTTTTACTTGGCTAGCTACTCTTTTGCTCTGATTTCAAACCTGCTAGAACCAACAGAATGTGTCAGTATTCTTGCAGTTTTTTCCCCTCCATTTTCTTGCAACACAGATAAAGGATTGGTTCGCATTGGTGGTGACGCCCACTAGGGAACTGGCGTTCCAGCTAGCAGAGCAGTTCCGCTTAACTGAGATAATTAGCAATTCCAAACAGCCATCTGAATGGCATCCAAAGAGCCACTGGTGATCTCTAACAAGGACGCGATGAGGAAATGGTCAAGGGCCATGATTTTAACATTAAAATTGTTGGTTCTGATATCACACGTGAGAATGATGGCTTGGCAATGAGTTCGCGTAATGTGCGCCTTTCTACAAAAGACAGGCTAAATCTATGATTTTATTTTATTCAGATATGTATATTTTAATTAGTTCATGGTAGTCATGGTATTTAATATGAAGCACTTGTTATGATAGTAATGATAATTGTAACGCTGAGCCTATAAAGTCTTTATAACTAAAACTAACAAAACTTTTTTCCCCCGTTCCATCTGTTGCAGGCACTATCCATAAATAAATCTTTGTTAAAAGCTAAATCAGCAGCAGCAGATGGTCAGGTGCATTGTGAGAAGTTGAAAAACTTAGTGGTCCAATGTATTACTAAGGCTGGTGGACAGATTGATTATGCTGAGATGAGTTCTTGTGTTCAATTAATTTGGATTATTTAATGAGATAATCTCTATAGTTTAATTACATATTCAACTTCAAAAATATTCAATCTCAGTTAATATATTATTAGATATTTACAAGTGATGTGCAATATGATTATTGCTAAAGATATCCTAGTTGTATAATTGGTCAGGGAAATTGGATTTGCTTTTATTGCTGTTGTCCTTATTCTTTCTATGGGTGGTCCTGGGAGTTCATTGGACGATTTAACATGATTATGGTTATAAATATTATTATAAATAACAATGTTGGACAAATTTTGAATATAAATAACTTTTTGAGACATTTCATACTTGGATTATATATTTCTCATATGCATGTAGTGGAACAAAATTGTCTTTGCGGTACACGTATATAGAGGGAGTAACGCAAACTGAAAGAATACATCACCAACGCTCTGCTATTAATCCTGAGCACTTGGGACTGATTTAATCTTTCTAACAAGTTATAATAGGTAAAAGAAAGTAAGAATGCAAGGTTAGAGTGAGTGAAAAGCTAGGAATCAATTTTTGACCTCTCAAAACCCGAGGTTACATGTTGCAGAATATGCAGTTTCGAGCAGCAATTTGTGAACAAAACTGGGAGCAATCTAGCCACTCAAAATGAGTGAAATTATTTTTTTATGAAACCTTAAGATGTATAGATTATTCCTCTAAAATTTCAGAATTTTTCAATGTGTGGTTTGGGAGATATGATTTTTAGAAAATGGTCATTTTTTGCAGAAACAATGCTGTGCGAATTCGGGAACAGCAACTTCAAAACTGCATATCTCAATACTCTGAAACTCTTTGGAGGTAAAACCAAAGAGGAATGAAATATTAGGATGTCTAGTATTTTATGTACAAATTTCAGGACAATTCGAATTTTATAGAGAAAGTTGTGTCTTCTGGAAGCAGGGCTGTTCACTGCTGCGACAGCACCCTTTCTTTAAAACAAAACCATATTTCGAGAGGCATAACTTTTTCTAGAAAAGTGAAAATGTTCTGGGACTTGAACTGGGTGAAAGATGGGTAAGTCTGGTTCAACCACACCAAACTTTAGGAGAATCCAACCAATGATGGATTTTATATGATTTTTCTAAGTTGGTTACTGCTTGCTGTTTTTCTGAAGTGTACTAAATCAGTAGCCGGTTTTTAAAAAATCATATAAAATTAAATTCTTAGAACGCAGTTGCAAAACCAAAACCAAAGTACACTTTAGGATTCCTATTTAAAATAAATAATAATATATTAGGATTTCTTTTTATAATATATTAAGTATATGTATAATATGTTATACCTCTTATATTTGCATATGGTTAAGCTAATTGCTATGGCTGAGAATCATATGTTGTTAGCTTTATTGACACTTTAACACTTGAAGTTGTATTGTTATAGCTGAAAATTGTTTGTGCGATTCTGGTTGTTGTAATTCTAGTTTTGTGCTAACTGAAGTAGCACCAAGAATTGTGCTAACTTTATTTTTTAAGTTGGCATAGTTTTGATAATTTATACAACTATTTTTTAATTTTTCAGATTGATTTTAAATATTTTCAGATTGATTTTTTAATTTTTATAATTGTGAATGTCATTATAAATATTTTTCTAATTACTTTTCTATATAATTATGCAGGATAATATTGAAGATGATAATGAAGATTAAGCTGTTTATCATTGTGGTTTATGGGTTAAGATGGAGTAATGTTGAGAATGAATACATGTATGGTAGACTAATTACTTTTATTAGATGATACTTATATAGAATATAATATTTTAGTTTTCCGTAGAGTATTAGTAGTAAATTCTAAGTGGTCTTATGCCTATTTTGATATGGCTATGTTTAATTTAGTGTGAGATGTATGAATATTAGTACTTTTGGATCATTATAAATATATTTTATTTACAGATAATTTTTATTATTTAAAGAAATTATTTAGTATAATTATGTATTTATTTTTATTTTATAATATTTAACTCATTTAATTAAAAATACAGAATTATATATGTAATCATATTACTAAATATTATGTACAAAAAATTATTAGAATATATATATATATATATATATATATATATATATATATATATAGAAAATAAAAAAAAATGAGGAACCTAAGGCTACACTTATATAGAGTAGCTATGGTATACAATGTGACTACGTTTTATAGGTGATGCAGTAGCACTGAAAAGCGTAGCCTATTCTGGTAAAAATGGAAGTTGAAAAGTGTAGCCTTTGGTCTTGTACAGCATCACTTGAAAAGCGCACCCTATTCCCAAACGCCAAAGCGTAGCCCTTGGTACAGAAAAGCGTAGCCTTTGAGAATAGGCAACGGCCGAATAGGAATCACCCCAGAAAGTGTAGCCGTAGCCCAGAAAGCGTAGCCGTAGCCTAAGGCATCATTTTTTTTCACTTTTGGCTACACTTTTCAAGTGTACCTGAATGGGTGTTTTTCTTGTAGAATACCCATTCAGCCACACTTTTTTTAAGCTACATTTGAAAAGCGTAGCCTATTGATAGAATAGGCTACGCTTTTCTCCGTGTTGCCTTTTTATATGAGAAAAGGATACACAATTGTGGCATCATTTAAAAAGTGTAGCCTTAGGTATTTTAGAAATCACTTATAAAGCATAGCCGTAGGTTGATATCTATAGGTTCACTTTTTGTATCAAAGGGGACGCTTTTAGAGAGTAGCCTATTTATTAAGTTTTGGGTGCGTTTTAAAAGTGATGCCTAATGTATAAGACCAAATCCTAACACTTAGTGAAATTTTTATTCCTCTTTCAATTCCGTCCAAAAGCACACACGCACACAGCACCTTCAATTGGAGGAACCCTCACCTTCGCCAATCCTTCGCCAATCCTTTGGCACACAATCCTCACCTTCGCCACACAATCCTCACCTTCGCCATTCTCACCTTCAACACATATCACCTACGACACTCATCACCTTCGCCTTCTCACCGTCGTTGTTGACCGTCGCCACCCAGTCACCACTCACCACATGGCTGCGCCACTCACCAGTCACCAGCTCACCACTCACAAGCTCACACTCTCATCCTCACTCACACACACACAAAAGAGGGAAAAATCAGAAAAGGGGAGAACGGGAAGAAGAAGAGAAGAAGAGAGGAGAGGGGAAGGAAGGAGAGGATGACACCGGCTAGGGCTCTGCCGCGCGGACCATCGTCGTTGCGTGCACTGACCATCGCCTCGCATCTCCATCTCGTGCATTCACTGTCGCCGCTCAGCATCATCGTCACATGTGCTCACTGTCGCTGCTCAGCATCGTCGTAGTTGCTCAGCATCGTCATCACCGCTCACCTGAGAAGGTATGTATCGATTTTCAGTTTGTTCTGTGAAATTTGGGAAGTTTTGGGTTCCAATTTTAGGGTTTTTAATTAGGGGTTGTAGCTTCTGGATATGACACTGATAGGAATTGGGGGTTTTATTGCATAAATGGTTTTAGCTTCCTGGTAGCCGAGAAGCATGTAGCGCAGAGCACTCGACTCCTCAGCTGATGAAGAGTCCTTGATCAAATTCTTGATCTCCTTCACAACATCCAAGTAATCTGAATCTGATAACCACAATCCATTAGTGGAAATTCTTCAGCTTTATCACAACAACGACACAAATTCATCATTTTCTATATTGGGAGAGAATCACACAGAACAGAGGAATCGACGCAGAGCACCTGAAAAGAAAATAGGAGAAGTGCATGTAGAACGTGTGGTTGAGACAGCATACTTGTGCTCTCCATAGGAGGAAGGGTAAGAGAAGAGAGGATCCTGAATTGGATTCAAAGGGGAAGATCTGAATAAGCATTTGGATTGAGAGAGAATGGTGTAGAGAGCGAGGAAAAGAGTTGTGAAGAGGTATAACAGAGAAAAACAGAGGAGCTTGGATTGGAAGATTAGAGGTTTGGTAGTGGTAAAGCCATTTTTGATGTGTTTTGATGTGAGAATGCAGACAATAACTTGTGTCTTTGCTAGCTGCAAGCCTTCCAGGCAATGCTACTTTCTTCTTGACCTATGTGGCTCTCAAGTAAGATAATATTTCATGTTTTATTTATTTATTTACTATTATTCTTCTGGCAATGCTGATTAAGTTTGTTTGTTATATATGCTAAAGGGTGCATTAATGCAAACTTGATTTACAAATGGTGTTTCCATGATCTTGTTAGTTATCATCTTCTTATGAAGTTGGGTTGTGCATATGATTTAATGTTCAACCAAATTAAATGACTTCTATTCTGTTTGTCAGATTTTTTGTTGGCTATGGTCTTGAGCTGTCCTGGTTAGTTCCTCTTATTTTATTCCATTTGAAGAAAAAGTATCTTTGCAAGACTGATGCGGAGGTGAAAGAGGCTTGGGCTCCTGGAGATCTTAGTTATGGGACTAGAGTTCCTGGTGACATGCTCATCGTCACAATCATTTTCTGTTATTCTGTGATTGCTCCTCTGATAGTCCCATTTGGTGCTCTGTATTTTGGCCTCGGATGGCTTATACTAAGAAATCAGGTGAAGTTCTCAGGATTCTATTTACCCAACCAGGATATTAATTGATCTGTGTCATTTTAATATCTTGAAATCTCATGAATGAGTAGTGATTTTTTGTTATCAACAGGCTCTAAAAGTGTATGTTCCATCGTATGAAAGCTATGGAAGGATGTGGCCGCACATACACAACCGCATACTAGCATCTTTGATTCTATACCAAGTTACCATGCTTGGTTACTTTGGGGTGCAGAAGTTCTACTACGCACCGTTCTTAATACCTCTTTCATTACTGTCAATACTCTTTGGATTTGTATGCACAAAGAAATTCTATCCAGCTTTTGAGTGGCCAACGCTTGAGGTGACATACAGTAAATTCCATGTGTTTTGATGTGAGAATGCAGACAGTAATTTGGGCTTTACTGATATTTGATTAATAGTATCATAACAAGTTGGGGTTGGGGTTGGGGTTGAGTTCCCATTAGATATAAGTTATATAACTCTGCCATGTGAAGTGCTACTTCATAAATCCTAATCATTCTTAAGCTTATTATGCTGCATTTGGTTTAAATTCATACCTAATTCAGATCCCTTCACTATTGAAAGTCTACATTTATCTTCCTTTTAAATAAATAAAAAAGGTAGACAGATCATGCACTTTGGATTCATTGGTTAACTTTGCCTTGTCCTTCCAGTGAAAGACTTTCCAGGAATTAAGATTGCGGAGGAGTCGGAATGGAAGAATAGCATTTAGGGCTCAACAGGGGTGGTTAACTTGGCTGGAATGCCCATAAGTACCAGATGGTCTTCGGAGGTTATTGCCTTGTTCCTATCACTATCATTATTGGATTGTATTGACTTAAAGATTCATAGAGTTTTGGTTATTAAGAGATAATAGACATCTTCCCAATGCTCATTTTTAATTTTGCAGATAAAAACAGAAATCAAGCAGAGCATGATTAGAGTAACATCAAAAGTAAGCATATGATTCCTGATGGTACAAATTGAAAATAAACCTTTTTATATGTATATTTTTCTTGACAAATATATGTGCATCAAGTTAAGCAAGTTTTACTTACAAGAAATTGCTTATTCTTCCTCTGACCTATCCATTTAATAGCTTAAAAATCTGGATTCAGCAGAAGTATGGAAGCAGTGTAGGAGTGCCTTTTCTATATATTAGCACAGGTTATTGTACATTAGGGAGATAATATTATAAGTTTTAGGTTTGTGCATCAATTCCTGAGTTTACTTTACTAAAAGCACTAAACTTTATTATTTATTAATTATAAACAGAGATTATTAAAGGAGGTTCACATTATTATTAAACCAATTATCCTCAGAGACTCGTTAGCTATTAGTCTGTTCTGATGTTATGTAAAAGTTTCTTTTGAAAGCAAAACAGTGCTGCTTCTGCATTATTACTATGAAGTCTGTAGTATTTTTAAATTTAACTAAATGAACTAAATAGTAAATACTGCCTATGCTTGTTATTTGATTTGTAGGAAGGCTAAGAGGGGTTAGTATTTTATGATTGCTGTTAGCCTGCTACATCATTGTCTAGAAACAGATTTGCGTTTTAAGTATATTTTCTCATATATTGTATTTTACTTCAGAAGATATAGTTGTGGTTTGGCAAAAATCACGAGTGGTTAGCAAATTGTAAGTGTTTCGAATTTCGATCATATATAGTTTGCCACATAATTAAAAAGATCCATTCCCGAATAAATAATACTTTGATATAATTAAGTTATTTTTCTTTCTTTTTGTACAGGTTTTCCTGGATTCATTTGGATGACATTGTTAATTTAATATATGAAGCACTGATAAATCCCTCCTATGAAGGTGAACTCTTAACTCTCATATCTCCAAAGTGAAATTTATTGAAATTTTGAAAAACCAAAAATTAGTGGATATAGAACATTGGCTAGCATAGATAGTTTGGATGGTGCAATTCTTGATTCTGACTTGTGTGATTTGATTACCATGTTCATATATATCTTTGCTGACTTGTGTGATTTGATTACTATGTTCATATATATCTTTGCAAGTGTGGCCAGCATTTAGTAAAGAACAAAGAAGGCAGAGGTAAATTAATGATATCAGTCATTGATAGTTTTGAGTTTAATTTTATAATTTTTATAATTGCGAATGTCATTATGAATATTTTTTTAATAATTATTTTTCTATATAATTATGCAGGATAATGTTGAGGATGATAATGAAGATTAAGCTGATTATTATTGTGTTTTATTGGCTATAAGATAGAGTAGTGTTGGAAATGGATACATGTATGGTTGATTACTAATGACTTTTATTAGAAGATACTTATGTAGGATATGTTTCTCGTAGAGTATTACTAGTAAATTCTAAGTAGTATCATGGTTATTTTGATATGGCTATGCTTACTTTAGTGTGAGATGTATGAATACTCACAATTAACTTCATTCTAGTACTTTTGGATCATTATTATAAATATATTTTGGTTAGAGATAATTTTTATTATTTAAAGAAATTATTTAGAATAATGATTACAGAAAAATTAGCTATAGAATACAAAAAAAAAAAGAGGAACCTAAGGCTACACTTATAAATAGTAGCCATGGTATACAAAGTTGCTACGCTTCAAAGGTGATGCAGTAGTGTTGAAAAGCGTAGCCTATTCTAGTAAAAATGGAAGCTGAAAAGTGTAGCCTTTGGTCATAAACAGCATCACTTGAAAAGCGCACCCTATTCCCAAACGCCAAAAGCGTAACCCTTGGTGCAGAAAAGCGTAGCCTTTGAGAATAGGCAACGGTCGAATAGGAATCACCCCAAAAAGCATAGCCGTAGCCCAGAAAGCGTAGCCGTAGCCTAAGGCATCATTTTTTTCACTTTTGGCTACACTTTTCAAGTGTACCTGAATGGGTATTTTTCTTGTAGTGATTGGGGGCTCAATTTGGTCAACTCGTGAGTTTGTTCTTTGGGCTTCATGAAAGGAAAACACACCTTCAATGAAATGGACATCACGAGAGACAAGAAAAACTTTCTTTTCCAAATCAAACAGCTTCCATCCTTTTTGCTCAAATGGATACCCGACAAAAACACATTTCCTACTTTGACTGTTAAATTTGTCATTTTTCCTACTTTGGTTATGAGCATAACACAAAGAACCAAAAACTCGCAGGTGTTCATAACTGGGAGCTCTTCCATGAATAATTTCATATGGGGATTTTTCTTTCAACACTAAGGACGGTGTGAGATTGATTAGGTGCCCGGCAGTTAAAACGCATTCTCCCCAAAACTCAATAGGGAGATTACCTTGGAATCGCAAGGATCGGGCAACATTTAGAATATGCCTGTGCTTGCGCTCTACTCTTCTATTTTGTTGTGGAGTTCCGACACACGAAGTTTGATGAATCACTCCTTGTTGCATAAAGTACTGCTTTAAATACATGAACTCTGTTCCATTATCGGATCGCACCATTTTGATGCATTTATTGTATTGTTTTTCAACCAAAACAAAGAAATTTTTCAATGTAACAGACACTTTCGTCTTTTCTTTTAACAAATATATCCAAACAACCCGTGAGCAATCATCCACAATGGTTAAGAAATATGAGGCTCCACATGATGACGGAGTTTTATAAAGCCCCCACAAGTCACAATGAATCAAATAAAAAATACTCGAAGCATGACTATCACTTAATGGAAACTTATCTCTTGTTTGTTTGGATTTTTCACAAATTTCACAAATTTTATTCACCTCTTCGCTAGTACATTTGTCACTCACATTGGGGATCATTTGCACAATTTTAAATGATGGATGTCCCAATCTCTTATGCCACAGAGTCAATTTATTTTCAGCTTTGACATGACTTGCTTGAGCCTTGTGCACACCACGATACCAATAGAGTCCATCCTTCCGTTCACCCGCTCCAATCATGTTCCTCGAAGTGCGGTCCTGCATAATACACAGCTTGTCAGTGAATTGTACAACACATTTTTCTTCATCAGTCAATTGTGGAACAGAAAGTAAGTTGCATTTTAATTTTGGTACATAAAGGACATTTTTCAACTGAAGTCCTCTGTCAAGAACCACAGTTCCTTGTTTGCAAGCAAGCATGTGCTCACCATCAGGCAACCCCACTGGGCATCCTGGAATGGTCCTTTGGTCACACAAATTTTTCAAGGTACCTGTCATGTGGTTAGAAGCACCACTATCGATGATCCACAAATCCCAAATTCTCTTACCATTCATTTTCTCAGATTCAGCTGATTTTTGTTTGCTGATCATATCAACCAATACCTTCCATTGCTCACTAGTTAAACCTGTCATGTCAAGACTCTTTTCTTCTAGGTTATTCACACGACTTCCACTTCTTCCAGTACATGCCACATTAGCACGCATTTGAGCCCCTCGGTTATGCATCCCTTGTCTTCCTGATCCTTTGCCAGTGCCTCTTCCTTCGTGCCTTGGCCGGTCACCCCACCATTTTGGGTAACCCACTATTTAAAAATACTATTTCACATCATGCCCATTTTTTCCGTACTTGAAACACGTCACGGCCTTTTCTCCATGTTCACCTCCCCTTTTAGCCTTGTTGCCGACATGCGCCGCAAGTCCTACAACCAGACCCCTTTCATCCGCCGACTTGGTGATTGTCTTTACCCTTTCCTCTTGAATTAACATCGCGTACACACGATTAAGCGAAAGTAAAGGATCGGTTGCAAGGATACTCGACCTCACAGTGGCATACCTGACATCATCAAGGCCCATGAGGAGTTGGTGAACCTTTTCTTCTTCCCTCCGCTTCTCAAGTTGAGAGCCAATTGAACACTTGCACCCACCACAGATGTATTTGGGAATCTGGTCACAATTTGCAAGTTCATCCCAAAGTATTTTTAACTTTCCATAGTACGTAGCCATGGACGCACCTTCTTGCTTACACCTTGTCAAATCTGCTTTCAACTGCTGTATTTGAGGTCTATTCACAACAGAGAAGCGTTCTTTGATGTCCTCCCATAGCGTCTTCGCATTCTCTGCATACGCCATGATGGTCCACAAGCTTGGCTCGATCGTATTCAAAATCCACGAAACGATCATGGATTGGACCGTCCACCAGTCTTCAAGTTCAGGTGCATCCTTTCCTGGTTCTGTGTGAGTCCCATCAATGAATCCCCACTTTCTCCAAGCTCAAAGAAAAATTTTCACAACCCTCGCTCATTCGTCATAATTTTCCCCACGCAATTGCACCTGCATGATTATGTTTCATGGGTTATCACTCGCGTTGAGGTCGTACGGCAAGTGAGTCTTCTTCTCATCTCCTCCTGAGGAGTGTGGTTTGTCGCCGATGGTCTTCTCTGACTCTGCGTCCATGGTTTCTCAGGTCATCCTCTATTTTATGTGTTTCTCAAGTTAGGCTTTGATGCCATAATAAATAATGGTAATCGGCCTGTTTTCTCTTTGATACAAATAAAATCGACGGTGCCTTTGTCTATAATATGTTTACTAAAATCGACAACTTTGCTGTCAATATTGGATCCAATAAAATCGACGCAATTGCCGTCGATTTTATTATTTATATACCGATAAATTCTATGTCTGTATTTGTGTTTGCTTGTCTATTTTAAAATTAAAAAGCGACAACTATTCCATCGATTTTAATAGATATGTTTTAATTATTTTGTTTTATTTGAAAATTAATAAACAATTAATGCAAATAAATATAAAAATAAAATTTATACAGAATATAGATAACAAGACAAATAAACTTTTAAATATAAAAATAAAATTTATACTAAATATTAGATAATAAGTTTACAAACTTATAAAAATAATAAATAATCCTCTAACATAAAGACTCAAGACAAGATAAATAACTAAACTTAGACTTATATTCGTTTAAATTGTAATCTACTAATAATACAAAATATTCCAAGTAATTAAATAACCTACTCATACTCATCTAAATAATCATCCGAGTCATCAAAATCATCAGAATCATCCTCCCTTTGAGAACTCTGTGGTTGTCCTGGTCGCTACAGAATAGGTGGGAGTTTTCTACCTGAGGCTGGGGTTGGGACTGGGGCTGAAGCTGTGCTTTTCTGAGAGCTTGGAAAAGTAAAAGGAGGAGGTGGGAGAACACGTGATCCAGAACTACTAGAACCCATGGCCCTCACATACTCAGTCAAGCTGCTCAATTGATGACTAAACTGATCCATCTGTGAGTTACTGGTGTTGAGATCCTCATGCAAGGATTCAACTGTCTGTTGCCACTCTCTTTTCTCCCTTTGGTAGCGGTCTTCAAGCTCTCTATATTTAGCAGCATGCTGTTCAACTTCCCTATTGAGTATTATGATTCGTTCTCTAAGATCCAAAACATCAGCGCTGGTGGTCGTGGTTGGCCCATCAACTCGAGGCCGCACCATGGAAGAGTCCCTTACCTCACCCATACCATATCCCCTACCTCTTCGTTTTCCACCCACTGTCTCAATCCATATGCTTTCCTCAGAGACAGGCGGTGGATCAGTTACACCAGCCTCTATAGCAGCCTGTCGCTCTTGCTCAGCCTGAAACATATGCTCTTGAAATATATCCTACAATGAGGAGAAATGATTGATAAACTACTACAAGTATTAATAAGGCATAACAATTAGATAACAAAATAGTTACAATTAATAAAGGTAAGTTACCTTTGTCTTTCGGGAGTGTTCATCAACCCATTGAGTCCTATCCTCTTTGCGAGTATGAGTGTGCTCAAAAAACTCATCCATACGTGATGGTCTTCCAAGCGAATGATTCTACATAATGAGAGAAACAATATGACACACTATCACTGATTGAGGAAAAAAATTGCATCTAAAGTTCTACTACTACCCTTAAAGCATCCAATTCTTTCTTGTTAAACAGGATACATGATGCATCCAAAATAATGATAATAATTTTTTTCATCTACATAGCATCATTTGATTAAAAATTATAGTGATGACTGGAAATAACAGCAAAAGGAATAAATACTAGTAATAATTATTTCGATAAAATCAAAAGCAAAAAAAGATAAAAGAAGAGACCAAACTAAATTCTTTTGTCCTTTCAAATATAACTAATTTTAATGACATTTATAAAATTATCATACTAAAATCTACCTAAATATTATTAAATGAATTGAAATTAAAAAAATGCATTGAATCAAACATAATGCATTTAATCTTATTGTGCTGTGTTCATTGGCATTTTATGCAAGCATTACATAACCAGCCCAGAATGTTCATGTTACATTTTTAACATAATAATTTCATTTTAGAGCATCTTGCCATTTGAAACAGGGCATAGTTAGTTTCAATAATACCATGAAAAATATATGCTGACTAATAATAATGGAGGAAAAACTCACAGCCTTATCTTCTTAGTATTACATGGTATATCCCAAAAAATATGTAAAGTAGAAGAAAGAGTTAAGAACCAAGTCCTGGAAGCCTGTTTCAGGCCGTATATTGCCTTGTTAAGGCTGCAGATCAGATTTGAACCCTGCTGTATGAAACCTTGTGGTTTGCTTCATGTATACATACCTTTTCATGCAACTCACCATTTCAAAAGGTATTGTCAAAATCAAATTGACATAATTTTCACCCTCTATTAAGAAATTAGACATGTGACATTAACAAACATACAAAACATGAGCTACTAGTATTAATTAGTCAATCATGCCATGCACCTTCCAGGGCCGAATGAATATAATGATATATATTAATTGCTGCTACAATGAAAATATTTCACTCTAGTATAGGGGGCTGCTAGTAGGCATGACCTATGTGTACCATACTCAAGATTTAGACATGTTAATTCATAATCAGTTTTCCATGTATGAGTTTAGTATTGATTATTTAATTATATGTATGGAATAGGCATTAATTTTTACTGCAACCTTGCATGAATTTTGTCAGGCCAAGTAGGTTTAGCTGCTTAATCTTTTATTAGTTGTATATAGGTAGCACAAGTTCTTGGCGTGTTCCTAGGCAATTAGTTAAGAAAGAAATACAATACATTTTTTTTTTCAGTTGGTAATGCCTAAAGAGGGTGTCATAAAAATGGATTTGGAATTTCATATCAACAAACAAGCTCAGAAAAATTGGTGATATCCCAAGAAAATGTCAAAAACAATGCACACAAAACTCTTGTCTCTTCTCTATTCCACCATAACAATAATCCTTTGCCTTATATCACAAATCCATTCAAAAACCCATGAAGATGATACCAATGCCCTCATTGAAATAAAAAGATCCATTGACCCAAACTCAGTGTTCCAAAGTTCATTCCTTTATAATAGCACTTTGCCCTTAGACAACACCTCAAGTAGAGTAACAGCACTTGATCTTAACACAATTGGTTATGAAGGGTTCTTAACCCCAGCCATTGGAAACTTAACAGAACTAACAGTTCTCAACCTCAACAACAACAAATTAGAGGGCCATTACCAGAATCACTTGGAAATCTAAGGAAACTAATAAGGATCACAATGTCATCAAACTTCTTCATAGGCAAAATCCCAGAGGAGATAACAGGGTTGAGAAGCTTAACATACCTTAGCTTAGCTCGGCAAAATCCCAGAGGAGATAACAGGGTTGAGAAGCTTAGCTAGAAGAATACCAGACCTCACTGGACTCTGGCAACTCGGCACATTAGACCTTAGCTTCAACCAGTTCTATGGCAATCTTCCTATCAGTAATGAAGATTGTACTTAACCCTAATTCAATTCCAGCAGTAATGAAGAGAAAGCGAAGTCAACCAAGAAGACCAAGAAAGAAATTAAAGAATACCTAATATAGCTTGAAATCTGTGAATGAATTGAAGCATGCAGATCCAGAGGCAGAAGTAATAGCTCTATCGCCAAAGTCACTGATGGCGACGAACCGTTTTGTGTCCAGAGGGACCAGAATCTGCAGCTGCACCAGCGAGAGCACAACCTGCCGTGGAAGCTTCGGCAGAGGGAGAAGGAGGAGGTGGTGCGGAAGAAGGGGAATTAGGTTTCTGAACTTTGGGGGAATTGCGTTTCTGGACGCGAGTGTTATGATTTTTAGTGATAAAAATCGACGACACTTATATCGATTTTAATTTTACAAAAAAGCAACATTTATTACGTCTATTTTATACATTAAATCTACACCGTCTATTTCATTTTAGAAAGCGATCTAGACTGTTCAAATTTATCGACGGTAATGTTGTCAATATTTGAAATAATAAAATGGACGGCGTCTGCGTCGATTTTAAAATAAAAGCATTTTCGACTTCTCGTGCGTCGATAATGTGACGATAATAGGAAAAAAATTAATGCACCATATAAATATCGACGACCCTGCTGTCGATTTTAATATTTTATTTTTTAATTATTTTTTTTAGTAATATCGACAGCAAGCCGTCGATAATTTATCGACGGCAGAAATAGCTGTCGATTTTTGGCGTCGAGAAAAACGCTTTTTCTTGTAGTGATTACTTCAATGATAATAACAATAAAATTGAATTTTACAACAAGTTTAATTTCAAATTTATTTCAATATTTGTATCGGATGAAGTTTGAAAAGAAAACAAAATCCTGAAATAGAATATATAAAAAAAAATTAGAACTAAAGTGAAAAAAAATATGTGCATAATTTATAATTATATTTATAAAAACAAATTAAAGGAAGAAAAAAATTTCTCC
>NC_029794.2:85462050-85520188 GCF_000816755.2 Arachis ipaensis
TTATTATCTAAATAATATTCATTTGATCAAAATTAATTTTAGTTTAAAATTATCAAATATAAATTATATTGACACAAACTCACTTTTACTTAAAATTAATTTTATAAAATTACGTTTCAGTTTCACAGACGCTAATTTAAATACACACTTCATTACAGTCTTGAACTGTGCACAAAAATAAATTTTAGCGTGTCAGGTGTTAGTGAATAAAAAATATCACATAATATCTATATGTATTGATGTTTTTTGCAATCTATATCATAGAATCTTCCATTAATTAAAGCATAGGAGCCAAAACTTATTCTCTTTATGATGTTATAGATTCATGGGAGTGTTATGAAAATGTTTAGAAAATGTTGAACAAGTATGTCGTCAAAGAATAAAAGTTTAGATTTTCGTGGGACTAATGAAAGACCACAACTATATGCACGGACAGATCTATTTGTATTTGTGTGGTGATACACTATAATTTATAATTTTTTTGAGTATTTTAAAATAATAATATTTATTTATTATTATTAAATTATTAAAAAGAGTTAATTAATTACCCTATGCACATTAATTACATAGATAAATATTACAAGATAGCTAATTAAAGTAAGGGAACAATGGAGCATTGCTTCACATAATAATTAAAGTCTAATGGAGATGAGAAAAGTAACCTATTATTCTTTCTATATATGAATGACTTAGAGAAGCTAGGATTTTTCTTTTAATTAAAACAAACATGGACGAATACTAAAACGAGATTTGGATCTTCGAAATAATCATGTGTCCAGGCAATATGGAAATGGAAACGATATTATTAGAGTTATTTTTAGATCGAAAATTTTATTCATCTTCAATCCTTTTTTAAATTTGAAATCACCCTTAACATTGAATTTAGATTTAAAATCATCTTTTGAACAAAAATATCCTTGTAGTTTCTCTCTCTTTATCACAATCTTCTTCCCGCATCATCTCCTTCATCACTCTTCATATTTGCTAGTAGGGGTGCACAGACCCGGCCCGGCTCGAAGGTCCGGTCCGGTCCCGAACACTTTTGGGACTAATTTGATGTGATTTCATCGGGTTTAGGATCGGATAAGGGTCTCAAAAATAGACCCGGTTATTATTTCGGGTCGGGTCCAGGTCATAGCTCGGGTCACCCGAAGTTGGCCCGGTGACCCGGTCATCATACACAATTAATATTTTGTGTTATTAGTGATGGATCATGACTATTCTTATGTGGAATTTAAGTATTGTAAATCTTAATATTTTGTGTTATTAGTCATTATAAAACTATAAGTTAATGTTTTATGTTTATAATGCATAAGACTTTAGACTAATCCATAATATTGTGTTATTTGTATTGATTTAAATATTTGGTATTATTAGACAATATTAGTATTGATTGTGGTTATAGTTTAGTATTAATTGTGGTTATGCTTTAATTTTGAAGAAGGGTTGGTTCTTGTTATATTTTTCTAAGTGAATTTTACCATGTTAAATAATGGTTGGAGTCTTGGAAATTTGGATATTTTTACATGCTAGCTTACAAGAAGGTATCAACGTAATGTAATGTTAACGGCCCGATTTTCACCCGGTTTTCACCCGGTTTTTACCCGGTATAATTGTGGCCCGAAAGTGTATTGGTTTCATCGGGTCTAAGGCCGGGTTCGGGTCTAATAAATAGACCCGGTGTATATTTCGGGTCGGGTCTGGGTCACATCAAACCCGACTTCACCTGGCCCATGTGCACCCCTATTTGCTAGATTTCTTCAATTTTTAACAACAACAATCATATAACTATTGTCTTTTAAAAACTCAAGCAAATTAATCAATCAAATAAATAAATTAATCAAGAAAATTAACAAATCAACACAACAAAAAGAGAGAATTCAGTTCAATATTGCCAAACAACTGTGATAGAGACGATAACGACGGAAATGGAAGAAACCGAAAACACACAAAATGGGTCACGTACACAACTTGAGTCATGCACACAATGAAAATACAAAACAGAACGAAGAGCAATTTCAATTGAGAGAGATCCAGTATAGAGAGAGAAAAGAGAATCCAAGAGCAAGTTTGTATCAGCTTCAGCTGAAGAATAAGATGGTGGTTGAAGATATCCAAAAATCAAGTATCACTGATGATTAAATCACCGCAAATGTAAAACCGAAAACGAAGACCTTGAGGAGGGAGAGATCCTTGACGACAACTCCTTCGCCACCTTCAGGCCACCTTCCTCCTCTGACGCCGACGCCGACGCCCTCGCCCACAACCCGGCCCTCACCCGGCCTCTTGAGAATTCTTCGACCTTCTGGTTCGATAACCCCATTTACACCTTCACTACCGTTGAAGAATTCTGAAGGTCAAGCTTCTTTCTTTTCTCATTTTTTCACTTTTGGGCATGATGAAAATGGGATGGCAAAGGGGGAGAGGCATGGGGTGGAGGAGAGGTGGGAAATTGGGACGGCAAGGTTAGACGAGACTGGGGAGAGGAGAGCGGTGAATTCAAAGAAGTCAAGGAAGAAGGAGGGTTGTCATGCTCTGCAATATATTCCTATGGTTATGGGGGTGGCAGCATATACCTTACCTGCGAATAGCCAATCCGGCTCAATCTGGTCGACTAGGGTTGTCAACTCAATCCGCAGCGAGTAGAATTGAGTGTGGATTGGGTTCTTCATGAGGATTTTATAAAATCACAAACTAGGGGCAAGTGCACCGAATCATATCAAGTAATACCACGAGAGTGGGTTATCGTTCCCACAAGAATTAACAGACTAAGCAACAATGATCAATTGATCAATCTAGTCAAACAATTAAAATTAAGGATTTTAGAAATCTTTAACATAAAATAGTGAATTAAAGAAAGGCAAGCAGTAATTTGTTGAGAAAGTAATATGATGGAAAAGAGTTAAGGTTTCAGAGATGTTGAACTTTCAGAATAATGCTTGTCACTCTCTACTTTAATCATGCAAGATGTATCTATGGCAAAATCATTAATAATCAAATCCCAATCCCTTGGTAATTCAATTTCTCTAATCCTAATTGTTCAGACACAAGTCCGAGCTGTAAAATCCGAGATGGCCTAAAGCAAATATGCCGACCTCTTAGAAGGATAGTCCATTACCGACCTCTTCACAAAGAGTTCGGAAAGACCGTGACAAGAGGCCCAAGCAGGCCCAAAGCAAAGGATCACTGCCCACTAGAAGGCGGTTGACCAAAAGATAAAGGTCTCCTCCACAAAAAGATAAGATACGATAACCAACTTATCTCAAAGGAAGATCATCAAGTATTACTATAAATACACTGGAGCACCCAGGTATAATTCATACTCCAATTCTACAAAAAAACCTGCTTAAAGCCCGTACTGACTTAAGCATCGGAGTCTCTTGCAGGTACCACCACCCTCCGGTGAACGAGGATCAGCAACGCCTCCTACTCCAACAAGTCAGACACGGCAGCCTTGACTAAGAGTAGAAGATCTCGTCCGAGATCGACCTCCCAGTTTCAGGTAACCCTCAGAACATTGGCGCCGTTGCCGGGGAACCTAGAAGTCACCCCATGGAAAACAACCCTGCCAACGACCCTAACTCTGGATTGGAAGAAGGAACACCACTTAAAAACACGGATGCTGCGTCAAAGGACATACCCCAATCTAAGGGAGACAAGCAACCTCAGAACACGAAAATTTTAGATGCCATCCGTGAACAACAGGATCGCCTCAAACAGCTCGAACAAGAAGCCGAACGGCAGCGAGAAGCCGAGCGAGATCTCCGGAGAGAAACATGACGGCCTCGAGAGCTGGAAGACAAGTTCTTAAAGCTCGAAGCCGACCTTAAAGCTAAAACCACTCGGTCCAATCGTGAAGATAGCCCCCACAAGGACCAAGACCCATTCACGAAGGAAATCATGAAGGCTAAAGTCCCAAAAGACATCAAAGCTCCTGACATGACCCCATACGATGGTACATCCGACCCGAGCCACCACCTCAGCAACTTCAGAAGCCGGATGTACCTCACGGATACCTCAGACGCGACTTGTTCCAAAGCCTTCCTGACCACTCTAACCAAGATGGCAATAAAGTGGTTCGACAGCCTGCCCAAAAGATCAATCGCAAGCTTCGATGACCTTGCAAAAAAGTTCCTCAGGTTCTCCATTCAAAAGGATAAAGCCAAATACGCTCCAAACTTGTTAGGAATTAAACAAGGAGATCGAGAAAGCCTCTGCAACTACATGGAAAGATTCAACAAAGCATGTCTTGACATACAAAGTCTCCCTATAGAAGCAGCCATCATGGGACTCATCAACGGTTTATTAGAAGGACCATTTAGCCACTCCATATACAAGAAGCACCCAACATCTCTAAACGAGGTACAAGAACGGGTGGAAAAGTACATCAATATGGAGGAGAACTCTCGATTAGGAGAAAGCTTAAAAACCGGATTCTCCTACCCACCTCGGGATAAGGATAAAGAGTTCAGGAAAAAAGAAGACCAATCTGCAGAGAAGCCCAGTAAGTACCACAACTACACCCCATTCGGGTATCCCTCGTGGATGTCTACCGAGAAATATGCAACACTAAAAAGATCCTGCCACCTCGTCCGATTAAACACAAGAGAGGAGGAAATCAAATAGAGTATTGCGAATACCTCCGAATCTATGAGCATCCTACCAATGAATGCTACAACCTGAAGAATGTCATAGAAAAACTGGCCCGAGATGGAAGACTAGATCGATTTCTAGCCAACAGAGTGGATGAGCCAAAAAAGAGAAGAAGGGACGAAGAGGGCGGACGAGCTGAACGCCCCCCTCACACCCCTGAAAGACACATTCACATGATCAACAGAGGATTCGCAAGAGGAGGGATCTCTAAATCATCCCACAAAAGACACCTTAAAGAGGTATACCAAGTCGGAGAAGGAGACAGGTCGCCCGACCTCCCCACTATCACATTCACTAAAGAAGACGCTGCAGGCATCATCCCTGGGCATGATGACCCCGTGGTCGTTACCATCATATTAGCTAATGCAAACCTCCACCGAATACTAGTCGATCAGGGAAGTTCCGTAGATATCCTATTTAAACCCGCCTTTGATAGACTAGGGCTACAAGAAAAAGAGCTCAGAGCATACCCCAATAGCCTGTTTGGACTGGGAGATGCCCTAATCTAACCACTCAGATATATCCCACTACATACTACCTTTGGGAAAAAAGAGCGCTCTAGAACACTGAGCATCGATTACATCGTAGTCGATGTAAGCTCCGCATACAACGCCCTCATAGGTCAGACAACATTAAATCAGCTCACGGCAGTAGTCTCCACTCCGCACCTATGCATGAAGTTCCCAACTCCAAAAGGGATAGCTACCATCAAAGGAGACCAAAAGATTGCGCAGCGCTGTTACAATGAAAGTCTGAATCTTAAAGGTGACTCTATAGGAAAGGAAATAAACACTATAGAACTCGGGGGAACCCTAGCTCGTGAAGAACTCCGCCCTCAACCGGAAGGCGAGACCGAAGAAGTTCAGATCGGAGATACTCAGGACAAAACAATAAACAGAGGAGCGAATCTAAAAAGAGACCTAAAGAAGCTGCTTATAAAGTTCCTAAAGGACAACTCCAACCTCTTCGCTTGGAAGGCCGTAGACATGCCCGTCATAGATCCCGGACTAATGTGCCACAAACTGGCAGTATACTCGGGATCTCGGCCAGTACAACAGAAGCGCAGAAAGCTTGGCCCAGAGAGATCGCAAGCCGTGGAAGAACAGGTACAGACCTTACTAGAGGTGGGGTTCATAAGGGAGGTCAAGTACCCATTATGGCTGGCCAATATCGTACTAGTCAAAAAGTCAAATGGAAAGTGCCGGATGTGCACTGATTACACCGACCTCAACAAAGCCTGCTCGAAAGATCCCTATCCACTCCCGAATATAGACGCCCTAGTCGATGCCTCATCAGGATACCAGTACCTTTCCTTCATGGACGCCTACTCAGGGTACAACCAAATCTCGATGTATCAACCCGACCAAGAGAAGACCTCGTTCCTAATCCCAAAAGCAAACTACTGCTACATAGTCATGTCATTCGGACTCAAGAACAAAGGGGCTACGTACCAGAGGTTGATGAACAAAGTTTTTGCCAATCATATCGGAAAGCTGATGGAAGTCTACGTAGACGACATGCTGGTAAAGACACAAAGAGAAGAAGCGCTGTTACCCAACCTCGCCGAAGTGTTCGACACCATAAGAAAACATGGGATGAGACTAAATCCCGCAAAGTGCACTTTCGCAGTGGAAGCTGGCAAATTCTTGGGGTTCATGCTCACCCAGAGAGGGATTGAAGTAAACCCAGATAAATGCCAGGCCATACTCAGTATGGCAAGCCCAACCTGCGTCAAAGAGGTACAACAACTCAACGGGAGACTAGCAGCTCTGTCTAGATTCCTAGCCGGATCGGCCTTGCGATCTCTCCCTTTTTATGCAATACTTAGGAAAGGAAAGAGGTTCAAATGGACCCCAGAATGTGAACAAGCCTTCCATGACTTCAAGACATTCCTGAGGCAGCCACCCATCCTAACCCGACCCCAGCAAGGAGAAGAACTGATCCTGTACCTCGCTGTGGGAGGTCGGACGATAGCCTCAGCCCTAGTCCGAGAAGACGAAAACGGCCAACAACCCATTTACTTCATCAGTAAGGCTCTACAAGGGGCTGAACTTAACTACCAAAAGATAGAGAAGTTCGCTTATGCCCTTACACTTACTTCCCAACGACTACGGACATAATTTTAGGCCCACACAATCAGAATACGGACCAACCAACCCATAAAAGGTATCCTATAGAAAACTGACTTAGCTGGAAGAATCCTACCGTGGGCAGTTGAATTGTCCGAATTTGACCTTAACTATGAAGCTCGGACAGCCATCAAGTCTCAATACCTAGCTGACTTCGTCGCAGAATACACCGACACCCCAGGCACCCCCACCAACTGGAACCTCTACGTTGACGGTTCATCGAACAAAGTCGGGAGTGGAGAAGGTATCATCTTAGAAATTGACCAGGGAACTCAACTTGAGCTCCCTTAAAGTTCGAGTTTCTTGCCTCAAATAACCAAGCCGAGTATGAGGCCCTACTGGCTGGTTTGAAACTGGCTATGGAAGTTGGAGTCCAAAAGCTTACCATCTTCAGCGACTCACGAATGGTCACCTCGCAAATAGAAGGAAGCTACCAAGAAAAAGATCCCACCATGAAAAAATATCTAGATAAGACTAGAGAACAGCTCAGAAAGTTCATGAGACATGAGATCCGGCATATACCTCGGGAACAAAACGCCCGAGCTGATGCACTTTCGAAACTGGCCAGCACCAAACCAGGGGACAACAATAGGAGCTTCATCCCGAAAACACTACAAAACCTATCAAACTCGGAAGAAGAAAAAGTCCTAAGTATATCTGTAAGGCCCACATCGGTTGGAAAGGGGAACGAAGCATGCCTTATAAGGGTGTGGATACCTCTCCCTAGCATGACGCGTTTTGACGAGTGAGTGTGGGGGAGCTTTGGCTATCATCCCTATCGTCAAAAGAAAAACCGTGAGGCCTTGTGCGCCAAAGCAGATAATATCGTGCTAGCGGGTGATCTGGGTTGTTACAGATGGTATCAGAGCCAGAGCACGGATCGATGTGCCAGCGAGGGCGCTGGGCTCCCTTAGGGGGTTGATTGTAAGGCCCACATCGGTTGGAGAGGGGAACGAAGCATGCCTTATAAGGGTGTGGATACCTCTCCCTAGCATGACGCGTTTTGACGAGTGAGTGTGGGGGGCTTTGGCTATCATCCCTATCGTCAAAAGCAAAACCGTGAGGCCTTGTGCGCCAAAGCGGACAATATCGTGCTAGCGGGTGATCTGGGCTGTTACAATATCGAACCAGGACCAAGGGTGGATGACTCCTATAATTAGCTACCTCAAATCTGAGACACTCCCTGCAGATAAAAAGGAGGCAAAAAGGCTAGTACGAGAAGCTTGATGAGCGGATAATTTATACCCTTTTTGGCATTATTTTTACATAGTTTTTAGTATGTTTTAGTTACTTTTTATTATATTTTTATTAGTTTTTATGCAAAAATCACATTTTTGGACTTTACTATGAGTTTGTGTGTTTTTCTGTAATTTCAGGTATTTTCTGACTGAAATTGGGGGACCTGAGCAAAAATCTGATTCAGGGGCTGAAAAAGGACTGCAGATGCTGTTGGATTCTGACCCTCCTGCACTCGAAGTGAAGTTTCTGGAGCTACAGAAGCCCAATTGGCACGCTCTCAATTGCGTTGGAAAGTAGACATCCTGGCTTTCCAGTAATATATAATAGTCCATACTTTGCTCGATATTTGATGGCCCAAAATGGCGCTAAAAGCCAGCCTAAAACGTTTTGGCGTAAAACGCCAGAACTGGCACCAGAATTGGAGTTAAACACCCAAACTGGCACCCAAGCTGGCGTTTAACTCCAAGAATAGCCTATGCATGTGTAAATCTTAATTCTCAGCCCAAGCACACACTAAGTGGGCCCCGGAAGGGGATTTTTGCACTATCTGCACTTAGTTACTTATTTTCTGTAATCCCTAGTAACTAGTTTAGTATAAATAGCACTTTTTACTATTGTATTTAGATCTCTGGAGGTTTAGTCCTTAGACCTTAGGACTTGGAGGCTGGCCATTCGGCCATGCCTAGACTATTTTCACTTATGTATTTTCTACGGTGGAGTTTCTACACCTCATAGATTAAGGTGCGGAGCTCTGCTGTTCTTCATGAATTAATGCAAGTACTATTGTTTTTCTCTCTATTCACGCCTACTTCTTCTCCAAGATATACACTCATACTTAATTCAGTTAAGTCAGAATGAAGGCGTGACCCGTGACAATCACCCAATCTTCATTACTCGCTTAGCCAAGATCCGCGTGCCTAACAACCACAAGCGGTCTACATGATGTTCAACGTAGTCATTGGACGACAGCTAGACTATATTCTCTTGGATATCTAATACACAGACCAAGTCCGTGAGATTAGTATCTTCGTGGTATAGGCTAGAACCAATTGGCAGCCATTCCTGAGATCCAGAAAGTCTAAACCTTGTATGTGGTATTCCGAGTAGGATCTGGAAAGGGATGACTGTGACGAGCTTCAAACTTATGAATATTGGGCATAGTGACAGTGTGCAAAAGGACAAGGGTCCTATTTCGATGCTAGCGGAAACCGACAGATGATTAGCTGTCCGGTAGCTGTACTTGGTATTTTTTATCCGAGACGAGAAATCTGACAGTTGATTAGCCGTGCAGAGATCGTACCTGGTATTTTTTATCCGAGAGGATCATACAGCTTGCGATGGAAGGGAGCACGCATGATTGGAAGAAGACCATAGGAAAGCAGAGGTTCAGAAGCAACAAAGCATCTCCGAACGCTTATCTGAAACTCCCACCAATGAATTACATAAGTATCTTTATCTTATTTTATGTTTTATTTATCTTTTAATTATCAAAACCTCATAACCATTTGAATCCGCCTGACTGAGATTTACAAGATGACCATAGCTTGCTTCAAGCCAAAAATCTCCGTGGGATCGACCTTTACTCATGTAAGGTATTACTTGGACGACCTAGTGCACTTGCTGGTTAGTTGTGCGGAGTTGTGAAAAGTGTGAATCACAATTTCCCACACCAAGTTTTTCGCGCCGTTGCCGGGGATTGTTCGAGTTTGGACAACTGACGGTTCATCTTGTTGCTTAGATTAGGTAATTTTATTTTATGTTTAAGCTTTTTAATTTTATTTTTGAAAAAAATAAAATAAAAAATACAAAAAAATGTTCTTCAGAATTTTTAAGAATGAATTCTAGAGTTTCATGAGATATGTTGAAGCCTGGCTAGCTGTTAAGCCATGTCTAATCTTTTGGACTGAGGTTTCCACTTATCTTTGTAGGAGCCTTTTGGTTCCCATGAATTTGGCTGTTGTATGTAATGCTCTGCTAAAGCTTGGCTGGCCACTTGGCCATGTCTAATTCTTTTGGACCGAAGCTTTAGACTAACATTGCATGAATCCTGGAATTCTTATTAAAAATTTTGTATCTCTTTATTTTCTTTTGCCAAAATAATTTCGAAAAATACAAAAAAAAAAAAATTAATAAAATCATAAAACAAAAAATTTTGTGTTTCTTGTTTGAGTCTAGTGTCAAATTTTAAGTTTGGTGTCAATTGCATGTTTTAACTTTTCAAAATATATGCATTATGTTCTTCTTGATCCTCAAGTTGTTCTTGATGACTTTCTTTGTTTAATCTTGTGATTTTCTTGTTTTGTGTCTTTTCTTGTTTTTCATATGCATTTTTGAATTCATAGTGTCTAAACATTAAAAATTTTTAAGTTTGGTGTCTTGCATGTGTTTCTTTTCTTAAAAATTTTCAAACATATGTTCTTGATGTTCATCATGATCTTCAAAGTGTTCTTGGTGTTCATCTTGACATTCAAAGTGTTCTTGCATGCATTATTTGTTTTGATCTTAATTTCTTATGTTTTGTGTCTTTTTGTTATTTTTCTCTTCCTTCATTAATCCAAAAAAATCAAAAATAATATCTTTCCTTTATTTTACTCATAAATTTCGAAATTTTGGGTTGACTTAGTCAAAAATTTTTAAAATTTAGTTGTTTCTTGTTAGTCAAGTCAAAATTTTAATTTAAAAATTCTATCTTGTCAAATCTTTTTCAAAATTAAATCTTTTTCATTTTTCTTTCCTGTTTTTTTCGAAAATCTCAAAATTAATCTTCAAAATCTTTTCTTATTTTTGTTTCATAATTTTCAAATTTATTGCTAACAATTAATATTTTGATTCAAAATTTTTAAGTTGTTACTTGCCTATTGTTCCGAGGGTTACCTGAAACTGTAGGTCGATCTCGGACGAGATCTTCTGTACTGGTCGGCGCTGCTGTATCCGACTTGATGATGGTGGTGCTGATCCTTTGTCACCGGAGGGGGTGGTACCTGCAAGGGACTCCGATGCTTAAGTTAGCAAGGGTATTAAGCAGGTTTTTTGTAGAATCAGAGTATGAGTTATACCTGGGTGTTCCAGTGTATTTATAGTAGTGTGGAGTGACTTTTTTAGAGATAAGATAGTTATCTTATCTTATCTTATCTTTGAGTGAAGTCATCTTATCTTCAAGGGAACCGCCCTTATCTCTATAGGCTTGGGCTGCCTTTGGATTTGGGTCAGGTTCCTCTGTTTGGGTCCATATTGGGCTTTTCCTGGTAATTTGGCCGAGCTCTTTGAGAAGAGTTCGGGTAGTTCTGATCTGAAGAGGTCGGTCGACTTGGCGTCAAATAACCCAGGTCGGATAGCTCGACCCCGGGTATGAACAGTGCCCCTGCTCGAGTGCGGTCTTCCTCTTTGAGGTCGAGTCCTAAGTTTTAGGATTTCAATCCTTCTCTGGAGAAGTCGAGCTCGAGCATTGTCGATTTCTTTTGTAGAGATTCCTCTGAATGTGGAACGTTTTTATTTTTCCTCATCCTTTTTGAAAGCGCGCGTCCCTTTGCTTTGGAGGTTTGGAATGCTTGGATTGGTGCAAAACATAGAAAAAATTTGAAAAATAGGGCACTAACCCGCGCGTGCGCGTACCTGGCGCGTACACGCGCCTCAAGCATTTTTGACCATCCACGCGAACGCGCCATGTACGCGTACGCGTGGATGCAAAAATTCCACCTCCAGCCAAAAACCAGAGAGTTATGCCCAGTTTGTGCCTATTCTGTGCCTGCAACCCACGCGTGCGCGCACCTTGCGCGTACGTGCCCTTCGGCCAACTGCGCATCGGCGCGTACGCATGCATGACGCGTCCGCGCCGGTAAAATAAAATTTCTTTTCTTCCATTTTCTTTTATTGCATTTGCCTATTTCCATTCATTGCATTTTAATTTTGTTTTTATAGCTTATTCTTATTTTCTTTTCAAGTTTCTTATTTTAATAATGGTGTTGAATTTTCTTACTCAATTGTTGAGAATTTCTTGGTTAATCTTGGTGCTTCTTGAGTTGTTTGATATTGTTGGGTGATGAAACTTTTAAATCAATGCTTAATCTTGTATGACTCTTATATTCTGTGTGCATTGATATGAACTTGCATGTCTTTCATGACCCACTCTTTCTAGTTGAACTTGATGCTTTTGAGTACTCTTCATGCTTTGACTTTTCTCTTGCATCAAGTATTAGTTGATATGCCCTTTGCCTATATTTCTCTCTCACTTACATGCGTAGCTAACATGTAGGGAGAACCTTACTCTTGTTTGGCATTAGCCCCCGCCTATGTTCTATTTGCTTTGCTATCTTTTTTTAGGCGTAATTCTCTTTCTTTTTCTTTCCTTTTAGGTTGGCCACCAAGAGGGAAAGGATAAGCTTCAAATGGGGCAACAAACAAGTTCATCCGCACAATCTTTTGAAGGAGCTCATCAATTGTAGCAACCCGTCCACCTTGTTCTTCCTTGCATGCACCGAGGATGGTGCAAATTTCTAAGTGTGGGGAGGTCGTCCGACCGATCTTCATGGGTAACAATATCCTTTTTCAACACCAATTCTTGATTTTCTTTGTTAGTAGTTGTTGCATTGCATGATAGGTTGCATGTTAGTTAGAATTTGTACATATTTCACCATTTCTTTTTCTGTTAGGACTACTTGGTTAAGGTGATGATTTCTTTTCCAAGAAAAATTGTTTTTAGGGTACCCTACCAATTTGAAAAATTTTTTTGTGTGAACTTGCTTGAAGAATTTATTTTGGAACATGGTTTTTGAGTTAAGAACACAAGCATGTGAGTCTTGAGCCCAATTGTGTGGTTACATCATATAACCACTTATTTTCATTCTTGTGTGCATTGTTCTCTTTCTATGATTGTAATCTTTGATTTGTTTGATTCTATATGTCCATTGTTCCATGTATATATGCATTTATATGATCGAGGCCATCATTTTATTTAGCTCACTTACCCAAATAGCCTACCCTTCATCAACCATTGTTAGCCAATTTTGAGCCTTTTTAATCCCTTTTGTTCTTAATTATAGTACATCACTACCCCTAAGTGAAAAATAATAAATGTCCTTAATTTGGATCTTTGATTAGCTTAGGTTAGTGAGAGTGTTTATCATTTGGGTATGGGAAACTTGGGACATTGGTTGAGGTAAAAGTATAATTTTTATTTTTGTTAAAAATATTGGAAATTGGGTACATATTCATGCACTATATGTAAAACCTTATGCATTGATACATTTGTATATACTTTAAAAAAATGATAAAAAAAAGGAAAAAGAAATAAAAAGGGGACAAAAATAGACCCAAAGTAAAGTTCAATAAAAATCAATGCATATGGAATGTGAATTAAAAAGAATACATGAGTATGTGAAAAAGTGGGAATCATGGGTAGCTAGGTATTGTATTAGTATTATATAGGCTGTTATATGTGTTTGGTGAGATCTTAGGTTAATCAAAGATTCAAATTTCAAGCTCACTTGACCATATGCATCCTACCTTGACCCTAGCCCCATTACAACCTATGAACAAGTCCTCATGATGAATGTATGCATGCATTGAATAATTGTTGATTGTTAGATGAAAAAATAAATCATGAAAAGCATTATTAGAAGAGAATTGAGTGATCGACCCTATACACTTGAGCGATTAGAGCGGATACACTTCCGGTGAGGGTTCGATGCTCAATTCCTTGTTCTCGGCTTTCATGAGCTTTTCTTCTTGCAAGCCTATTTGAACTTCATTTTGATATTTGAATTGGTAGAGTTTGTGAGTCGTCTTATGATCTTAGCCCTACTTGCTCATGTATGTCTTGGGGATTGATTTACTTTTAACCAAGTAGGTAGAATCGTTGTGCATATAGTTGCATTCATATATATAGGTGCATGTAGTTTATTTGCATTGAATAAATGTTCATAACCCTTTTCTTGTCCTTCTTTATTCTTAGCATGAGGACATGCTTGGTTTAAGCGTGGGGAGATTTGATAAACCCCAATTTTGTGGTTTATCCTGTGCTTAATTTGGGGGATTTTATCACCTTTTCCCACATTTATTCAATGAAATAGCATGGTTTTGCAATTCTCTCTTGATTTGTGCTTAAATGTGAAAACATGCTTTTTAGGCCTTAAAATAGCTAAATTTAATTCACTTTAATTCCATTCGATGCCTTGATATGTTTGTTAAGTAATTTCAGGTTCATAAGGCAAGTATTAGATGGAAGAAGTGAGGAGAAAAGCATGCAAAGTGGGAGAACTCATGAAGAAATAAAGGAACCGTAAAGCTGTTAAGCCTGACCTCTTCACACTCAATCGACCATAACCTAAGCTACAGAGGTTTAAATGAGGCGGTTCTAGTTGCGTTGGAAAGCTAACATCCGTGGCTTCAAAATGATATATAATTTGTTATGGTTGCTTGACGTATAGGGGGCGCACGCACCATGTACACGTGCGTGCCGATGGAGCACGTGGTTCACTAAAGTGAAATCGTGGCCAGCGATTTCTAGCTCATTTTGGGCCCAATCCAACTCATTTCTGATGCTATTGAACCCAAGGATTGAGGGGGGAATTAACCAAGTAGTCAAAGTTTATTTTTCATCATGTTTTAGGGTAGAATTCTAGAGAGAGAGGCTCTCTCCTCTCTCTAGATTTAGGATAGAAATTAGGGTAAAGTTAGGTTAATCACTCTCAAATTTCTCTTTCAATTCTTGTTTTGATTTCAATTGTATTTATATTTCAGTGTTCTATTGTCTTAATCTTCTTAGTTTCTCTTGTTAATTTCTTATTTTGCTCTCTTTTATGTTGATGAACCATTGTTGGATCTTAATTTTCTTTAATGCAATTTTATGTTTCCATGCTCTTTTATGTTCATCTTAGTTGTTATTATTGAATTCTTGCTTATGTTAGTCATGGGTTCCTTTAATTCTTGTATTTTATGATGTTTACTTTTCTTGCACTCTAGGTTTCTGATAAAATATTTACACTAGTTTTTGAGTAGTTTTCTTGACTCTTGGCCTAGGCTAGGGAATTGAGTGACCTTGAGTCATTGGGTCTCAATGATTTGGTGATTTGAGAACCCTTGGTGATCAATTTTATATCCATTGACACTAACCCACTACTAATCTAATTAGTTGATAGGTTGGGACTTATGGGTTGATGTGATCAAAGCCATTTGACGTACTTCAAGTCTCGGAGTAGATATTACGTACTTAAGGCTTTTGGAAGTAGACTTAATGAGCTTGGCCTCTCATAATTATCAATGTATGGTTTGTAGACAAGGATGGTGATCTCAATTACCTATGTCTAGCCAAGAGTTATTTTCCTTTATTTTATTAAGTTCTTATCATTTACTTTCTTGTCATTTATTTTCTTGCCAATTATAAAATCAAACCCCCCTTTGCATTTTCATAGCCAATAATTGAGTACTTCATTGCAATTCCTTGTGAGACGACCTGGAGTCTAAATACTTTGGTTAATTGTTATTGGGGTTTGTACTTGTGACAACTTAATTTTTGATTGAGAGGATTGTTTGTTGGTGTAGAACTATACTTTACAACGAGATTTCATTTTGTGTGAAATTCTATCTCGACATGACAATTTTCTTTAAATCAAAATGGCACCGTTGCTGGGGAGTTGCAATGGTGTTATGTTATTGGCTATTGTGAATATTGTAAATATGTTTGCCTTTTGCTTATTTGTTAGTTTTTGTTAGCTTTAGGACTTTGTTGCTTATTTTGTTAGCTTTTATTTTTATTTGCTATTATGAATTCTCATCCTCACTTTGGCTATGAGTTTGGCTCAAATTATGTTGTAGGAAATGGGAACTACAATGGTAACATGTATCAAGGATGGAACAATCAAAGATGGGAGGAGCCTCAAAGGATTGATCACCCTTCTTGGCAACAACCACCTCCGGTTTCTTATGGGTATAATTCTAATCCTAATGCATATCAATCTAATGGATGTGGTGATCCTTATTGTGATTGTCAACAACCACCACCACATGCCTATGAACCACCCCCTCAACATAATTTTGCACCACCTTACTCACAAGTCCCTTTTCACCAAACACCTCCATATGACCCTAATCGTTATCCACCATACCAACCACCTTATGAACCATATAGACCATACATAGAACCACCACCATTCCAACATAATTACTCTCAAAAACCACCTCAATATACACCACCTCCATACCCTTTCCAAGATGAACCAACTTCCAATTATGAAACCTCCTTCCCAAACAATGAACCTTCTTTTTCCACACCACCTCCAATGGATGATTCTCTTCAAGAATGTGTTAGTTATTATATTCAAAGGCAAGAAGAGAACCAAAAGGAGTTCAAGGAGTTAGAAGCCAAGATAGCTACCATAGCGGAAGCCGTTCGCAATATGGTCTCCTCCCGCCTAAGCCTATGTGATCAAGGAACTCCCATTGTTGAATGTGGAGTAGCAATCGAGGAGTATAGTAAGGGAGTGAGTTTAGAGATTTAAGGTGTAAAAGAAGGGGTGAAACAAGGATTGCCACAAGGGAAGGAAGTTAAGACAATTGAGTCGGAAGAAGTGGTTGAAGCCTTTGAAGAGGTTGACCAAGAGATGGATTCAATCATTGAAGAATTCTTATGTACAATTGAATCCTCTCCAATTGGGTTTGACATAGAGGGTAAGGAAGAAGATACCTCACCTCCCATACCCTTGGTAAGAAATGAAGAAGAAATTGAATTGGAAGTGAGCCACCAAGAGGAAGAGGTTGAAGTTGAGGAAAGTTGCAAAGAGGTGGAGATAGTCAAAGAAGAGCACAAGGGAGTGGAACTTGCAAGATCATTAGGACCACTCCTTCCTAAGTCACCATCCAATACAACATTCAAGTGGGTAAAATTTTTATCCCTAAGCTTTTCTTTCTCACTTGAATATGGTTTGATTGAAAATGATGGTCAACTTAGAGCCCTTTGTAGAGTTAAGAGTAAGAGAGAGTTGTGTAGTGGTTGGACACATCACTCTAAGTTCATGATGGTTGCATGCTCAAAGTTGAATAGCAATGGTTGGTGTAGAACCAAATTGCATGGGTCTAATGATACGCGAAAAAAATTTATTTCACGTATAACCACCGGCAAGTATACCGGGTCGTATCAAGTAGTAAAACTCACTTAGACTGAGGTTGATCCCACGAGGATTAATGGATTAAGCAAGCAATAGTTGATTAATTATTCTAGTTAGACGATTCAAGTTTGAGTGATAAGCAACAAGAAATGTAAATGACTTGAAATTAAATAAAAGAAATAAAGTGCAAGGAAAGTAAATGACAAGAAATTAAAGTGCTGAAAATTAAAGTGCAAAAATGTAAATTGCAAGGAATGAAAAGTACAAGAAAGTAAATGACTAGAAAGTAAAACCAAGTGAAGTATTTCTACAAATACTTGGAATGCATAAATGTGCAAAAGTAAATAAAGCCATAAATGTGCATAAGTAAATGACAATAATTTAAAGAGAACAATTAAATGACAAGAATTAAAGACAAGAAGTAAATAACAAGAATTAAGAATGAAATTAACTTTGGGATCAAGAGATATTGCATTCTCAAGATCAACAATTCTCATCTCCACTTCAATCATGTAATCATTGATCTCTTGGCAAATCTTAATTAATCAAACCCCAATCTCTTGGTGATTTGATTTCTCTTAACTTGATCAATTGCCAATCTCTTGATCTAATTACTCATGAGAAGAGATGAAGAATGGTCTCTAATGTAGAGCCACATAACCCTTAAGATTTTAATTCAAAGTGATTACATCTCATATATCAAGCTAAGAATTATCAATCAAGAGAGTTGTGAGAGAAGAGCCTCAAACTAAATTCTATGACTCCTTTCTCAAGTTCATCATAGGATTCAAATAGATCTAATCCCTCTCTCGATAGTAATTAGATCTTTGAAGCACAAAGACTCTCTCTAAAGAAGCAATGAAAGAAGAATTGAAGATGAAGAATGAAAATAAATTAACCCATTAAATTGCAATAGAGCTCTCTTTCCCAAATGTTAGAAATTAGAAACTGATAGCAAAATATTTACAAAAGTGTGTATGAAAGAAAATGGAAGAAGAGAAGAGACTGAGAGTGAAAGGGGAGTGGAGTCACCTCCACCCCTCCATGGTGTGTGGCAAATGATGAAGCTAAGGTCCTATTTATAAGCTTTCTAAATTATAAATTCAAATGAAATTAAAATCAAATTCAAATTTTCTAATTACTTCAAGATGATTCTTGTGGCCTTGATTGATTGTTAATTGTGGCTTGACTTGGGCTTGTAAACTTTTAATTCCCTTCATAGAAGCTTGAAACATTGAATAATAAATAAAGGGATTGGAGTATTTAGAAGTGGCCCAATGTGGAGTGTCATTGAAGTGGCATTTTGGGCTTGTGAAGGTTTGGGAAACCTTGCTTGCTGAATGATTGGTCTGTTTGGGTCCCCAAAATGAATGTCCACTATAGACTATTATATAGCATTGGAAAGCCCTAGATCTCAGCTTTCTAACGCCGCTGGAAGCATGTCATTTGGACTTCTCTAGCCCAAGTTATGCTCTTTTGAAGGTGAAGAGGTCAGTCTGGCGAAATACAGGGACTTGTTTTACGCTGAAATTGTGAAGCTAAACGAATAGCAATTTGTCCCCCCAAATCAGTGTCCACTATAGAGTATTATATATGGTTGGAAAGTTCTGGAAGTCTACTTTCCAATGGCACTGAGATCACCTCATTTGGAGCTTTGTAACTCGAGTTATTCTTGTTGGAGTGTAAAGAGGTCAGGATTGCCAATCCTCTTTGCTTCTCTTTGAGTTTGTTGCCAACTCTTTTGCCACCTTGAGAGTGTGCTTCCTCTATTAGTGCTTTTATTGCTTCTTTTTCTATCATTTCCTACAAAATTCATTAACTCAAGCAATCAAAGCAATATTCAATTTAATCACCAAAACACTTCCATAATTAAGCATTATGAATTGATTTTTATATGAAAAAGTATAGAAAAACATAACATAATGCACAGTCATCACAACACCAAACTTAAACTTTGCTTGTCCTCAAGCAAACAAAGAACCATGCAATAAAGTTTGACAAACCAAGGTAAGAAGATTAGCAATTTTTATGTTCATGGTTGGCTAGTTTACTATGCATGCAACAATCACAAAAGAAATTCAAATGATTGATGTTTCTATCTAGCTCACTTTATGAAATCTTTTCCTTATATTCCTTCCTTGAACAAGCTTATCATCTTTTTCTTAGCTTAGCTTCTTGGGTGCTTTGCACCATTAGTTAAAAGCTTCGACTCTAAATGCTTTGTTTTCAAGTATTACCACTTGATACATAAGCACCACAAGCATTTAATTAGAGGACTCTTTAAGCTCATTTATTTCTTTTCTTTACTTTCCTTCTAATCATTGGTGCTTAGAGCCTTGAGCTTTGAGGGAGTGCTTTGCACTTGAGCCTAGTCTTGACTCTAAGTGTTTTGTTTTCAAGCTTTTTGCTTGATACATAAACACCACAAGTACTTGACTAATGAATTATCATTGGTACTCAGAGCCTTCAACTTTCTCATTTTTCCCTTTTTCTTTCTTAATCATTTAATTGATTTGCTTGTTCAAGGTTTTCAATATTTCAAACATTTCATAAAATATCCTAGATGAAAACTTCAATTAAACAAATTCAAATGCAATTGAGCAACAATAGTTATGCTAGCCTTCTAATACTTATATGCTCATGCTAGATTCTTCTATAATTACCTTGTTTGTTTATGATCATGATACTTAATTACTTTGACTCACAAAATTCAAGATGGTAGTTATAATGTCATAGCAACATGTTACAATTCAAATATCAAGCTATGCTTTTTCAAAAAGAAGAACACACATGCATATAAAAGAAATGGAAGACAATCATGCACTTGAAAGTATAGAAGATAAATAAGAGGAAAAGGAACTTAACCACCTTGTAGATCTTCATGTTTGTTGTTATCATTTTCCTCCTACTCCTTCCTTCCCCAACACCAAACTTAGAATAATTGCTTATCCTCAAGCAACAAATAAAATAGTGGTGATGGAATTTATGATTAATCATGAATGTCTTCAAGAAGAGATGTAAGTAATGCATGTGTTTAAGCAAGCAAAAATTAAAGATGACAATCAAGGCACAAAGATAAGAGACAACATGATTGCATTAATAAGTGAGTTGTGCATGGTACTATGCATGAAAGGTAAGTGGCAACACCAAACTTAGTGTGACACTTTCATTTTAGAATGATGCAAGTACCCACTAAAGATTGAAGATCAAATTGTTGCATGCAACACCAAACTTAGAATGCAATCATATGCCAAATTATTGAAAGTAAACTAAGCAAGGAAGAACATGTTACCAATGGTTGGATTGCCTCCCAACAAGCGCTCTTTTAATGTCATTAGCTTGACATCTTGGTTCTTGAATTTTCTTCCTCTTCTTCCAATTGGTTAAGAGAAAGGACTTCAAGGGAGAAGAAGAGAAAATTGATGCCCCTTGATTTGATTGCCTCCTAACAAGCCTTCTTTTGTTGTTATTAGCTTGATTCCTCTTGCTTGTTGGGGTGTAGGTTGGATTGCTTTTTGTTGACCTTCTCTTTTTCATGAATGTTGTCTTTTGTTTCTTGGTCACAACCCTTCTTTGAGTGTTTTTATTAATTGCCTTCACTTCCTTGATTTCAAGACTTAGGTGTTGTGTGATGGTTGGAGTGTCCTCTTCATCAAGAACCTCTTGGATTGATGGTTCAATTAAATCATCCTCCATGCAATTCTCCATTTCCTTGGAGTGTGGACTCCCTTGATTGTTTTCCTCCCTTACAACCTCCTTCTTCATTGGGATTTCACTTGGCATAAGGGCCTCTTTTTCTTGCTCTTCCAATTCCTCCTTTACAAATTGGTTTTCATCCTCAATGCTTGGCAATCCTAAGTGTTTCCTTATTTGCTCTAAATGCCCATCCATCTTCTTGAAGAGGATTTCTTGTTCTTTCCAAGATTGTTCTTGTCTTTCCAAGAGTTCTCTATTTCTCTCTTGAGTTTCTAATGTACTTTGAAGGCATTGTTCTGTTTGTAGCAAGAGAGGAGAAGGTTGGGGTGAATTTTGTGGACTTGTGAATGTTGTGGTGAAGTGTTGTTGAGGGATATGAAAGGAGTTTTGTGAGTTGTAAAATAAATTTTGTGGTTGGTGAAATGAGTTGTATGAATTTTGGAAAAAATTTTGTGTAGAGGCATACTAAAGTGATGAAGAGTTTTGACATGAAAAATCATGAAGTGAGGTTGTGCAATCTTGCATGAGTGTATATGAGGGACAATCAAGTGATGATGGTTCTTGATGGATGGGATAGGAAACATTGAATTCTTTTTGGTTTTGTCCTTCCCAACCACAATTTGGATAGTTGTTCCATTCATATGAGTATGAATCATTTTGAGACCTTGGGAAGTATCCCATTTGGTTTGATTACTCAAACTCCATCATTCCTTGTTCTTGATCTCCCCAACCACAATTAGTATGGTAACTTGAATCATTTTGTGGTGGTGAAAAATACCCCATGTAACTTGCTTGATCATTGTGTGACCTTGGGGCATGTCCCATTTGGGTTGATTGCTCATTATCCATCATTTCATGTTGATATTCCCATCCAACATGAGGATAATGACATGAATTATTTTGTTGTGGTGGGCAATATCCCATGTAATATGATTGATCAACATGTGAGGCAAACTCCATTTTAATTGAAAAATATTGTATCAAACACAACTACCAAGAGAAATTGAAATTCCTTGTGTCACAACTAAAGAATTCTTAGTGAGGCAATAACACAAACACCATACTAGAAATAACAAAAGAGAAATAAAAAAAAGGCAAAGTAAATGACAAAAAAAACGAAAAAAATAAAAAATGCCTAATCTAGATAATCAATCAACCGGTAGTTTGTTAATCACAATTAATCCCCGGCAACGGCGCCAAAAACTTGATACGCGAAAAAAAATTTATTTCACGTATAACCACTGGCAAGTATACCAGGTCGTATCAAGTAGTAAAACTCACTTAGAGTGAGGTCGATCCCACGAGGATTAATGGATTAAGCAAGCAATAGTTGATTAATTATTCTAGTTAGACGATTCAAGTTTGAGTGATAAGCAACAAGAAATGTAAATGACTTGAAATTAAATAAAAGCAATAAAGTGCAAGGAAAGTAAATGACAAGAAATTAAAGTGCTGAAAATTAAAGGGCAAAAATGTAAATTGCAAGGAATGGAAAGTACAAGAAAGTAAAGTGCAAGAAAGTAAATGACTAGAAAGTAAAACCAAGTGAAGTATTTCTACAAACACTTGGAATGCATAAATGTGAAAAAGTAAATAAAGCCATAAATGTGCATAAGTAAAAGACAAGAATTTAAAGAGAACAATTAAATGACAAGAATTAAAGACAAGAAGTAAATAACAAGAATTAAGAATGAAATTAACTTTGGGATCAAGAGATATTGCATTCTCAAGATCAACAATTCTCATCTCCACTTCAATCATGTAATCATTGATCTCTTGGCAAATCTTAAGTAATCAAACCCCAAGCTCTTGGTGATTTGATTTCTCTTAACTTGATCAATTGCCAATCTCTTGATCTAATTGCTCATGAGAAGAGATGAAGAATGGTCTCTAATGTAGAGCCACACAACCCTCAAGATTTCAATTCAAAGTGATTACATCTCATATATCAAGCTAAGAATTATCAATCAAGAGAGTTGTGAGAGAAGAGCCTCAAACTAAATTCTATGACTCCTTTCTCAAGTTCATCATAGAATTCAAATAGATCTAATCCCTCTCTCGATAGTAATTAGATCTTTGAAGCACAAAGACTCTGTCTAAAGAAGCAATGAAAGAAGAATTGAAGATGAAGAATGAAAATAAATCAACCCATTAAATTGCAATAGAGCTCTCTTTCCCAAATGTTAGAAATTAGAAACTGATAGCAAAATATTTACAAAAGTGTGTATGAAAGAAAATGGAAGAAGAGAAGAGAATGAGAGTGAAAGGGGAGTAGAGTCACCTCCACCCCTCCATGGTGTGTGTCAAATGATGAAGCTAAGGTCCTATTTATAAGCTCTCTAAATTACAAATTCAAATGAAATTAAAATCAAATGCAAATTTTCTAATTACTTCTAGATGATTCTTGTGGCCTTGATTGATTGTTAATTGTGGCTTGACTTGGGCTTGTGAACTTTTAATTCTCTTCATAGAAGCTTGAAACATTGAAGAATAAATGAATAGATTGGAGTATCTGGAAGTGGCCCAATGTGGAGTGTCATTGAAGTGGCATTTTGGGCTTGTGAAGGTTTGGGAAACCTTGCTCGCTGAATGATTGGTCTGTTTGGGTCCTTAAAATGAATGCCCACTATAAACTATAATATATCATTAGAAATCCCTTGATCTCAGCTTTCTAACGCCGCTGGAAGCATGTCATTTGGACTTCTCTAGCCCAAGTTATGCTCTTTTGAAGGTGAAGAGGTCAGTCTGGTGAAATGTAGGGACTTTTTTTACGCTGAAATTGTGAAGCTAAACAAATAGCAATTTGTCCCCCCAAATCAGTATCTACTATAGAGTATTATATATGGTTGGAAAGCTCTGGAAGTCTACTTTCCAATGGCACTGAGATCACTTCATTTGGAGCTTTGTAACTCGAGTTATTCTTGTTGGAGTGTGAAGAGGCCAGGATTGCAAATCCTCTTTGCTTCTCTTTGAGTTTGTTTCCAACTCTTTTGCCATCTTGAGAGTGTGCTTCCTCTATTAGTGCTTTTATTGCTTCTTTTTCTATCATTTCCTACAAAATTCATTAACTCAGGCAATCAAAGCAATATTCAATTTAATCACCAAAATATTTCCATAATTAAGCATTATGAATTGATTTTTATATGAAAAAGTATAGAAAAACATAACATGATGCACAGTCATCATATAGGAGAATGTTTGGGTGCTTAATTGAGAATTCAAAGGTCATGCCACCCAATTGGAATTGTGATGATCAACTTAAAGATGGGTGTAGAAACAAGATTTGGGATCCGGGAATATATGAAGACCAAATTTGGGAGCCCATGGCTTGTGTGGAACTCCATCAAGGCTTGGAGTTATCAACTTTAAAGACTAAAGCTTATTGGAGATTCAAGCATTGGTGGATGTTCAAGGATAGCTTCAAGCACAAGCCACCTTAAGAGGAGCTCCCCATAAGTCCAACTTAAGGACAATAAATAAAAGTGCTAGGTGGGAGGCACCCCACCATGGTAAACTCTTTTCATTTTTCCCTTTTGTACATATTGGTAATTAGTTTAATTTCATGTTTTGTTGAGTTTTTTGAGTATAATTGGTAGTTTAGTAGGCTAAATAAGGTTTTATGGTGTTTGGGTCGCTGTTTGGAGGTTTGGAATGCTTGGATTCGTGCAAAACATAGAAAAATTTTGAAAAACAGGGCACCAATCTGCGCGCGCGCCTCAAGCATTTTCAACCATCCACGCGAACGCACCATGTACTTGTACGCGTGGATGCAAAAATTCCATCCCCAGCCAAAAACCAGAGAGTTATGCCCAGTTTGTGCCTATTCTGTGCCTGCAACCCACGCGTGCGCGCACCTTGCGCGTACGCGCCCTTCGGCCAACTGCGCATCGGCGAGTACGCGTGCATGGCACGTCCACGCCGGTAAAAAAAAATTCTTTTCTTCCATTTTCTTTTATTGCATTTGCCTATTTCCATTCATTACATTTTAATTTTGTTTTTATAGCTTATTCTTATTTTCTTTTCGAGTTTCTTATTTTAATAATGGTTTTGAATTTTCTTACTCAATTATTGAGAATTTCTTGGTTAATCTTGGTGCTTCTTGACTTGTTTGATATTGTTGGGTGATGAAACTTTTAAATCAATGTTTAATCTTGTATGACTCCTATATTCTGTGTGCATTGATATGAACTTTCATGTCTTTCATGGCCCACTCTTTCTAGTTGAACTTGATGCTTTTGAGTACTCTTCATGCTTTGAATTTTCTCTTGCATCAAGTATTAGTTGATATGCCCTTTGCTTATATTGCTCTCTCACTTACATGCGTAGCTAACATGTAGGGAGAACTTTTCTCTTATTTGGCATTAGCCCCGCCTATGTTCTATTTGCTTTGCTATCTTTGTTGTAGGCGTAATTCTCTTTCTTTTTCTTTCCTTTTAGGTTGGCCACCAAGAGGGAAAGGATAAGCTTCAAATGGGGCAACAAATAAGTTCATCCGCACAATCTTTTGAAGGAGCTCATCAATTTTAACAACCCGTCCACCTTGTTTTTCCTTGCATGCACCGAGGATGGTACAAATTTCTAAGTGTGGGGAGGTCGTCCGACCGATCTCCATGGGTAACAATTTCCTTTTTCAACACCAATTCTTGATTTTCTTTGTTAGTAGTTGTTGCATTGCATGATAGGTTGCATGTTAGTTAGAATTTGTACATATTTCACCATTTCTTTTTTTGTTAGGACTACTTGGTTAAGGTGATGATTTCTTTTCCAAGAAAAATTGTTTTTAGGGTACCCTACCAATTTGAAAAAAATTTTTGTGTGAACTTGCTTGAAGACTTTATTTTGGAACATGGTTTTTGAGTTAAGAACACAAGCATGTGAGTCTTGAGCCCAATTGTGTGGTTACATCATATAACCACATATTTTCATTCTTGTGTGCATTGTTCTCTTTCTATGATTGTAATCTTTGATTTGTTTGATTCTATATATCCATTGTTCCATGTATATATGTATTTATATGATCGAGGCCATCATTTCATTTAGCTCACTTAACCAAATAGCCTACCCTTCATCAACCATTGTTAGCCAATTTTGAGCATATTTAATCCCTTTTGTTCTTAATTATAGCACATCACTACCCTAAGTGAAAAATAATAAATGTCCTTAATTTGGATCTTTGATTAGCTTAGGCTAGTGAGAGTGTTTATCATTTGGGTATGGGAAACTTGGGACATTGGTTGAGGTAAAAGTGTAATTTTTATTTTTGTTAAAAATATTGGGAATTGGGTACATATTCATGCACTATATGTAAAACCATATGCATTGATACATTTGTATATACTTTAAAAAAAATGATAAAGAAAAAGAAAAAAATATATATGTGTACAAAAAAATATATAGAAAAAGAAAAAAGAGAAAAAGAAATAAAAAAAAATAGAAAAAGAAAAAAAAGAGAAAAAGAAATAAAAAGAAGACAAAAATGCCCCAAAGTAAAGTTCAATAAAAATCAATGCATATGGAATGTGAATTAAAGAGAATGTATGAGTATGTGAAAAAGTGGGAATCATGGGTAGCTAGGTATTGTGTTAGAATTATATAGGCTGTTATATGTGTTTGGTGAGATCTTAGGTTAATCAAAGATTCAAATTTCAAGCTCACTTGACCATATGCATCCTACCTTGACCCTAGCCCCATTACAACCTATGAACAAGTCCTCATGATGAATGTATGCATGCATTGAATAATTGTTGATTGTTAGATGAAAAAATAAATCATGGAAAGCATGATTAGAAGAGAATTGAGTGATCAACCCTATACACTTGAGCGATTAGAGCGGATACACTTCCGGTGAGGGTTCGATGCTCAATTCCTTGTTCTCGGCTTTCATGAGCTTTTCTTCTTACAAGTCTATTTGAACTTCATTTTGATATTTGAATTGGTAGAGTTTGTGAGTCGTCATATGATCTTAACCCTTTTCTTGTCCTTCTTTATTCTTAGCATGAGGACATGCTTGGTTTAAGCGTGGGGAGATTTGATAAACGCAAATTTTGTGGTTTATCTTATGCTTAATTTGGGGGATTTTATCACTTTTTTCCCACATTTATTCAATAAAATAGCATGGTTTTGCAATTCTCCCATGATTTGTGCTTAAATGTGAAAACATGCTTTTTAGGCCTTAAAATAGCTAAATTTAATTCACTTTAATTCTATTCGATACCTTGATATGTTTGTTAAGTGATTTCAGGTTCTAAGGCAAGTATTGGATGGATGAAGTGAGGAGAAAAGTATGCAAAGTGGGAGAACTCATGAAGAAATGAAGGAACCGTAAAGCTGTCAAGCCTGACCTCTTCGCACTCAATCAACCATAACCTGAGCTACAGAAATTCAAATGAGGTGGTTTTAGTTGCGTTGGAAAGCTAACTTCCGGGGCTTCAAAATGATATAAAATTTTTTAGGATTGCTTGACGTATAAGGGCGCGCACGTGCCATGTATGCGTGTGCAGCGATGGAGCACGTGGTTCACTAAAGTGAAATCGTGGCCAGCGATTTCTAGCTTATTTTGGGTCCAATCCAACTCATTTCTTATGCTATTGAATCCAAGGATTGAGGGGGGAATGAACCAAGTAGTCATAGTTTAGTTTTCATCATGTTTTAGGATAGAATTCTAGAGAGAGAGGCTCTCTCCTCTCTCTAGATTTAGGATAGAAATTAGGGTAAAGTTAGGTTAATCACTCTCAAATTTCTCTTTCAATTCTTGTTCTGATTTCAATTCTCTTTATATTTTAGTGTTCTATTGTCTTAATCTTCTTAGTTTCTTTTGTTAATTTCTTGTTTTGCTCTCTTTTATGTTGATGAACCATTGTTGGATCTTAATTTTCTTTAATGCAATTTTATGTTTCCATGCTCTTTTATGTTCATCTTAGTTGTTATTATTGAATTCTTGCTTATGTTAGTCATGGGTTCCTTTAATTCTTGCATTTTATGATGTTTACTTTTCTTGCACTCTAGGTGTTTGATAAAATGTTTATACTAGTTTTTGAGTAGTTTTCTTGACTCTTGGCCTAGGCTAGGGAATTGAGTGACCTTGAGTCATTGATGAGAACCCTTGGTGATCAATTTGATATCCATTGACACTAACCCACTACTAATCTAATTAGTAGATAGGTTGGGACTTATGGGTTGATGTGATCAAAGCCATTTGACGTACTTCAAGTCTAGGAGTAGATATTACGTACTTAAGGCTTTTGGAAGTAGACTTAATGAGCTTGGCATCTCATAATTATCAATGTATGGTTTGTAGACAAGGATGGTGATCTCAATTACCTATGTCTAACCAAGAGTTCTTTTCCTTTATTTTATTAAGTTCTTATCATTTACTTTCTTGTCATTTATTTTCTTGCCAATTATAAAATCAAACCCCCCTTTGCATTTTCATAGCCAATAATTGAGCACTTCATTGCAATTTTTTGTGAGACGACCCGGAGTCTAAATACTTCAGTTAATTCTTATTGGGGTTTGTACTTGTGACAACTCAATTTTTGATTGAGAGGATTGTTTGTTGGTGTAGAAATATACTTTACAACGAGATTTCATTTTGTGTGAAATTCTATACATACAAGACAATTTTCATTAAATCATTCATTTAGTTCATTGATGAGCAATGGGGGTTCATCCTCCCAAGTCTCATTACCAAATAACTTGGCATTCAGCTTCATGATTGCTCCTAGATATTGAGCAACTTGCTCTTCAGTAATATCTTCATCCTCTTCAGAGGAAGAATACTCATCAGAGCTCATGAATGGCAGAAGTAGGTTCAATGGAATCACTATGGTCTCTGTATAAGCCTCAGATTCCTTTGGTTCCTCAATAGGGAACTCCTCAAAGGCCAGTGGACGTCCATTGAGGTCTTCCTCACTGGAAATCTCTGCCTTTTCTTCCTCCTTGCATTCGGCCATGTTGGTTATATTTATGGCCTTGCACTCTCTTTTTGGATTCTCTTCTGTATTGCTTGGGAGAGTACTAGGAGGGAGTTCAGTAACTCTTTTACTCAGCTGACCTACTTGTGCCTCCAAATTTCTAATGGAGGACCTTGCCTCAGTCATAAAACTAAGAGTGGTCTTAGATAGATCAGAGACTGCAGTTGCTAAGTCAGAATGGCTCTGCTTAGAATCCTCTGTCTGTTGCTGAGAAGATGATGGAAAATGTTTGCTATTGCCAAACCTAGTTCTCCCACCATTGTTATTATTGAAGCCTTGATTAGGCTTCTGTTGATCCTTCCATGAGAGATTAGGATGATTCTTCTATGAAACATTATAGGTGTTTCCATAGGATTCTCCCATGTAATTCACCTCTTCCATTAAAGGATTTTCAAGATCATAAGCTTCTCCTTCAGAGGAAGCTTCTTTATTACTGCTGGATGCAGCTTGCATTCCAGTCAGACTCTGAGAAATCATATTGACTTGCTGAGTCAATATTTTATTTTGAGCCAGTATGGCATTCAGAGTATCAATCTCAAGAACTCCTTTCTTCTGAGTTGTCCCATTATTCACAGGATTTCTTTCAGAAGTGTACATGAACTGGTTATTTGCAACCATTTCAATGAGTTCCTGGGCTTCTTCAGGCGTCTTCTTCAGATGAAGAGATCCACCAGCAGAGTTGTCCAATGACATCTTGGACAGTTCAGACAGACCATCATAGAATATGCATATGATGCTCCATTCTGAAAGCATGCCAGAAGGACACCTTCTGATCAACTGCTTGTATCTTTCCCAAGCTTCATAGAGGGATTCGCCTTCCTTCTATCTGAAGGTCTGGACTTCCACTCTAAGCTTACTCAATTTTTAAGGTGGAAAGAACTTTGCCAAGAAGGCATTGACCAGCTTTTCCCAAGAGTTCAGGATTTCTTTATGTTGTGAGTCCAACCATGTCCTCGCTTTGTCTCTTACAGCAAAAGGGAAGAGCATAAGTCTGTAGACCTCAGAGTCAACCCCATTGGTCTTAACAGTGTCACAGATTTGTAAGAATTTAGCTAAAAACTGATGAGGATCTTCCAATGGAAGTCCATGATACTTGCAATTCTGCTGCATTAGAGAAACTAATTGAGGCTTAAGCTCACAGTTGTTTGCTCCAATTGCAGGAATTGAGATGCTCCTTCCACAGAAGTCAGAAGAGGGTGCAATAAAGTCACCAAGCATCTTCCTTGCATCTCCACCATTGTTGTTGGGTTCGGCCATGTCTTCTTCTTTTTCAAAAAATTCTGTCAGGACCTCTCCAGAGTGTTGTGCTTTAGCTTCTCTTAGCTTCCTCTTCAAGGTCCTTTCAGGTTCCGGATCAGCTTCAACAAGAATGTTCTTATCCTTGCTCCTGCTCATATGAAAAAGAACATAACAGAAAGGAATAGAAATTCTCTATGTCACAGTATAGAGATTCCTTGAGGTGTCAGAGGAAAACAGGAATAAAGGGATGAGGTAGGTAGATAAGAATTCGAACATATGAAGAAGGAGAGAGAGTCCGAATTGTTAATTGAGGAGGATTGTTAATCCTTAAATAGAAGAAGGTGAGAGAGGGAATTTTCGAAAATTTTTAAAAGAAACAAAATAAAATTAAAATTTAAAACAATTAGTTAAAGAATTTTGAAAAACGGTTAATGGTTTTTCAAAAATTAAAAGTGAAAAAGTTGTTAGGTGATTTTGAAAAATATTTTGAAATCAATAATCAAAAAGATATGAATGAAAATTATTTTGAAAAAGATGTGGTTTGAGAAGATATGATTGAGAAGATATGATTGGAAATTAATGACTTGGCTAACAAGAAATTTAAAAGATATGATTCTAAAATTCAAATATTGAACCTTTCTTAATAGGCAAGTAACAACTTGAAAATTTTGAATCAAATCATCAATTGTAGCAAGGATTTTCGAAAATATTGAAAAATAATTTAAAAAGATTTGATTTTGAAAGAGATATGATTGATAAGAGAGGATATGAAAAAGATAAGATTTTGAAAGATCAGTTTTAGAACTTTCAAAATTGAAAAAGATTTGAATTGAAAACAAAATTACCTCCTTGATGCTATCCTGGCGTTAAACGCCCAGAATGGTATCCATTCTGGCGTTTAACGCCCAAAGTACTACCCTTTTGGGCATTTAACGCCCAGCCAGGTACCCTGGCTGGCGTTTAAATGCCAGTTTTCCTTCCTCAATGGGCGTTTTGAAAGCCCAGCTTTTTCTCTGTAATTCCTCTGCTGTATGTTCTGAATCTTCAATTCTCTGTATTATTGACTTGAAAAGACATAATTTTGAAAATTTTTTTGAAATTTTAATGATGAGAGGAGCAACAACAAAATGAAACTAATCATGAATATCTAAGATCAAATAAACAATGCATGCAAGAACACGTTAGATGTCAAGATGAACATCAACACATATTTTTAAGGAAAGAATGACATGTAAGACACCAAACTTAGAAATTTTCATTCTATAGACACTAATAATTCAAAATGCATATAAAAAACAAGAAAACACACCAAACAAGAGAATTTAAAGATCAGATCCAAGAAAATTATCAAGAACAACTTGAAGATCAATGAAGAACATAATGCATATATTTTAGAAAAATGCAAGAAAATTACAAATATACAAGACACCAAACTTAAAATGTGACACTAGACTCAAACAAGAAACACACATGATTTTTTATTTTCATGGTTTTAAAATTTTTTTGTATTTTTTTCGAAAATTATTTTGAAAAGGAAAATAAAGAAATTCAAAATTTTTAATGAGAATTCCAGGAATCATGCAATGTTAGTCTAAAACTCCGGTCCAGGAATTAGACATGGCTTACTAGCTAGCCAAGCTTTCAGTGAAAGCTTCAGTCCAAAACACTAGACATGGCCAATGGCCAGCCAAGCTTTAGCAGATCATTACATTCAACAGCAAGATTGATAGAAATCAACAGGCTCTTGTGATGATAAGTTGAAACCTCGGTCCAAAAGATTAGACATGGCTTCACAGCCAGCCAGACTTCAACAGATCATCATGAAACTCTAGAATTCATTCTTAAAAATTTTGAAGTCATAGAATAATTTTTTTTTGAGAATTTTTTCGAAAATAAAAAGCTTAAAAATAAAATAAAATTACCTAATCTGAGTAACAAGATGAACCGTCAGTTGTCCAAACTCAAACAATCTCCAGCAACAGCGCCAAAAACTTGGTGCACGAAATTGTGATTCACACTTTTCACAACTCCGATGCAACTAACCAGCAAGTGCACTGGGTCGTCCAAGTAATACCTTACGTGAGTAAGGGTCGATCCCACGGAGATTGTCGGCTTGAAGCAAGCTATGGTCATCTTTGTAGATCCCAGTCAGGCGAATTCAAATAGTTATGAGGTTTTGATAATTAAAATATAAGTAAAACAGAAAATAAGATAGAAATACTTATGTAATTCATTGGTAGGATTTCAGATAAGCGTATGGAGATGCTTGTTGCTTCTGAACCTCTGCTTTCCTATTGCCTTCATCCAATCATGCGTACTCCCTTCCATGGCAAGCTGTATGTTGGGGGATCACCGTTGTCAATGGCTACCATCCGTCCTCTCAGTGAAAATGGTTCGGCTACGGGTTAAGTAGGGCTAATCATCTGTCGGTTCTCACTCATGTTGGAATAGGATCCATTGATCCTTTTGCGTCTGTCACTACACCCAACACTGGCGAGTTTGAAGCTCGTCACAGTCATCCCATCCCAGATCCTACTCGGAATACCACAGACAAGGTTTAGACTTTCCAGATCTCAAGAATGCTGCCAATTGATTCTAGCTTATACCACGAAGACTCTGATCTCATGGAATGGAGGGCTCTGTTGTCAAGAGAGGCAACCATGCGTCGTGAACCAGGAGGCTAAGAGATACACACTCAAGCTATTACAGATAGAACGGAAATGGTTGTCAGGCACGCGTTCATAGGTGAGAATGATGATGAGTGTCACGGATCATCACATTCATCAGGTTGAAGTGCGAGTGAATATCTTAGAATAAGAATAAGCTTGAATTGAATAGAAAAATAATAGTACTTTGCATTAATTCATGAGGAACAGCAGAGCTCCACACCTTAATATATGGGGTGTAGAAACTCCACCGTTGAAAATACAAAAGTGATGAAAGTCCAGGCATGGCCGAATGGCTAGCCCCCAAAACGTGATCAAGAGATCAAAAGTGATACAAAGATAGTCTCAAAAATGTTCTAAAGATGAAAATACAATAGTAAAAGTCCTATTTATAATGAACTAGTAGCCTAGGGTTTACAGAAATAAGTAAATGATGCAGAATCTACTTCCGGGGCCCACTTGGTGTGTGCTTGGGCTGAGCGTTGAAGCTTTCACATGCATAGGCTTTTCTTGGAGTTAAACGCCAGCTTTGGTGCCAGTTTGGGCGTTTAACTCCAGAAATTTTAGGCTAACTTTGAACGCCGGTTTGGGCCATCAAATCTCGGGCAAAGTATGAACTATTATATATTTCTAGAAAGCCCAGAATGTCTACTTTTCAACGCAATTGAGAGCGCACCAATTGGGCTTCTGTAGCTCCATAAAATCCACTTCGAGTGTAGGGAGGTTAGAATCCAACAGCATTTGCAGTCCTTTTTCAGCCTCTGAATCAGATTTTTGCTCAGGTCCTTCAATTTCAGCCAGAAAATACCTAAAATCACAGAAAAGCACACAAACTCATAGTAAAATCCAGAAATATGAATTTTTCATAAAAACTAATAAAAATATAATAAAAAGTAACTAAAACATATTAAATACTACCTAAAAACAGTGCCAAAAAGCGTATAAATTATCCGCTCATCACTCGTCCTCGAGCAAAAGAAGAAAGAGAGGAGTAGAAGAAGAAGAAATGGAGGAGATGGAGTAGTGGTTTGGGTTCGGCCAAGGGTGGTAGTAGTGTGTATGTTGTGTGAAGGAGAGGGTGGTAAGGAGTGGTATTTATAGGGTAAGGGAGAGAGGGAATTCGGCCATATGTGGGTGGGTTTGGGAGGGAAATGGTTTGAATTTGAATGGTGAGGTAGGTGGAGTTTAATGATGGATAGATGTGAGTGGTGAAGAGGTTGTGGGGAAGAGGGTAGGATTTGATAGGTGAGGAGTGTTTGGGGAAGAGGTTTTGATGGGATTGGTCAATGGTGTTTGGGGAAGAGTGTTATGGAAAGGTGTGAAGAGGAGAGAAGAAGATATGGGGTAGATGGGGATCCTGTGGGGTCCACAGATCCTGAGGTGTCAAGGAATTTGAGTTCATGCACTATTCTGGCATTCAAACTCCCATCTGTGCCAATTCTGGCGTTTAACGCCAGCTCTGCTACCTTTCCTGGCGTTAAACGCCACTCTACTGCCCATTTCTAGCGTTAAACGCCAGCCAGATGCCCATTTCTGGCGTTAAACGCCAGCCAGATGCCCATATCTAGCGTTTAACGCCAGCCAGATGCTAGACAGCCCTTTCTGGCGTTAAACACCCAGAGTGCTGCCCATTCTGGTGGTTAACGCCCAGAATGCTACCAGGCTGGGCGTTAAATGCCCATTCTACTATACTTACTGCCATTTAAACGCCAGTAAGCCTGACGTGGCAGAAATTGGCGAGTCAAGAATTGTTATAAGATATGCGTTGCAAGTATAGTTCTTAACCAACCAGAAATCCGCTTATCAATTTAGAAGGGTGTCACAAAAATTAAAATTAAAATATTGGGAGTATGAATCCCAGGTCGTCTCCCAACGAGTTGCAGAAAGGTGTGCTATTTTATTAATCAGATGTTTTCAAAAAGGTTTGGGTTGAATAAACAGGAAATTAAATTAGAGAAATTAAATAGTTTAAATAAAAGCCTTGACTGGGAGTAGATTAGTTGGAAGCCCTATTCTTGTTGAAGTACTCTCAAGATTAATTGATAATAGAAGGTTGTTCTGTTTAGTCATCCCTTACTAGATAAGGGAAAGTCAAACAAGTTAGAATGCTACTTCTATTCACAAGTTCCAACCCACTCAATTAAAAGGGATTGGTGTCAGTGACTAGAGGGCAATCCAACAATAAACCCAATTACAATTTTTCTTTTTTGAGCATTCCAACTCAAGGGTTCCTTTCAATCAACTCCCCATCAAGTTAGGCAACTACTCGCTCATTGTGAATGCAGAATTCATAACTTAGAAAAAAGGGAATTAAAGAAAGACATGATAAATAAAAAGCAAAGAAATCAATTAAAAATAAAAGTAATTCTTGTATTAATAAATTCTAGAAATAATTCAATAGTGAAATTGAGTAAATTAAAGGACATCGAAGAGTAAGAGCCAAGTAAAGAAAACGAACTAGAACGACGAAGTCTTGATGAGGTAATAACTCTTCTCAATATCCCAATGCAAAGAGCAATAGAAATAAAATCCTAAGAACTATGAATGTGTAGAGAGAAAACCTAAAGAAGGAGTGAAACTAGATCTAAAAACTAAAAATTGTGTAGAATGAATGTTGTTTTTGGTTTCTGCATGTTCTCTGGCTCTAGTCTGCTTTTCTGGGCCGAAAATTGGGTAAAAATAGGGCCCAAAATCGCCTCCAGCGAATTCTGCAGATTATGCACATCGCGCACGTCACGCGATCGCATCATTCATGCGGACGCGTCATTCGGCGTTTTGCCCTGCCACGTGAACGCGTCGTCCACCCCTCCGCGTCACTTGTGCTATTCCAATCCGCGCGGTCGCGTGAGCCATGCGGCTGCGTCACTTCTCGCTGGTCATCTCCTCAATTTCTTGTGTTCCTTCCATTTTTGCAAGCTTCCTTGCCAATTTCCAACTCATTCATGCCCTATAAAGCCTGAAACACTTAACACACAGATCACGGCATCGAATGGAATAAAGGAGAATTAAAATACATAATTAAAAGTCTCTAGGAAGCAAGTTTTCAATCATGTAATAATTTTAGGAAGGAAATATAAATGCATACTAATTATATGAATAAGTGGGTAAAGATCATGATAAAACCACACAATTAAACACATTATAAACCATAAATAGTGGTTTATCAACCTCCCCACACTTAAACATTAGCATGTCCTCATGCTTAGTTGAAGGAGATAAAATACATGAGTAGGAACATGTAAAACTCATGCAATACAGTGCAACCTATATATGTGAATGCAACTATATGATTCTTGTTCACTTGATCAATAGTAAATAAGCTCTTCAAAACAATTACAAATCAAATTCCACTAAGTCAATTCTTATACAGTAAGAACAGATAAAAATGCAAGAAGGTAGCTCATGAAAGCAGGGAACGTAGAATTTAAGCATTGAACCTTCACTGATGATGTATGTACGCTCTAATCTCTCTAGTGTATAGGGCAATCACTCTATCCTTCTCTAATCATGCTCTCTAATTTTTGTTCTTCTCCTAATCAATCAACAACATTTAATATACCAATGCAAACATCATGAGGTCTTTTCAAGGTTGTAATGGGGCCAAGGTAATGGTAAGGATACATATATGGCTAAGTAAGCTTATAAACTGAATCTTTAATTAACCCAAGCTTTAACATAACCTATATATATTCTCTATATAACTTTAGAATTTTGTTTTTTTTTGTTTTTTTTAACATAGACATAAAAATAAACATAGCTTATCAATGCACATGGATTTTTAATTCTTATAGTTTTACATGAGTAGGTATCCAAATTCCCATTATATTATCATGACATATTCCCTTTTTATCTTTTGTTTCCACAATTTCCCTTACTTAATTAGCACACACAATTCTATCTTAAGCTAACCAAAGATTCAATTTGGGATATATAATTGTTTTTCCGCTTAAGGCTAGTAATGTGGTAAAATATAGAACAAATGGGATTTAAAGGCTCAAAGTGGCTAACAAAGATAATTGAAAGGGTAGTTTTAATTTGGATAAGTGAGTTTAAACAAATAATGGGCTCAATGATATGCAAACATATAAATATAATAAACATTGGACATATAGGATGAAACAAAATATAGATTACAATCATAGAGAAGTAAACACACAAGAATAAAATAATTATGGTTAAATAATGTAACCATGCATAAAGGCTCAAATCTCACAGGTTGTGTGTTCTTTAGCTTAAAAATCATGTTCCAAATACAACTTCAAGCAAATTTTAACATAAAAGTTTTAATTAAAGTTACTGAAATTTTGTTTCCAAAATAGGGTCTTAGAGGAAAACTTATTGTCTTTTCAATCAAGTAGAACATGCATGCAACTAACCTATTACTATGCAATTTATCCTATTCTACAAAAGAAAAACTAACTAAATATCCTAATTTATTGGTGTTTAGGGAAGAGAAATTACCTCCAGAAGTCAGGTACTGACCGACCTCCCCACACTTAAGGCTTTGCACAGTCCTCGGTGCTATCTGTCAGAAACAAAGGTGGGCTGGTAGCAGTATCTCCACAGTCAGGACTATCATGGCTTCCTGTGCTGGTAAAGGAGGTGGAGTCCGGGGTGTCTGAGTCCTTGAATTTTCCCATAATCAGCTCCTTGAGGTATGTGAATCGGCGCTTGTTATGGCGCTCTCTCATCTTAGCTTTGTGTTCCTGCCGATCCAATCTTTCGAGTATCTGATGGAGCAGTTGGTCTGTTGTAGGTGCTTGTGGTGTTGAAGAAGGAATATCTTCAACCAGTTCAGTCTGATGGCTTGTGGTGGCTGGTGGAGGTCTGATGTATTTCCCGTTAGGGACATACTGATCATCCCGTGGAAGCATGGCTTTGGTGTCCCCAGCTCTGTAGGAGACTCCGGCTGCTGAGATAAGATCTGAGACCAAGGCGGGAAAAGGTAAGTTGCCCGCAATTTGCACATGTCCCATGGCATTCCGGATATGTCTCGGAAGATTCAGAGGTTGGTCTGTAAGGATGCACCAAAGTAGAACGGCCATGTCTGCAGTGAAGGAGGACTCATGAGTGCTCGGAAAGATGTAATGGGACATGATCTGTGCCCATACGCGAGCCTCCAAGGTAAGTGCTGAAGCCGATATTCCCTTAGGGCGGGTACGATGGTATCTGTAGATCCAACGGCTGCCAGGTAGTGCGATAACTCTGAGAACGGTGTCCCAGTCAAATTGGTACATCTGGCGCTTGAGTGCGGCTTCTTGAAAGGCGTCCAATCCTTCTGGAACAGGGGGAAGACCTAGAGCTCTTTGAATGGCCTCTTCTGTAATGGGGACTTGCTTCTGACGGACAAAGACAGACTGCAGGGTTGGCAAGTGGAAGTTGGAGTAGAACTCGACTACCCAAGAAAGATTGACCTGCCTCGGCTGTCTCTGTAGGAAACCCCATTATCTTTGTGCAATTTGTGGCTCAACAAAGGTAGCAATATGGTTTGGGAGGAGAGGAAGGTATTCATTGTTGTAAATCCTTTTTGCCAGGATGGAGAATATCTGCTCACAGTAGCGATTGGGAAATCGCAGTGTCCTTTGCTGGGAAGGCTTTTTCTTTATCATCAACCTTTATAATCCTCTTAGTTCTTTTTGTTGAGGGTTTAACCGCAGTTGAAGAGGGCTCTGCCACTAATGCTCTTTTTGTTCCTCTTCTTGCTGGTGGTTTGGGAGTAGCTTTCTCTTTTTCTTTCTTAGTGGCCATCCTGAAAAAGAAAAAAAAAATAAAGTAACGTAAATTCAAAGAGATAGAGCAAGGAAGAGGGTTGTATGAGTGATAAACAATTCACGGTAAAGAGGATGTTGTTAACACATGGTCATGACTACATGTGAAAAGTTCATCAATGGAAATATAGCAAGTGCATTGGAGGATAATTAAATGCAAGGGGTTTATTGGCATGCAGGCAAAGGCATGAGTAACATAGATCCAGCATTTAATTAGTTGAATGTGTTATCACTCGTAACAAACTAGCCATCACGTTTGTATTGACAATTAAATTCAATTAATACAATAGTAAAGGGAATTTGTGAAAAGCAAAGTGCATAATGCCATATGGGCGTTTTCACAAACACATAGCATGCATGGTAAATAAGGCATAGAAAGTATTAAAGTGAACATGCAAGCAACCCTTTAAAAAGGTATATAATTGCCAAACAATTTTACAACAATCCACAAGCATATAATAAGAAATAATGAATCAAATAAAAATTCCAACACCAAGTAAAAAGGAAAAAGAAAGAAAAAGAAAATATGGATAATGAAAGTAAAAAGAAAAGAAAGAAAGATAACATAGAAAAAAAATAAGAAGAATAATAGAAAAGTAAAGGGGAAGAAGAAAAGAAAACCTTGTTAATGGGGGTGAGAGAGAGAGAGAGAGAGAGTAGAAAGTGAGAAAGAGGGAAGAAGGGAGAAAGAAGAAATAAGGAGGGAAAAGAGAAAATAGGATTTGGGGAAAAGAAAGATAAGATAATTGGCAAATCAGGGAAGCTGTGCATCGCAAGCGACGCGGTCGCGTGGGGCACGCGGTCGCGCGACTTGCACTTATACTAATTGACGCGGTCGCGTCGGTCACGCGGTCGCGTGACCCGTTTTATGTTACTGGCTCCAGGGCAGCCTCGCGCTCGCACAACTCTCTGTTTGAAATTTTATTTTTACCAAATCTGGGGTGACGCGATCGCGTGAGGCATGCGATTGCGTGAGTGGGCATTAGAAGGATACGATGCGGATGCGTGAGCCATTTGTCCGTGTGGGAAGAAGTTGTGCGTTCAGCACCAATCCAGCACCACTCTAGCACAACTTTTGGTTGTGCACCTTTTTTACGTCGAATTCCAGGGCACGCGGCCGCGTGAGTGACGTGGTCGCGTGGGAGGCCAAGGTTCCCACTTGACGCGGACGCGTCGGCGACGCGGTCGCATGGGGCAATTTGTGCCACGGGCATGCCTCCAGCCACGCTCTCGCTTGACTCTCTGTTCGTTTTATTATTTTCTCCAATTACCTGTGATGCGGACGCGTCAATGAGGCGGTCGCGTCGCGTGAAAATTTTTTTTTTAAATTAAAAGTATGTAAATGTAGATGCACGAAATGTACTAATAAAGAGAAGAGTTATTGAATAGGAAAACTAAGAATAAAGAAAAGAACGATCATACCATGGTGGGTTGTCTCCCACCTAGCACTTTGCTTTAACGTCCGTAAGTTGGACGCTCAACTAGCTCAGTCTTTGGCTATGTGGGGATCTTCCAAGAGGAAGATCTCGAGCTCCTTGTTTTTCTTCATCTTCTCGCCATGGTACAGCTTTAAACGATGTCCATTAACTTTGATAAGTTCAGAGCTGGAAGGATGACTTAGGTGAAAAACTCCGTACGGTTCGGCCTTCTCGACTCTGTATGGACCTTCCCATCTTGATCTCAACTTGCCTGGCATGAGCCTCAGTCGAGATTTGTAAAGGAGGACTAAGTCCCCAGGTTGAAACTCTTTTTTTTTGATGTGCTGATCATGTATAGCCTTCATCTTCTCCTTGTATAGTCTGGAGTTCTCATAAGCTTCTAGGCGAAGGCTTTCCAGTTTTTGCAGCTGCAACTTCCTTTCAGCTCCGGCTTTCACAATTCCCATGTTGCACTCTTTTACTGCCCAAAAGGCTTTGTGATCTACTTCAACAGGGAGATGACAAGCTTTTCCATAAATTAAGTGGAAAGGACTCATCCCAATGGGTGTTTTGTATGCTGTTCTGTATGCCCGGAGTGCATCTTGTAGCCTGGTGCTCCAGTCTCTTCTATGAGGTTTGACTATCTTCTGCAAGATACGCTTTATCTCTCTGTTTGACACCTCGGCTTGCCCATTAGTCTGAGGATGGTAGGCTGTTGCAACCTTATGAATTATCCCGTGCTTCTTCATTATTCCTGTTAGTCTCCTGTTACAAAAATGGGTGCCTTGATCGCTCACGATTGCTCGTGGTGATCCAAAGCGACAAATAATGTGGTTTCTCACAAAGGAAGCAATAGTGTTAGCATCATCAGTGCGGGTAGAAATTGCTTCCACCCATTTGGAAACGTAATCCACAGCTAACAATATATAAAAATAACCATTAGAATTTGGAAATGGACCCATGAAGTCAATGCCCCAAACATAAAAAATTTCACAGAAAAGCATAATTTGTTGAGGCATCTCATCCCTCTTGGATATATTACCAAATTTTTGGCATGGGAAACAAGATCTACAAAATTCAGCAGCGTCTCTAAAAAGAGTAGGCCACCAGAATCCATAGTCTAAGATTTTTCTAGCTGTTCTTTGAGGGCCAAAATGTCCTCCACTCTCAGATGAGTGACAGGCCTCTAAGATGGACTGGAATTCTGATTGAGGCACACACCGTCTAATTACCTGGTCAGCGCCACATCTCCATAAATATGGGTCATCCCATACATAATATTTAGATTTGCTTTTCAGCTTGTCTCTTTGATGCTTAGAAAAGTTTGGAGGAAAGGTGCGGCTAACTAGATAATTAGCTACAGGTGCATACCAAGGGACTACCTCAGATATTGCTTGCAGGTTATCAAATGGGAAATTATCAGCTATAGGAGTGGGGTCATCTGTAATGTGCTCAAGACGACTCAAGTGGTCTGCCACTAAATTCTGGTTACCACTCCTATCCTTAATTTCCAAATCAAATTCTTGTAATAGCAGTATCCAACGTATAAGCCTTGGTTTGGACTCCTTTTTAGCTAATAGATACTTTAGAGCTGCGTGGTCTGAGTACACTACTACCTTCGTACCAAGTAAATAGGCTCGGAATTTATCCAGAGCAAAAACAATAGCAAGAAGCTCTTTCTCAGTAGTAGTGTAATTGGACTGAGCGGCATCTAAAGTTTTAGACGCATATGCAATAACAAAGGGGTCCTTACCTTCACGCTGAGCCGGTGCTGCTCCTACTGCATGGTTAGAGGCGTCGCACATTATTTCAAATGACTGGCTCCAGTCTGGTCCTCTCACAATTGGAGCTTGAGTAAGGGCGGTTTTCAGCTTATCAAACGCTTGTTTGCAGTCCTCACTGAACTCGAACTCAATATCCTTCTGCAGTAGTCTGGATAAGGAAAGTGCTACCTTACTGAAGTCCTTAATGAATCTCCTGTAAAAACCTGCATGGCCAAGGAACAAACGGACTTCCGTCACAGAGAAGGGGTAAGGTAAACTAGAAATAACATCCACCTTTGCCAGATCTACAGAAATGCCAGTATTAGACACAACATGTCTTAGTACAATACCTTGTTTTACCATAAAGTGACATTTTTCAAAATTTAATACAAGGTTTATACTGACACATCTATCTAATACTCTAGATAATCCATCTAAGCAAAGGCTAAAGGAATCGCCATATACACTAAAATCATCCATGAAAACTTCCATACAGTCCTCAATAAGATCAGAGAAAAGACTCATCATGCACCTTTGGAAGGTAGCTGGTGCATTGCACAAGCCAAAGGGCATTCTCTTGTAAGCATAAGTCCCAAAAGGACATGTAAAAGTGGTCTTTTCCTGATCCTCAGGAGCTATATGAATATGGAAATAACCTGTGTAACCATCTAAAAAACAATAATGTGATTTACCTGACAGGCGATCCAACATTTGATCAATGAATGGAAGAGGATAGTGATCCTTACGAGTGGCCTGGTTGAGGCGTCTATAGTCAATGCAGACCCTCCAAGCGTTCTGCACTCTTGTTGCAATGAGATCTCCATGCTCATTCTGCACTATAGTGACTCCAGACTTCTTGGGCACCACTTGTACTGGGCTTACCCATTCACTGTCTGAAATGGGGTAGATGATATCTGCCTCTAGTAGTCTGGTCACTTCCTTCTTGACAACCTCTAAGATAGTGGGGTTCAGTCTTCTCTGGGGTTGACGGACAGGTCTTGCTCCCTCTTCTAAAAATATCCTATGCTCACAGACTTGAGGGTTGATGCCTACTATGTCTGCCAAACTCCACCCAATTGCCTTCTTGTGCCTCATCAGCACACTAAGTAACTGCTCTTCCTGTTGAGAAGTGAGTTCCCTTGCAATGATAACTGAAAACTTCTGCTCGTCTTCAAGGTAAGCATATTTGAGGTGTGGAGGAAGGGGTTTTAATTCTAACTTCTGATCATGGTCAGGCTCTGGGTTGTCTGGAGCTGGTAACAATAGTAAAGCACTGTCATTGTCCTTTGAAAATGTCCCCACACTTGGACCTTGTCCTATGTACTTCTCTTCAAATTCCTCCTGGTGAACTTCAGCCACGGTTTCATCTATAATGTCACACTGGAGGATAGAATGATCCTCCGGAGGATGCTTCATAACTCCATTCAGATTGAAGATTACTACTCGGCCATCTATTTCAAAAGAGTATGTTCCTGAAAAGCATCTAATTTGAACTTCGAGATCTTTAGGAATGGTCTTCCGAGTAGGATTGATGATGGCTTCTCTGAGTCATTTTGGGGCATCTCCAGGATATAAAAATCAATGGGAAATGTGAGTCCCTTAATGCCCACTAATACATCTTCAGCAACTCCAACCACTGTAATAATGCTTTTATCTGCTAACACAAAATGAGCTGCCGACCTTTTTAAGGGAGGGAGCCTCAAAATATCATATATAGACAAAGGCATTATACTCACACATGCTCCTAAATCACACATGCAGTCAGAAAATACTACACCACCAATAGTACAATTAACCATACATGGACCTAGGTCACTACACTTTTCAGGTAAACCTCCCATTAAAGCAGATATGGAACTACCTAAAGGAATAGTTTCTAATTCATTAATTTTGTCTTTTTGTATACATAAATCTTTTAGAAACTTGGCATATTTAGGTACCTGTTGAATAATATCAAAAAGAGGAACAGTTACCTCAACCTTTTTGAATATCTCTACCATTTTCGGATAAGGTTCTAGCTGCTTCCTGGGCTTCCTTGCAAGTTGTGGAAATGGAATGGGAGTGATGTTTTCTGTAGCGTCTGCGCCCTGTGTGTTTCCTTCCGTGGTTGAATTTCTTCTTTTTCAGCCATGTCCTGTATGTTCTCTTCCTCTTCAACATCTTCTATTTCCACTACCTCTTCAGCTGAGGCGTGTTTTGGTGGGCTTGGCTCCTCCTGATTCCTCTCCTGCAGTGTGGTTCCAGACCTTAGGGTGATGGCATTAATGCCACCCTTTGGATTGGGTAATGGTTTAGAGGGGATTCCACTGGAGCTCAAAGGCTGGTTATTGAAGTTATTCATTGATCCAATCTGTGAGACAAGAGCTTGCAAAGTAGAGTTTAGACCATTTAGTGTAGCATAAAGGTTATTTTCCATGGTCTGTTGTCTTCGATCAATAGAATATAGTAAGTCGTCATTAGAAGATGAAGAAGGATAAGCAATTTGAGAGGTTTGCTGTTGGGTATTCTGTGGTCCTTGGGATTGCCTCAGGTGAGGTGCTCTGTAAGGCTGGTTCTGGTTCTGCTGCCTGTTGTTGTTATTATTCCACCTTTGATTTCCCTGATTGTCTCTGCCTCCTCTGTTGTTGTTGTCCCTCTAATTCTGGTTAGAATTGTCTTGCCATCCATGGCTATAATTGCCACCTTGATTGTACCCTTGGTTGGAGCGGTCATAGAAGTTATGAATGGCTGCCATGGTGTTGTCTTCCTGCTGGAGCTGCAGACATTCATAAGTATAATGGCTATAATCAGCACAGACTCCGCAAACTCTCTGTGGGACTAACTGTTGGCTTTGCTGTGGTAGAGAAGGTTGAGCTTGTTGAACTTTTTGTTGATTCAATTGCATCTGCTTCAGCAAGTTGGTCATTTGACAGATACTCTGAGTTAGAGCAGCAGTCTCTCTGCTAGAGGATACTTCTACAACGATTTTTGAACAACCTTATTTCTGCCTGTGATTTCGAGTAGATTCAGCTAAGTCACTGATCAATTGCCATGCCTCATCAGTGGTTTTGTACTTTTTCATAGACCCATTGCTAGCACTTTCCAATGTGGTCTTATCTTGGGGCCTCATGCCCTGTGTGACGTAACCGAGTAACACTATCTTGTCAATCATATGGTGGGGGCATGCTTCTAGAAGATTATTGAAGCGCTCCCAGTATTCATAGAGAGTCTCGGATTCGTCCTGAACAATCATGGAAATGTCTTTCCTCAGTTTATCAGTAACTTCAGCTGGAAAGAACTTTTCCAAAAATTCTCTTCTAAGTGTATCCCAGTCGGATACAGTTGCTGCGGGTTGAGTGTAGTACCATTCTCTTGCCTTCCCTTAAGAGAAAACGGGAAAGCTTTCAACAAAATTGAAGTTTCATCTGCACCATCACGCCTGACAGTAGAACAGGCTGCTTGAAAATCTCTCAGGTACTTGATGGGCTCTTGAGCAGGTAAGCCATGAAACTTGGGCATCAAATTGAGCAGTGCAGTCTTTATTTCAAAGTCTGTAGCCACCGCTGGGTGATGCGCTTGAAACGGTTGCATTGTAAAATCAGGGACTCCAGTCTCCTGGATAGTAACTCTCCTAGGTGCTGCCATGTCACCTACACGTAAATCAACCGAATCAGTAGAACGGAGGCTGGTTTCTTCCTCAAATGACGTTTCAGATCCACCCTCAGAGAGGACTAACCGACGCCGAGCTTGCCTTATTCGTGAAATAGTTCTTTCAACCTCAAGATCGAATGCTGGCAAGCTTGGATCAGGAAGTGAACGCGTCATCTAACGAAAGAAACAAGCAGCTCATAGTAGTAAGATAAAATAAAATGCAAATAAATAAATTCCAATCAATAACTTAGCACTCTATTGCAACTCCCCAGCAACGGCGCCAAAAATTGACGGGGCGAAAATTGGCGAGTCAAGAATTGTTATAAGATATGCGTTGTAAGTATAGTTCTTAACCAACCAGAAATCCGCTTATCAATTTAGAAGGGTGTCACAAAAATTAAAATTAAAATACTGGGAGTATGAATCCCAGGTCATCTCCCAACGAGTTGTAGGTAAGGGAAAGTCAAACAAGTTGGAATGCTACTTCTATTCACAAGTTCCAACCCACTCAATTAAAAGGGATTGGTGTCAGTGACTAGAGGGCAATCCAACAATAAACCCAATTACAATTTTTCTTTTTTGAGCATTCCAACTCAAGGGTTTCTTTCAATCAACTCCCCATCAAGTTAGGCAACTACTCGCTCATTGTGAATGCAGAATTCATAACATAGAAAAAGGAATTAAAGAAAGACATTATAAATAAAAAGCAAAGAAATCAATTAAAAATAAAAGTAATTCTTGTATTAATAAATTCTAGAAATAATTCAATAGTGAAATTGAGTAAATTAAAGGACATAGATGAGTAAGAGCCAAGTAAAGAAAACGAACTAGAATGACGAAGTCTTGATGAGGTAATAACTCTTCTTAATATCCTAATGCAAAGAGCAATAGAAATAAAATCCTAAGAACTATGAATGTGTAGAGAGAAAACCTAGAGGAGGAGTGAAACTAGATCTATAAACTAAAAATTGTGTAGAATGAATGTTGTTTTTGGTTTCTGCATGTTCTCTGGCTCTAGTCTGCTTTTCTGGGCCGAAAACTGTGTCAAAATAGGGCCCAAAATCGCCCCCAGCGAATTCTGCAGATTATGTAGATCGCGCACGTCACGCGATTGCGTCATTCATGCGGACGCATCATTCGGCGTTTTGCCCTGCCATGCGAACGCGTCGTCCACGCCTCTGCGTCACTTGTGCTATTCCAATCCGCGAAGTCGCGTGAGCCATGCGGCTGCGTCACTGCGATTTCCTCTCTTTCGCGCGGTCGCGTGAGCCATGTAGCCGCGTCACTTCTCGCTGGTCATCTCCTCAATTTCTTGTGTTCTTTCCATTTTTGCAAGCTTCCTTGCTAATTTCCAACTCATTCATGCCCTATAAAGCCTGAAACACTTAACACACAGATCACGGCATCGAATGGAATAAAGGAGAATTAAAATACATAATTAAAAGTCTCTAGGAAGCAAGTTTTCAATCATGTAATAATATTAGGAAGAAAATATAAATGCATGCTAATTATATGAATAAGTGGGTAAAGATCATGATAAAACCACACAATTAAACACATTGTAAACCATAAAATAGTGGTTTATCAAAGCCTGTCCTCCAGGGTGTGCTGTTTTTAATGCTATTTTTCATTCTGTTTTTGATTTTTCAGTTGTTTTTGTGACTTCACATGATCATCAATCTAAAGAAAACATAAAATAGCAATGGAAAATATATAATTAAATAACATTGGCTTGCCTCCCAACAAGCACTTCTTTAATGTTAATAGCTTGATAGTGACCTCTTAGAGAGCTTCACAGAGACTCAGAGCTTGATGTTGGCCTCCCAACACCAAACTTAGAAGTTGAGTGTGGGGGCTCTGTTCGACTCTGTATTGAGAGAAGCTTTTCATGCTTCCTTTCCATGGTTACAAAAGAAGATCCTTGAGCCTTAACACAAGGTAGTCCTCATTCACTTGAAGGACTAACTCTCCTCTGTCCACATCAATCACAGCTCTTGTTGTGGCTAGGAAGGGTCTTCCAAGGATGATGGATTCATCTTCATCCTTCCCAGTATCTAGGATTATGAATTCAGCAGGGATGTAATAGCCTTCAACCTTCACTAAGACATCCTCTACAAGTCTATAAGCCTGTTTCCTTGAATTATCTGCCATCTCTAGTGAGATTCTTGCAGCTTGCACCTAAAAGATCCCTAGTTTCTCCATTACAGAGAGGGGCATGAGGTTTATCCTTGATCCCAGGTCACACAGAGCCTTCTCAAAGGTCATGGTGCCTATGGTACAAGGTATTAAGAACTTTCCAGGATCCTGTTTCTTCTGAGATAATTTCAGTTAAACCAGATCATTTAGTTCACTGATGAGCAATGGGGGTTCATCCTCCCAAGTCTCATTACCAAATAAATTGGCATTCAACTTCATGATTGCTCTTAGATATTGAGCAACTTGCTCTTCAGCAATATCTTCATCCTCTTCAGAGCAAGAATACTCATCAGGGCTCATGAATGGTAATAGTAAGTTTAATGGAATCTCTATGGTCTCTATATGAGCCTCAGATTCCTTTGGTTCCTTATTAGGGGACTCCTTAGTGGCTAGTGGATGTCCATTGAGGTCTTCCTCATTGGAAATCACTGTCTTTTCTTCCTCTCCTGGTTCGGCCATGTTGGTTATAGTTATGGCGTTGCACTCTCTTTTTGGATTCTCTTCTGTATTACTTGGGAGAGTACTAGGAGGGAGTTCAGTAACTCTTTTACTCAGCTGACCCACTTGTGCCTCCAAATTTCTAATGGAGGACCTTGCTTCAGTCATAAAACTGAGAGTGGTCTTAGATAGATCAGAGACTACAGTTGCTAAGTCAGAGTGGCTCTGCTTAGAATTCTCTGTCTGTTGCTGAGAAGATGATGGAAAAGGTTTGCTATTGCCAAACTTGTTTCTTCCACCATTATTGTTACTGAAGCCTTGATTAGGCTTCTGTTGATCCTTCCATGAGAAATTTGGATGATTCCTCCATGAAGGATTATAGGTGTTTCCATAGGATTCTCCCATGTAATTCACCTCTGTCATTACAGGATTCTCAGGGTCATAGGCTTCTTCTTCAGAGGACGCCTCCTTAGTACTGCCTGATGCAGCTTGCATTCCAGACAGACTCTGAGAGATCATATTGACTTGCTGAGTCAATATTTTGTTCTGAGCCAATATTGCATTCAGAGTATCAATCTCAAGAACTCCTTTCTTCTGAGTTGTCCCATTATTCACAAGATTCCTTTCAGAAGTGTACATGAACTAGTTATTTCTAACTATTTCAATGAGTTCCTGGGCTTCTGCAGGCATCTTCTTCAGATAAAGAGATCCTTCAGCAGAGTGGTCCAATGACATCTTGGACAATTCAGACAGACCATCATAGAATTACATACGATGCTCCATTCTGAAAACATGTCAGAAGGACACCTTCACCAACTTTTCCCAATAGTTCAGGCTATCTTTAGGTTGTGAGTTTAACCGTGTCCTAGCTTTGTCTCTTACATCAAAGGGGAAAAGCATAAGTCTGTAGACCTCAGGATTAACCCCATTGGTCTTAACAATGTCACAGATTTGCAGGAATTCAGCTAAAAACTGATGAGGATCTTCCAATGGAAGTCCATAAAACTTGCAATTCTACTGCATCAGAGAAACTAATTGAGGTTTAAGCTCAAAGTTGTTTGCTCCAATTGCAAAAATTGAGATGCTCCTCCCACATAAGTCAGAAGAGGGTGCAATAAAGTCACCAAGCATCTTCCTTGCATCTCCACCATTGTTGCTGGGTTCGGCCATCTCTTCTTATTTTTCGAAAAATTCTGTCAGGTCCTCTCTAGAGTGTTGTGCTTTAGCTTCTTTTAGCTTCCTCTTTAGAGTCCTTTCAGGTTCCAGATTAGCTTCAACAAGAATGTTCTTATCCTTGCTCCTACTCATATGAAAAAGAAGAGAACAGAAAAGAATAGGAATCCTCTATGTCACAGTATAGAGATTCCTTTAAGTGAGTAGAAGAATAGAAGAGTAGAATGAAGAAGACAGAAGATGAAGAATTCGAACACAGAGAGGGAGAGATGGTTCAAATTTTAAGAAGAAGAGAAATGTTAGTAAATAAATAAATAAATAGAAAGAGATGAGAGAGAGAGAATTCGAATTTTAAATTAAAATAAAAGGAAAATATTTTTATTTTTATTTTAATTATTAGTTATAATTCGAAAATTATAAAAAGGAATAAAATTAAAATAAAATTTAAAACAATTAGTTAATTAAAAAGAATTTTGAAAAAGTGGTTAGTGATTTTCGAAAATTGGAGAGAGAAAAGTAGTTAGGTCGTTTTGAAAAAGAGATGATTGATATAGTAAACTTTTAAAATCAAACAAAAAGTCAAGTAGTTAATTGAAAAAGATTTGAAAATGAATTTTGAAAAGATAAGAAGTTAGAAAAGATTTTGAAATTGATTTTGAAAAATATATGATTGAAATTCATTTTGAAAAAGATCTGAAAAAGAAATTAAAAAGATTTGATTTTTGAAATTAAAGTTGATTACTTGACTAATAAGAAGCTAAAAGATATGATTTTAGAATTTAAAGATTGATCCTTTCTTAATAGGCAAGAAACAAGTTGAAAATTTTTGAATCAAAACATTAAATGTTAGTATTAATTTCGAAAATATGAAATAAAAATAAGAAAAAGATTTTGAAAATCAAATTTTTAGAATTTTCAAAAATATTGAAAAAAAATGAAAAAGATTTGATTTTTTGAAAAAGATTTGAAAAAGATAGAAAATTTTTTTTAATTTGAAATTTTGACTTGACTAACAAGAAACAACTAAATTTTAGAAATTTTTGACCAAATCAATTCAAAATTTCGAAAATTATGAGCAAAATAAAGGGAAAGATATTTTTTTTATTTTTGAAATTAATGAGGAAAGAGAAAAACATCAAACAGACACAAGACATAAGAAATTAAAATCAAAACAATTAAAGCATGCAAGAACACTTTGAATGTCAAGATGAACACCAAGAACACTTTGAAGATCATGATGAACACCAAGAACATATTTTTGAAAATTTTTAAGAAAATAAAAATATGCAAGACACGAAACTTAAAAATTTTTATTCTATAGACACTAATAATTCAAGAATGCATATGAAAAACAAGAAATGACACCAAACAAGAAAAATTTAAAGATCAAACAAAGAAATTCATCAAGAACAACTTGAAGATCAATGAAGAACACATGCATGAATTTTTCGAAAATTTAAAGAAAGATTAAAATGATGCAATTGACACCAAACTTAAAATTTGACACAAGACTCAAACAAGAAACACAAATTTTTGGTTTTATGATTTATTAAATTTTTTTTAATTTTTCAAAAATTAATTTGGAAAAAGAAAATAAATAAATTCAAAATTTTTAATAGGAATTTCAGGAATCATGTAATGTTAGTCTAAAGCTTCGGTCCAAAAATTTAGACATGGCTTAATAGCCAGCCAAGCTTTATGTGAAAGCTTCGGTCCAAAAGATTAGACATGGCCAATGGCCTATTCCTTGGCTATAGTGCCAAAATCTTGGTGTGGGAGAACGTGATCTCAAGACTTCTTCACAATTCTGTGTAACTGACCAGCAAGTGCACTGGGTCATCCAAGTAATAAACCTTACGTGAGTAAGGGTCGATCCCATGGAGATTGTCGGTTTGAAGCAAGCTATGGTCATCCTTGTAAATCTCAGTCAGGCGGATTCAAATGGTTATGAGTTTTGGTAATTAAAATATAAATAAAACAGAAGATAAAATAGAGATACATATATAATTCATTGGTGGAAATTTCAGATAAGCGTCTGGAGATGCTTTGTTGCTTCTGAACTTCTTCTTTCCTATTGCCTTCTTCCAACCATGCGTTACCTCCTTCCATGGCAAGCTGTATGATCTTCTCGGATGAAAACAAATCCATATGCACTGTCACCGCACGGCTAATCATCTGTCGGTTCTCGCTAGCGTTGGAATAGGACCATTGTCCTTTTGCACACTGTCACTGCGCCCAACATTCGAAAGTTTGAAGCTCGTCACAGTCATCCCTTCCCAGATCCTACTTGGAATACCACAGACAAGGTTTAGACTTTCCAGATCTCAGGAATGCTGCAATGGTTCTAGCCTATACCACGAAGACTCTGATCTCACGGAATGGAATGCTCTGTTGTCAAGAGAGGCAATCATGCGTCGTGAACCAGGAGGCCAAGAGATACACACTTAAGCTATTGCAGATAGAACGGAAGTGGTTGTCAGGCACGCGTTCATAAGTGAGAATGATGATGAGTGTCACGGGTCATCACATTCATCAGGTTTAAGTGCGAGTGAATATCTTAGAGAAGAAGTAGGCGTGAATTGAATAGAAAAACAATAGTACTTGTATTAATTCATGAAGAACAGCAGAGCTCCACACCTTAATCTATGGGGTGTAGAAACTCCACCGTAGAAAATACATGAGTGCCATTTTCGACTTCTTTGAGCAGTGGCGTTAGCTAAGGGCTCTGCCTCAATCAACTTTGTGAAATAATCTACCCCAATGATGAGGAACTTGAACTGTCCTGATCCTTGGGGGAAGGGTCCTAGGAGGTCGAGTCCCCATTTTGCAAATGGCCAGAGTGAGGTTATGCTGATGAGCTCCTCTGGTGGGGCGATATGAAAATTAGCATGCTTCTGACATGGTGGACATGTCTTTACGAATTCCATTGCTTCTTTTTGTAAAGTTGGCCAATAGAATCCGGCCCGGAGTACTTTTTTGGTGAGGGCTTGTGCTCCAAGATGGTTGCCACAGATGCCACTGTGTACTTCTTCTAAACTTCTTTTGTGTTGGAAGTCGGCACATATTTTAACAGTGGTGTTGAAATCTCTCTCTTGTATAGAGTATTGTTTATGATGGTGTAGTACTGTGCTTCCCGTTTTAACCTCTTTGCTTCCTTCTTATCTGTAGGGAGTGTTTCTGTTTTGAGATAATTAATTATGGGAGTCATTCATCCTTGATCCAGACTTGTTATGGCTAGGACCTTTTCTTCTTTCGAGATTGACGGGTTTTGCAGCATCTCTTGGATGAGGTTTCTGTTGTTGCCCCCTGGTTTGGTGTTGGCTAGTTTTGATAGTGCATCAGCTCGAGCTTTCTGTTCCCGGGGTATGTGGCGGACCTTGTATTCCCCGAGTTGTCCGAGTTGTTCCCTGGTTTTGTCTAAGTACTTTTTCATGGTGAGATCCTTGGCTTGGTAACTTTCTGCTATTTGTGAGGTGACTACTTGTGAGTCACTGAAGATGATAAGCTTCTGAGCTCCAACTTCCATAGCCAGCTTCAAACCAGCCAGTAGTGCTTCATATTCGGCTTGGTTGTTTGAGGCAGGGAATCCAAATTTGAGGTAAAGTTTGATTTGGGATCCCTGGTTGCTTTCTATTATTATGCCTGCGCCACTTCCCGTTTTGTTCGAGGAACCATCTATGTAGAGATTCCATTCTGTAGGGATTTTTGGGGTGTCCATGAACTCTGCAATGAAGTCGGCCAAATACTGTGATTTGATGGCTGTCTGAGCTTCATATTGAAGGTCAAATTCGGACAACTCGACTGCCCATTGCAAGATTCTTCCTGCTAAATCTGTTTTCTGTAAAATGCCTTTTATGGGCTGGTTGGTTCGAACCCTGATGATGTGGGCTTGGAAATATGGGCGAAGTCGTCGAGATGTTAGTATGAGAGCATAAGCAAAATTTTCTATCTTTTGATAGTTCAATTCGGACCCTTGTAATACTTTTCTGATGAAGTATATACGTTGTTGTCCACTATCATCATCTCAGACCAGTGGTGAGGCTATTGCCTGATTTCCTACTGCGAGGTACAATACAAGTGATTCTCCTTCCCGTGGCCGAGTTAGAATAGGTGGTTGTCCCAGGAACCTTTTGAAATCCTGGAAGGCCTGCTCGCACTCTGTTGTCCATTCGAACTTCTTCCCCTTCCTTAGAGTAGCGTAGAAGGGTAGAGACAGCTAGAAATCTGGACATGGCTGCCAATCTTCCATTGAGTTGTTGTACCTCTTTAACGCTGGTCGGACTCTTCATGTTGTGTATGGCTTGGAATTTATCCGGATTTGCCTCAATTCCTCTTTGTGTGAGAATAAAACCCAAGAATTTGCCAGCTTCTACTGCGAAGGTGCATTTTGCAGGGTTTAGCCGCATGCCATGCCTTCTTATAGTATTGAATACTTGGGTGAGGTCGGACAGTAACGACTCTTCACTTTGTGTCTTTATTAATATGTCGTCCATGTAGACTTCCATGTTTTTCCCGATGTGGTATGTGAAGACTTTATTCATTAATCTTTGATAAGTGGCTCCTGCATTGTTGAGTCCGAATGGCATGACGATATAGCAGTAGTTTGCTTTCAGGGTTAAAAATGAGTTTTTTTCTTGGTCAGGTGGGTACATCGGGATTTGATTGTATCCCGAATAGGCATCCATAAACGAGAGGTATTTGTATCCGGAGGAGGCATCCACCAGAGCGTCGATACTTGGGAGTGGATAAGGATCTTTTGGGCAGGCTTTGTTGAGATCAGTGTAGTCGGTGCACATCCGCCACTTCCCATTTGATTTTTTCACCAAGACGACGTTAGCTAGCCATAGTGGGTACCTAACTTCTCTTTTGAATCCTGCCTCCAGTAGAGCTTGTACTTGCTCTTCCACAGCTTGGGATCGTTCTGGTCTGAGCTTTCTGCGTCTCTGCTGTACTGGCCGAGATCCTGGGTAAACTGCCAACTTGTGGCACATTAACTTAGGGTCTATGCCTGGCATGTATGCGGCCTTCCATGCAAAGAGGTCGACATTGTTTCTTAAAAACTGTATGAGTGACTTCTTTACGTCTCCTTTTAAGATTGTGCCGATATTGGTTGTTTTATTTGGGATATCTTCGATATGGACCTTTTCTATTTCGCCTTTGGGTTGTGGACGAAGTTTTTCCCGCCCTCGAACTCCCCCGAGTTCGATGGTGTGGAATTCTTATCCTCTGCCTCTAAGGTTTAGACTTTCGTTGTAACAGCGGCGCACCATCTTCTGATCTGCTCTTATCGTAGCTATTCCTTCTGCAGTTGGGAACTTCATGCACAGGTGTGGAGTCGAGACTACTGCGCCGAGCTGATTTAATGTTGTCCGACCTATTAGGGCATTATAGGCTGAACTCACATTGACCACGATGTAATCTATGTTGAGTGTCCTTGACCGGTTTCCTTTTTCAAAGGTTGTGTGTAGTGAGATGTATCCAAGTTGTTGGATCGAAGTGTCTCCCAGCCCGAATAGGCTGTTTGGATATGCTCTGAGTTCTTTTTCTTCTAGGCCGAGTTTGTCGAAGGCGGTTTTGAATAAGATATCGGCCGAGCTTCCCTGGTCTACCAGTGTGCGATGGAGATTAGCGTTGGCCAATATGATAGTGATGACCATGGGATCGTCATGTCCCGAGACGATGCCATCTGCGTCCTCTTTAGTGAAAGTGATAGTGGGGATGTCGGGTGCTTCTTCTCCTCCCTCAACATGATATACTTCTTTGAGATGTCCTTTGCGAGATGATTTAGAGATTCCTCCTCCCGCAAATCCTCCGTGTATCATGTGGACGTGTCTCTCTGGAGTACGAGCTGGTCGTTCAGTTCGTTTGACATCTTCGTCACTTCTGCTTTTTCTTGTTTTGTCTGCTCGGATGGCTAAGTACCGATCTAGTTTTCCCTTTCTTACCAGTTTTTCTATGATATTTTTCAAGTCGAAACATTCGTTGGTAGAATTTCCATAGATTCGATGGTATTCACAATATTCAGTCCAATTTTTTCCTCCATTTTTGCTTTTGAGTGGGCGAGTTGGGGGTATCTTTTCAGTATGGCATACTTCTCGATAGACATCTACAAGAGACACCCGAAGAGGGGGTGTAATTGTGGTATTTTTTGATCTTTTCTCCATGCTGATCTTCTTTTTTCTTGGACTCTTTGTCCTTATCTCGGGAGGAGTAGGAGAATCCGGACTTTGAGGTTTCTCCTGGTCGAGAGTTTTTCTCCATGTTGATGTATTTCTCTGCTCGTTCTTGCACTTCATTCAGGGATGTGGGATGTTTTTTTGATATTGAATGACTAAAAGGTCCTTCTCGTAACCCATTGATGAGACCCATAATGGCTGCTTCTGTTTGGTAGACTTTGTATGTCCAGACATGCTTTGTTGAATCTTTCCATGTAGCTACAGAGACTTTCTCGATCTCCTTGTTTGATCCCTAATAGACTTGGGGCGTGCTTAGTTTTGTCTTTTTGGATGGAGAATCTGGCCAGAAACTTCTTGGCTAAGTTGTTAAAGTTTGATATGGATCTAGGGGGCAGATTGTCGAACCATTTAATTGCTATTTTTGTTAAGGTAGTCGAGAAGGCTTTGCAGCGAACTGCATCTGAGGCATCAGTGAGGTACATTATACTTCTGAAATTACTGAGGTGATGGCTGGGATTTGCTGTGCCATCGTATAGAGTCATGTCGGGAGGTTTGAAGTCCTTTGGGATTTTGGTCTTCATGATCTCTTTGGTGAATGGGTCTTGGTCCTTATGGGAGCTATCTTCATGGCCGGATTGAGTAGTTTTGGCCTTGAGATTTGCTTCGAGCTTTAGGAGCTTGTCCTCTAACTCGCGGCGTCACCTAGCTTCCCTTTGTAGGTCTCTTTCGGCTTTCCGTTGATACTCGACCTCTTTTTCAAGTTGTTTTAAGCGATCTTGAAGTGCCTCCATGGCTCCCGTGTTTGGTGAATTCTTGTCTTTGTTAGGTTGAGAAGTATCGTCTATTGTGATCTCCGCATTCTTATGTGGCGTTCTATTCTCCAAATCAGAATTGTGGTCGTTGTCAAGGTTATCCACCATGACGATGGGATGACTTCCAGATTCTCTGACAATGGCGCCAATGTTCCGAGAGTTACCTGAAACTGTAGGTCGATCTCGGACAAGATCTTCTGTACTGGTCGGCCATGCTGTGTCCGACTTGATAATGGTGATGCTGATCCTTCATCACCGGAGGGGGTGGTACCTGCAAGGGACTCCGATGCTTAAGTTAGCAAGGGTATTAAGCAGGTTTTTTGTACTATCAGAGTATGAGTTATACCTGGGTGTTCCAGTGTATTTATAGTAGTGTGGAGTGACTTTTCTGGAGATAAGATAGTTATCTTTTCTTATCTTATCTTTGAGTGAAGTCATCTTATCTTTAAGGGAACCGCCCTTATCTCTATAGGCTTGGGCTGCCTTTGGATTTGGGTCGGGTTCCTCTGTTTGGGCCCTTATTGGGCTTTTCCTGGTGTTTTGGCCGAGCTCTTTGAGAAGAGCTCGTGTAGTTCTGATCTGAAGAGGTCAGTCGACTTGGTGTCAAACAACCCGGGTCAGATAGCTTGACCCCGGGTATGAACACCTATTAAGAAATGATCAATCTTTAAATTCTAGAATCATATCTTTTAGTTTCTTGTTAGTCAAGTAATCAACTTTAATTTCAAAAATCAAATCTTTTCAAATTTCCTTTTCAAATCTTTTTCACAATAGATTTCAATCATATCTTTTTCAAAACTTAATTTCAAAATCTTTTTCTAACTTCTTATCTTTTCAAAATTGATTTTCAAATCTTTTTCAATTAACTACTTGACTTTTTGTTTGATTTTAAAAGTTTACTATTTCTTATCTTTTTCAAAACCACCTAACTACTTTTCTCTCTCTCTATTTTTTGAAAATCACTAACCCTTTTTTCAAAATTCTTTTTAATTAACTAATTATTTTAAATTTTAATTTTATTTCTTTTCTTAAATTTTGAATTCTAACTAATAATTAAAATAAAAACAAAAATATTTTTCTTTTATTTTAATTAATATTCGAATACTCTCTCTCTCTCTCATCTCTTTCTATTTATTTTATTTATTTACTAACACTTCTCTTCTTCTTAAAATTCGAACCCTTCCTCCCTCTGTGTTCGAATTCTTCTTCTTCTCCTTTCTTTCTTCTATTCTTCCATTCTTCTACTCACATAAAGAAATCTCTATACTGTGATATAGAGGATTTCTCTTCTTTTCTGTTCTCTTCTTTTTCATGAGTATGAACAAGGATAAGAACATTCTTATTGAAGCTGATCCTGAACCTGAAAGGACTCTGAAGAGGAAGCTAAGAGAAGCTAAAGAACAACACTCTGAAAAGGACCTTACAGAAATTTTTGAAAAAGAAGTAGAGATGGCAGCCGAAAATAACAACAATGGTGGAGATGCAAGGAAAATGCTTGGTGACTTTACTGCACCCACTTCTGACTTCTATGGAAGAAGCATCTCAATTCCTGCAATTGGAGCAAACAACTTTGAGCTTAAGCCTCAATTAGTTTCTCTAATGCAGCAGAATTGCAAGTTTCATGGACTTCCATTGGAAGATCCTCATCAGTTCTTACCTGAATTCTTGCAAATCTGTGACACTATCAAGACCAATGGTGTTAATCCTGAGGTCTACAGACTTATGCTTTTCCCCTTTGCTGTAAGAGACAGAGCTAGGATATGGTTGGACTTACAACCTAAAGAAAGCCTGAACTCTTGGGAAAACTTGGTCAATGCTTTCTTGGCCAAATTCTTTCCACCTCAAAAATTGAGCAAGCTTAGAGTGGAAGTCCAAACCTCCAAAAAGAAGGAAGGTGAATCCCTCTATGAAGCTTGGGAAAGATACAAGCAATTGATCAAAATATGTCCTTCTGACATGCTTTCAGAATGGAGCATCCTATGTATATTCTATGATGGTCTGTCTGAATTGTCCAAGATGTCATTGGATCACTCTGCTGGTGGATCTCTTCATCTGAAGAAGACGCCTG
>NC_029794.2:85520233-85563385 GCF_000816755.2 Arachis ipaensis
GAAGCTTATGACCCTGAGAATCCTGCAATGGAAGAGGTGAATTACATGGGAGAATCCTATGGAAACACTTACAATCCTTTATAGAGGAGTCATCCTAATTTCTCATGGAAGGATTAGTAGAAGCCTAATCAAGGCTTCAATAATAATAATGGTGGGAGAAATAGGTTTGGCAATAGCAAGCCTTTTCCATCATCTTCTGAGCAAAAGATAGAGAATTCTAAGCAAAGTCGCTCTGACTTAGCAACCATAGTCTCTGATCTATCTAAGACCACTCTGAGTTTCATGACTGAAACAAGGTCCTCCATCAGAAATTTGGAGGCACAAGTGGGTCAACTAAGTAAAAGAGTTACTGAAATCCCTCCTAGTACTCTCTCAAGCAATACAGAAGAGAATCCAAAGAGAGAATGCAAGGCCATCAATATACCCAACATGGCCGAACCTATAGAGGAGGAAGAGGCAGTGATTTCTAGTGAGGAAGACCTCAATGGACGTCCACTGACCCTTAAGGAGTTCCCCATTGAGGAACCAAAGAAATCTGAGGCTCATATAGAGACCATAGAGATTCCACTGAACTTACTGTTGCCATTCATGATCTCTGATGAGTATTTTTCCTCTGAAGAAGATGAAGATATTATTGAAGAGCAAGTTTCTCAATATCTAGGAGCAATCATGAAGCTGAATGCCAAGTTATTTGGTAATTAGACTTGGGAGGATGAACCTCCATTGCTCATCAATGAACTGAATGCCTTCGTTCAACTAAAATTACCTTAGAAGAAATCAAATCCCAGAAAGTTCTTAATAGCTTGTACCATAGGCACCATGACCTTTGAGAAGGCTCTGTGTGACCTGGGGTCAGGAATAAACCTCATGTCACTCTCTGTAATGGAGAAACTAGGGATCTTTGAGGTACAAGCTGCAAGAATCTCACTAGAGATGGTAGACAAATTAATGAAATAGGCTTATAGACTTGTAGAGGATGTCTTAGTGAAGGTTAAAGGCCTGTACATCCCTACTGACTTCATAATCCTAGACACTGGGAAGGATGATGATGAATCCATCATCCTTGGAAGACTCTTCTTAGCCACAACAAGAGCTGTGATTGATGTAGACAGAGGAGAGTTAGTCCTTCAATTGAATAAGGACTACCTTGTGTTTAAGGCTCAAGGATCTTCTTCTGTAACCATGGAGAGGAAGCATGAAAAGCTTCTCTCAATACAGAGTCAAACAGCGCCCCCACACTCAACTTCTAAGTTTGGTGTTAGGAGGCCACCATTAAGCTCTGAGTCTCTGTGAAGCCCTCTAAAAGCTCACTGTCAAGCTATTGACATTAAAGAAGCGCTTATTGGGAGGCAACCCAATGTTATTTAATTATATTTATTTTAAACATTTGTTTTCCATTGTTATTTTATGTTTTCTTTAGGTTGATGATCATGTGAAGTCATAAAAACAATTGCAGAAATAAAGCAAAATAAAAAACAGCACACCCTGGAGGACAGGCTTACTGGTGTTTAAACACCAGTAAAGAAAGCATTTTGGGCGTTTAATGCCAGAAATGGCAGCATTTTGGGCGTTCAGAAAAACGCCCAGTAAAGAAGGAATCCTGGCGTTTAACGCCAGGCAGGGTATATGGCTGGGCGTTAAACGCATAAAATGGCAGTCAAGTGGGCATTAAATGCCAGAATAGATAGCATTCTAGGCGTTTAACGCCAGGATGACACAAGGGAGGTAATTTTGTTTCCAATTCGATTTTTTTCAATTTTTCATGTTTTAATTCATAATTTTTTGCATCAAACATATTTTAAAGTTTCATCTTTCAGTTTCTATTTTCAAAAATTAATAATCTTTCCAATTCTTTTTAATTCTCTTTTTAATTCTTTTCAATTCCTTCCAAAACGTTTTCAAAACTTACATATCTTTTCAAATTCTTTTGAACTCTTTTTTTTGTATACATTAATATGTTTTCAAATTTAATTGCATCACTCTTCTTTTACTCCCTTCTATCTTATTTTGGTTGAAGACGAGCAAAGCTTTTAAGTTTGGTGTGGAAAAGCTCAGTTTTTTATTTTTCCATAACCATTAATGGCACCTAAGGCTGGAGAAACCTCTAGGAAGAGGAAAGGGAAGGTAGTTGCTTCCAACTCCGAGTCATGGAAAATAGAGAAATTCATCTCAAAAGCCCATCGCTAGAAAGAGGATGGAGCAAACAAGAGAGCCCACCCATGGACCTCAACAAGAGCACTCCATTATCCTCCATAACATCAGAGAGGAGCAACAAAGGCAAGGAAGAGACATAGAGGAGCTCAAGCACTTCATAATATCTTCAAGAGGAAGAACTAGCCGCCATCACTAAGGTGGACCCGTTCTTTAATTTCCTTCTTCTTATTTTTCTGTTTTTCGAATTCTATGCTTTATGTTTTGTCTATGTTTGTGTCTTTATTACATGATCATTAGTGTCTAGTGTCTATGTCTTAAAGCTATGAATGTCCTATGAATCCTTTACCTTTCTTAAATGAAAAATGTTTTTAATTGCAAAAGAACAAGAAGTGCATGATTTCGAATTCTATCTTGAAATTAGTTTAATTATTTTGATGTGGTGGCAACACTTTTTGTTTTCTGAATGAATGCTTGAACAGTGCATATTTTTGATATTGTTGTTTATGAATGTTAAAATTGTTGGCTCTTGAAAGAATAATGAAAAAAGAGAAATGTTATTGATAATCTGAAAAATCATAAAATTGATTCTTGAAGCAAGAAAAAGCAGTGAACACAAAGCTTGCGAAAAAAAAAGAAAAAAATGGCGAAAAAAATAAAAAAAAGAGAAAGAAAAAGAAAAAGCAAGCAGAAAAAGCCAATAACCCTTTAAACCAAAAGGCAAGGGTAAAAAGGATCCAAGGCTTTGAACATTAAAGGATAGGAGGGCCCAAGGAATAAAAATCCTGGCCTAAGCAGCTAAATCAAGCTGTCCCTAACCATGTGCTTATGGCGTGAAGGTGTCAAGTGAAAAGCTTGAGACTGAGTGGTTAAAGTTGTGGTCCAAAGCAAAAAGAGTGTCCTTAAGAGCTCTGGGCACCTCTAACTGGGGACTCTAGCAAAGCTGAGTCACAATCTGAAAAGGTTCACCCAGTTATGTGTCTGTGGCATTTATGTATCCGGTGGTAATACTGGAAAATAAAATGCTTAGGGTCACGGCCAAGACTCATAAAGTAGCTGTGTTCAAGAATCAACATACTGAACTAGGAGAATCAATAACACTATCTGAATTCTGAGTTCTTATGGATGCCAATCACTCTGAACTTCAAAGGATAAATTGAGATGCCAAAACTGTTCAGAAGCAAAAAAGCTACTAGCCCCGCTCATCTAATTGGAACTAAGTTCGTTGATAAGTTTGGAATTTATTGTATTTTCTCTTCTTTTTATCCTATTTTGTTTTTAGTTTCTTGGGGACAAGCAACAATTTAAGTTTGGTGTTGTGATGAGCGGATAATTTATACCCTTTTTGGCATTGTTTTTACATAGTTTTTAGTATGTTTTAGTTACTTTTTATTATATTTTTATTAGTTTTAATGAAAAATTACATTTCTGAACTTTACTATGAGTTTGTGTATTTTTCTGTAATTTCAGGTATTTTCTGGCTGAAATTGGGGGACCTAAGCAAAAATCTGATTCAGAGGCTGAAAAAGGACTGCAGATGCTGTTGGATTCTGACCCTCCTACACTCGAAGTGGATTTTCTGGAGCTACAGAAGCGCAATTGGCACGCTCTTAATTGCGTTGGAAAGTAGAAATTCTGGGCTTTCCAGAAATATATAATAGTTTATACTTTGCCTGAGATTTGGTGGCCCAAACCGGCGCTAAATCCAGCCTAAAACTTTCTGGCGTAAAACGCCAGAACTGGCACCATAATTGTAGTTAAACGCCTAAACTGGCACCCAAGCTGGCGTTTAACTCCAAGAACAGCCTATGAATGTGTAAAGCTCAATGTTCAGCCCAAGCACACACCAACTGGGCCCTGGAAGTGGATTTCTGCACTATCTGCACTTAGTTACTTATTTTCTGTAATCCCTAGTAACTAGTTTAGTATAAATAGCACTTTTTACTGTTGTATTAAGATCTTTGGAGGTTTAGTCCTTAGACCTTAGGACTTGGAGGCTGGCCATTCAGCCATGCCTAGACTATTTTCACTTATGTATTTTCTACGGTGGAGTTTCTACACCTCATAGATTAAGGTGCGGAGCTCTGCTGTTCTTCATGAATTAATGCAAGTACTATTGTTTTTCTCTCTATTCACGCCTACTTCTTCTCCAAGATATACTCTCGTACTTAATTCAGTTAAGTCAGAATGAAGGTGTGACCCATGACAATCACCCAATCTTTGTTACTCGCTTAGCCAAGATCCGCGTGCCTGACAACCACAAGCGGTCTACATGATGTTCAACATAGTCATTGGACGACAGCTAGACTATATTCTCTTGGATATCTAATACACGGACCGAGTCTGTGAGATTAGTATCTTCGTGGTATAGGCTAGAACCAATTGGCAGCCATTCTTGAGATCCAGAAAGTCTAAACCTTGTCTGTGGTATTCCGAGTAGGATCTGGAAAGAGATGACTGTGACGAGCTTCAAACTTGCGAATGTTGGGCACAGTGACAGTGTGCAAAAGGACAAGGGTCCTATTCCGATGCTAGCGGGAACCGACAGATGATTAGTCGTCCGGTAGCTGTACTTGGTATTTTTTATCCGAGACGAGAAATCTGACAATTGATTAGCCGTGCAGAGATTGTATCTGGTATTTTTCATCCAAGAGGATCATAGAACTTGCCATGGAAGGGAGCACGCATGATTGGAAGAAGACAATAGGAAAGCAGAGGTTCAGAAGGAACAAAGCATCTTCGAACGCTTATCTGAAGCTCCCACCAATAAATTACATAAGTATCTTTATCTTATTTTATGTTTTATTTATCTTTTAATTATCAAAACCTCATAACCATTTGAATCCGCCTGACTGAGAATTACAAGATGACCATAGCTTGCTTCAAGCCGACAATCTCCGTGGGATCGACCCTTAGTCACATAAGGTATTACTTGGACGACCCAGTGCACTTGCTGGTTAGTTGTGCGGAGTTGTGAAAAGTGTGAATCACAATTTCCCACACCAAAGCCCAGTACTACACCATAGTGCACGACGTCCTATATAGGAGAGGGATCTCAACACCTCTCCTAAAACGTGTCCCGACCTCTACCACGAGGGAAGTCCTAGAAGAAGTCCATGGAGGCATGTGCGGCAACCACCTCAGGGCACGAGCTCTTTCCAAAAAGATACTTTGTGCTGGCTTCTACTGGCGGACCTTACAAAAGGAAGTAACAGAGTTTGTCAAAGTGTGCCCCCCATGTCAGAAGCACGCCAACTTTCATATTGCCCCATCCGAAGAGCTCATCTGCATTACTTCACCATGGCCGTTCGTAAAGTGGGGACTTGACCTCCTTGGACCATTCCCCTAGGGAACAGGGCAAGTCAAATTCCTTATTGTAGGAATAGACTATTTCAAAAAATGGATTGAGGCGGAACCATTGGCCACCGCCACCGCCCAAAGAAGTCGGAAGTTCCTATACAGAAACATTGTCACAAGATTTGGGATCCCATGCTCCATCATCATAGACAATGGCACTCAGTTCACCGACACGAGCTTCAGGAACCTGGTAACCAATCTGAAAATCAAGCACCAGTTCACCTCTGTAGAACACCCCCAAGCCAACGGACAGGCAGAAGCCGCCAACAAAGTCATATTGGCCAGGCTAAAATGGAGATCAACACCACACTCCACCACCGGAGAATCACCCTTCCGACTTGCCTACGGAATGGAGGCAATGATTCCTATAGAAGTAGAAGAAGGATCCCCTAGAGTGATCCTCTACAACGAAAACACCAACTTCCAAGCACAAAGGGAAGAGCTCGACCTACTTCCAGAAGTCCGAGAAAGAGTTCGGATTAAAGAGGAAGCGCTAAAGCGTCGAATGGCTTCAAGGTATAATCGAAAGGTAATCCAGTGAAGCTTTGCCTCCAACGATATCATCTTAATCCAAAATGATATCGGAGCAGGTCGGTCAGGAGAAGGGAAGCTAGCAGCCAACTGGAAGGGACCATACCGAGTTACAGAAGTACTAGAAAAGGGTTACTATAGGGTGGCCGACTTCGAAGGGCGGGAGCTACCAAGGTCATGGCACGCCTGTAACCTAAGGAGGTACTATAGCTAGAAAAGATTTTAGGCTAAGGTGCACTCTTTTTCCTAAAAAGGTTTTTTAATGAGGTACTAGGCCAAGATCTATGAGCTGCCCAAACTAGAAGGGTAAACACTCGCATGTGCACACTTTTATTCATATTTTTTATCTTATTACCTGAATAAAATTTGTCGATTCCCCAAAAAAGTTTCCTACCAAGACGCATTAATCTACACTCATAAACACAAAATTCATCGCCCGATTAAGAAAGGTTGGCAAGGTGAAGCGATAAAAGCTCAAGTTAATGCAAGAAGTTATAAAAAGTAACCCATACAAAGCGACCTGATGAGGTCGAACTAAAAATGGGAATAATAGAAATAACTTGAGAAGGCCCGACAAAAAAGTTGGACCAAGGAAAGAATCACTGAAAAGGGGAACAAACGAAGGCCAAAAAGGTTGAAAAACCTAAGTCCGAAGTGCTCAGCTAAAAGGTATAAGCCCTGAAAGGGGACGCTACTTGAAGTGGAAGTGCGACCTCAAAGACGAAGCTAAGAAGTCGTCCAAATAAACTAAAAAGAAAAGGTTCCACATGTGAACACTACCTAAAAAGTTATTTGGAACTCGACTAAAAAGCCCGGATGGGAAAATCGCAAAGATGACATAGATAAACAAAGAAGGTTGTCAACACAGCCAAAGAAAAGGCGTGGTCCAAAAGGCAAAAAGAAGAATCCATAAAGAAAACATTACCTCAAAGCGCGTCGAGTCAAGAAATCTCGAGCACCTACATCCTAGGGTATCCAGAACCCACGAAGGGACGACATCGCCAAAAAACACAAAGACCACATAAGGGTTGAAAGAGCAACCTCCAAATACAAGCGTCTCGTCACAAGCTAAATTGATGCATCACTCAGATGGACTGAAACGCGAAAAATTAGAACACTAAAAGCTCAGAGGCTGCCTGACAGCAACCCAAGAGACAAAAGTGTTTTGTTCAAAATAAAAAGTTGCTAAGAAGCAACTAAATGTCAAAGAAAAGTTTCTAGAAGCACCACAAAAATCAGAAGTTCAAAAGGTCCACCGACCGAGCCACATCAAATACATATTGACAAAGATATGAACAAGAGAATTATAAAGGCTCCAAGTTCACCCCAGTAGTGGCATCCTTGGGAGAAGGAGGGATCATCAAAATCGGGGTGGCTCCAACAACTCCGTCCGGGCCATTGAGGATCTCCACGTCAGGCTCAGGCTCAGGAGGAACCACCTTGGCAGAAGGGGCTGCAGAAGACTCAGCAACAGGAGCTGTAGAAACCTTAACCATCGACACAGTGGGAGGATGATGAGTCCATATTTTACGATATATTTTGTTTTGATTTGAGTGGATTTCATCACATAAACCCATATTTATTCATCTAAATAGCATGCTTTTGAGATTTCTTCCTAAATTGTGCGTGAAAGTGAAAACATGCTCTTTTGTACTTAATTTGGTCAATTTTAATTCTCTTTAATCCTATTTGGTGACTTGATGTATTTGTTAAGTGATTTCAGATTTTCAAGGCAAGTTTGGGTTGAAGAAATGAAGAAAGAGCATCAAAAAGGGGAGAAATCATGAAGAAAATGAGATTTGGAAGCTGCTGCAAAGATGCGTACGCACAGTGATGCATGCGTACGCACAATGGTGACTTCATGCAAGGATGCGTACGCACCAAATATTGTGCGTACGCACGATGGGAATTCTGCGCAACCGTGTGTACGCACAGTAGGTCGTCCGTATGCACGCATGCATGCACGTGAGGTCATTAATGCAAATTGCTGGGGGCGATTTTTGGGCTTCCAAAACCCAGTCCAACTCATTTTCTGAAGCTATTTAAGGCCAAAGTGAAGAGGAATGAGGGGGGGGGGACAATTAGGTTTAGTTTTTATGATGTTTTCTCTTAGTTTCTAAAGAGAGAAGCTCCCCCTTCTCTCTAGAATTACGGTTTTTAGCTTAGTTTCCTTTTAATTTCAGCGCTTTAATTCTTGTCTTAGTGTAGTTTCATTTATGTTTCTTTGCTTTATTCTCTTTATCTTCTTCATCTCTTTTGTTATTTTCTCTTTTATGTCAATTTTCATGTTATGAACACTTTTGTTATTTTAATTCCAATTAATGCAAATTTATGTTTCCATGTCATTTATTGCTTTCTTTAGTTGTTATTGCTATTTTCTTGCTTTGGTAGTTATAGAATTTATTTTATTGTAATTTAATGTTATTTTATTTTCATGCACACCAAGTGTTTGATAAAATACTTGGCTTAGTTTTCACTTAGTTTTTCTCCACTCTTGGCTTAAATTTGATGACTTTGGTGATCCTTGAGTCATTGATGTCCATTCTTGTTTGATATATTAGAGTAGTTAGTTGATTTGGTTTCCCTTGACTCTATGTGACCCCTTAGTGTTGACATAGGACTTAGGGATTGAAATTAACTATGCCTATTTGACTTATCTTTGATGTAAGGTTGACTAAGTAGGATTAACTCTTCATAATCATCATATGTTTGTGGTCAATGGCTAGGATAGGTAACCTTAGCTCTCAATTACTTGCCAAGAGGTTTTCTTGCACTTTTAGTTTCCTTTCCTTGCATGTTCATTGCTTTGACTTTTATTGCTTGGACTTTGAATTCCTTGCATATTTATTTGATTGCTTTGATGTTTAATTTATTACGTGTTTAATTTTCACACTCTTGGTTGAGAAATTGGGTGTTTGGGTAGAATTGAGTTGTGGATGTCCATTCCGCATTGTGTGAGAATAGTTAATTGGTTTGGTTTCTATTGACGCTAGTCTTTCACTAAGTAATTAGTTAGTTGACTAAGACTTATGGATTGAGGTCAATTACGTCTTTTGACTAATTCTCAAGGAGGATTGACTGATTTTGATTGATTCCACACAATTGCCATTTTTGTGGTCCATAACTGGGATAGGAAACCTAGATTATCCACTTCTTGCCAAGAGTTGCCATTTACATTCCTTGCATGCTCATTTACTTTCTTGCTATTTACATCTCTTGCTCTCTTGCTTTCATTCCCAATTCCCCATGCTCTTTCTCATAGCCAATGATTATACACTTAATTGCAACTCCTAGGGAAGACGACCCGAGGTTGAAAGACTCTCGGTTATTATGTGGTTTGAATTGTGATAATATTTTGATTGATGATCAATTGTTGGTTTTGGACTATACTTGCAACGTCAATCCTATTTTTTGTGTGAAAATCCAAACCTATGCTTTTGGTCATCTATCAAAATTTGGCGCCGTTGCTGGGGAGTTGCAATGGTATAAGTTATGGGCTATTGTATATATGTTAATATGTAAATAGCTTGCTTTTTGGTTGTCTTTTGTTAGGATTTGGATCCTGGAGGACATTGGAGATTCAAGCATTTGGTGGGAAAGTCAAGCACAAGCCACCATAGCAAGGGCTTTCCCAATTTCTAACTTAAAGACATTAAATAAAAGTGCTTGGTAAAATTGTTCTAACTCTTCTTTTTTGTGCATATTTTGACTTATTTGCTTTTTTTATGCTTGGTTAGCTTAGAATTAGTTTAATTTTGAGTTAGTTATGTTAATTTTGGTTTGGATCATGAATTTATGGGTTCTTGCATGTTTTGGTGTTGAGTTTTGGTTGAACTAAGGTTTGGTGCCTTAGAATTTTGAAAGAAAAATTTTTCCAACCTACCTACTAATTAGCTTAGTAGTGGGTTAGCGTCAATGGGTATCAAATTTATCACCAAGGGTTCTCAAATCATCAAATCCGTTATACCCAATAACTAAGTTTACCCAATTCCCTTAGCTTAGACCAAGAGTTAACAAAACTACTCAAAAATAAAAGGGAACATTTCATCAAACATGTAGAATGCAATAAAAGTAAACATCATAAATTGCAAGAATAGTAAAATCTACCAACTATCGATTGCAAGGAAAATAAAATCACAACTCAATTCATCAATAAAAGAAACATCAACATCAAATTGCATTAAATGTAAACCAATCCAACATGAGTTCATCATCACAAAAGAGAGCAAAATGAGAAATTAACATCACAAATAAGAGAATCAAGATGTAGAAATGAGAAATTATAAACGAAACAAGATGAGATCAAGGAATTAAACATGGATCTATGACAATCTAACCTAATCCTAACCTAATTCTAGAGAGAAGAGGGAGCTTCTCTCTCTAGAAAACTAACTAAAGGCTCATGTTGGCTAAACTAATTACTCCCCCCTTTGCTTAGACTTCAATTCAGCATGAAATACACCCAGAAACAAGTTGGATTTGGGCATGGGCAGTTCAGAAATCGCCCCCAGCGTTTTGCCTTTAAGTGGGCCACGTGAGAGTATCGACGCGTACGCGCCATGTGCGCGTGCGCGTCGATTGGAAAATTCTTCATCCGCGCGGACGCGTCATGTAGGCGTGCGCGTCTCTATGCGAAACCACTTCTGCGCGTGCGCGCCTTGTACGCTTGCGCGTCCATTGATGCATTCCCAATCTTTGTTTCTTCATGCATTCTCCACTTTGTATGCTTTTCTCCTTATTTCTTCCATCCAATACTTGCCTTATGAACCTGAAATCACTCAACAAACACATCAAGGTATTGAATGGAATTAAAGTGAATCAAAATCACCAATTTAGGGCCTAAAAAGTATGTTTTTACACTTAAGCACAATTCAAGGGAGAATTACAAAACCATGCTATTTTATTGAATAAATGTGGGAGAAGGTGGTAAAATTCCCTAAAATAAGCACAAGATAAATCACAAAATCGGGGTTTATCAGTACGCCCACCCCTGTTTTCTCACACTTTACTTCTTTTCTTCTCTTCTCTCTACTTCTTCTCTTCTTCTTTCTTCCACCACTCTCTTCTCTTACTTTTGCCCTCTTTTCTACTTTTTCTAGTTTCTTTTCATTGCATTTTATTTTTTATTTTAGTAAATTTATATTAGCTTTGATTTAGTTACTTGTTAATTAAATAAGTTGCAAGTGTTTGATTGATGATTTATTGGGTTGCTTCTTGCTTGAATTTTGATCTAATGAATACGTGCACTGAGCATCATATCTTTATTTAATTGCCTAGATAAATTGTGAGTTTGATTCATATGTTATAGCTACCATATGCATTAGACTTTATCCTTGTTTGGCATTATGAATTGGGCACTTTTACTTTAGTGAATTGAGTTGAGCTACTTAGTCATCATGGCTCTTAAGTAAACGTAATCACATAATAAGGTATTTGTTCCTTGTTAATGCTTTGCATTTTTTTGAGTTGACTTAACTTGATTCTTATCAAGACTTGTCACTTTTTGTAACAAGCACCTTATACATGTGATTATTTTCTTATTCCTAAGGGTGAATAAGTAGTCCCTTTTCATTATTGAATTGGTTGTTGTTGATTGTGCCATTTTCTATTCCCCATGCGCTTTCACTTGCACGATTTCGATAACCAATGTCTTATATACTCAATTCACTTTAGTTATGGTTACCTAGGTTATTTGTGCCTTAAGTTTTGCTTATCTATTACTTGCAACTTAGGACTACTTAATTGAGGAACATGCTATTTCTTTCGCTTTTGTGGTTATTGTTTTACCCGATCAATGTGTTGTATTCTAAATTTTGCACACATTTATAATATACACATTGCCCTTTTATCATACCACACACATCTCACTTTTCCTCAATTGTTGTTTATTTATTTTCTATAGCAACCCGAAGCCCCCGGAGCCCACCCGCCGAAGGTGGAGCCTCACATTCCCTCACTTTGCAACATTCTTCTTTTGTTTGGTTTGTTTGTATATATCTCCTTAATGCTTATAGTTATATGATAGTAAATACTTGCATGTTGCATGTTAGATTGAATAAGTTTGGTTGAAACAACAAAGAATTTTCAAGAAATCTCTTTTAGGGCGTTCCATTGATTAGATTTGAAAATTTGTTTTTGAACTTGCTTGAAGTATTCTTTGTTATGGGACATAGAAAAGAGCTTGAACAAATTACCAAGTGAGATTTGAGCTTTAATTGTGTGGTTGCACATCTTCAACCACAAATTTTATTCTTGTGTGATATACTCCTTTTATGATTATGATCTTTGATTTGCTTGGATTCTTTATGTCCTATATTTGTTGTCTTGAAATGCATTTAATATGATTGAGGCCATTTTTGATTGAACTCACTTAACCCATATGGCCAACCCTTACATTTACCTTTGAAAACCACTTTTGAGCCTTTTAATTCCTCTTTTGTTCTAATTTTAAGCACATCTTTTGCCCTAAGTGAAAAACCATTATGTCCATGTATTGTATCTTTGATTAGCTTGGGTTTGAGTGTGTGTTAATTGAGTGTGGGAGGAATTTGTGGAAAACTTTAGTAGTAAGTGTTTTGGGTTCTCATATCGAAAATTTGGAAAAAATGGGTGATCACTCATGCATTCATCATTTAAAACATATGCATCTTCTTTGTGATAATAATAAAAAAAGAGAAAGAAAGGAAAGAAAAGAAAAAGAAATGATAATAAGAATGTAAATAAAGGATTTATATGTGTGTGAATTAAAAAAGAAAGATGCATGAGTGAACATGAAAAAGGGATAAATGGTTAGTTAGGTTATTTTGTCATGTTTATAGGATGATATAGGATTAGGTGGGATACTTGAGCCAATCAAAGATGCAATCTATTATCCCACTTAACCATATTGATCCTACCCTTACCTAAGCCCCATTATAACCCACAAAAGACCTCATGATATTTGCATTTATTCATCAAATATTAGTTGATTGTTAGATGAATTGCAAATCTTTGAAAACATGATTAAAGGAGGATTGAGTGATTAAGCCCTAAACACTGAGCAATTAGAGTGTAAACACATTTGGTGAGGGGTTCAATCGCTCAATTCTATGATTTCATCTCTTATATTGTATCTTCTTGCAAGTTGTTGAATTGAATTTTGAGAATTTCAAATCAAATCTTTGGACATTGATTATATTGCTATATTTTCTTGTCTTGGCCCTAAGTTTGTACTATGGATTGATTGAGATCCTTTTGTTTGTTTTTACAAAACTCAGTAGGAAGCATATTGTAGATATATATAGATAGCATTTAGTATAGTTGAAGTCTGGCTGGCTGTGAAGCCATGTCTAATCTATGCTTTATGTTCTATCTATGTTTGTGTCTTTATTACATGATCATTAGTGTCTAGTGTCTATGCCTTAAAGCTTTGAATGTCCTATGAATCCATCACATTTCTTAAATGAAAAATGTTTTCTGAAAAAGAAAGAGAAGCACATGAATTTTGAATTTTAAAATAGTTTAACTATTTTGATGAGGTGACAATACTTTTTGTTTTTCTAAATGAATGCTTGAACAGTGCATATTTTTTAATTTGTTGTTTATGAATGTTAAATTGTTGGCTCTTGAAAGAATAATGAAAAAGGAGAAATGTTATTGATAATCTGAAAAATCATAAAATTGATTCTTAAAGTAAGAAAAAGCAGTGAACACAAAGCTTGCAAAAAAAAAAAAAGAAAAAAGAAGAGAAAAAGAAAGAAAAACAAAAAGCAAGCAGAAAAAGCCAATAGCCCTTTAAACCAAAAGGCAAGGGTAAAATAAAAAGGATCCAAGGCTTTGAGCATTAATGGATAGGAGGGCCCACAGGAATAAAATCCTGGCCTAAGCGGCTAAACCAAGCTATCCCTAACCATGTGCTTGTGGCGTGAAGGTGTCAAGTGAAAAGCTTGAGACTGAGAGGTTAAAGTCGTGGTCCAAAGCAAAAAGAGTGTGCTTAAGAGCTCTGGACACCTCTAATTCGGGATTTTAGCAAAGCTGAGTCACAATCTGAAAAGGTTCACCCAGTTATGTGTCTGTGGCATTTATATATCCGATGGTAATACTGGAAAACAAAATGCTTAGGGTCACGGCCAAGACTCATAAAGTAGCTGTGTTCAAGAATCAACATACTGAAATAGGATAATGAATAACACTATCTGATTTCTGAGTTCCTATAGATGCCAATCATTCTGAACATCAAAGGATAAAGTGAGATGCCAAAACTGTTCAGAAGCAAAAAGCTAAAAGCCCTGCTCATCTAATTAAGACTGGTCTTCATAGATGTTTTTGGAATTTATTGTACATTCTCTTCTTTTTATCCTACTTTGTTTTTAGTTGCTTGGGGACAAGAAATAATTTAAGTTTGGTGTTGTGACGAGCAGATAATTTATACGCTTCTTGGCACTGTTTTTAGGTAGTTTTTAATATGTTTTAGTTACTTTTTATTATATTTTTATTAGTTTTTATGCAAAATTCACATTTCTGGACTTTACTATGAGTTTGTGTATTTTTCTGTGATTTCAAGTATTTTCTGGCTGAAATTGAGGGACCTGAGCAAAAATCTGTTTCAGAGGCTGAAAAAGGACTGCAGATGCTGTTGGATTCTGACCTCCCTACACTCGAAGTAGATTTTCCGGAGCTATAGAAGCCCAATTGGCACGCTATGAATTGCGTTGGAAAGTAGACATTATGGGCTTTCGAGCAATATATAATAGTTCATACTTTGCCCGAGATTTGATGGCCCAAACTAGTGTTCAAAGTCAGCCCAAGGAATTTTGGGGTAAAACGCCCAAACTGGCACCAGAATTGGAGTTAGACGCCCAAACTGGCACCAAAGCTGGCGTTTAACTCCAGGAACAGCCTAAGCACGAAAAAGATTCAATGCTCAGCCCAAGCACACACCAAGTGGGGCCCGGAAGTAGATTTCTGCATCATTTACTTATTTCTGTAAATCCTAGGCTACTAGTTCATTATAAATAGGACCTTTTACTATTGTATTTTCATCTTTAGATCATTTTTGAGACTATCTTTGTATCACTTTTTATCTCTTGATCACGCTTTGGGGGCTGGCTATTTGGCCATGCCTGGACCTTTATCACTTTTGTATTTTCAACGGTGGAGTTTCTACACCCCATAGATTAAGGTGTGGAGCTCTGCTGTTCCTCATGAATTAATGCAAAGTACTATTGTTTTTCTATTCAATTCAAGCTTATTCTTATTCTAAGATATTCACTCATACTTCAACCTGATGAATGTGATGATCCGTGACACTCATCATCATTCTCACCTATGAACGCATGCCTGACAACCACTTCTGTTCTATCTGTAATAGCTTGAGTATGTATCTCTTAGCCTCCTGGTTCACGACGTATGGTTGCCTCTCCTGACAAAAAAGCCCTCCATTCCATGAGATCAGAGTCTTCGTGGTATAACCTAGAATCAATTGGGAGCATTCTTGAGATCCAGAAAGTTTAAACCTTGTATGTGGTATTCCGAGTAGGATCTGGGATGGGATGACTGTGACAAGCTTCAAACTCGCGAGTGTTGGGCATAGTGACAGATGCAAAAGGATCAATGGATCCTATTCAAACATGAGTGAGAACCGACAGATGATTAGCCCTACGTAACCCGTAGCCGGACCATTTTCACTGAGAGGATGGACGGTAGCCATTGAAAACGATGATCCCCCAACATACAGCTTGCCATGAAAGGGAGTACGAATGGTTGGAAGAAGGCAGTAGGAAAGCAGAGGTTTAGAAGTAACAAAGCATCTCCATACGCTTATCTGAAATCTCACCAACGAATTACATAAGTATTTCTATCTATTTTCTGTTTTAATTATACTTTAATTATCAATACTTCATAACCATTTGAATCCACCTGACTGAGATTTACAAGGATGACCATAGCTTGCTTCAAGCCGACAATCTCTGTGGGATCGACCCTTACTCATGTAAGGTATTACTTGGACGACCCAGTGCACTTGCTGGTTAGTTGCATCGGAGTTGTGAAAAGTGTGAATCACAATTTTGTGCACCAAGTTTTTGGCGCCGTTGCCGGGGATTGTTCAAGTTTGGACAACTGACGGTTCATCTTGTTGCTCAGATTAGGTAATTTTATTTTATTTTTAAGCTTTTTATTTTCAAAAAATTAAAAAAAAAAATTATTTTCTGAAGAACAAAATAAAATATGTTTAGTTTCCTAAAAAAATTCTTCAGAATTTTTAAGAATGAATTCTAGAGTTTCATGATGATTTGTTGAAGTTTGGCTGGCTGTGAAGCCATGACTAATCTTTTGGACCGAGGTTTCAACTTATCATCACAAGAGCTTGTTGATTTCTATCAATCTTGCTATTGAATGTAATGATCTGCTAAAGCTTGGTTGGCCATTGGCCATTGACGAGAGAACTTTTTTGTGGTCTAGAAATTCGCAGATAAAGCCTCGTTGCAGCTATAGCTTCTAAACCAACAAAAGTCCTTTCATACAAACGTTTTAGTTGTCACAAGTAACAAACCCCTTTAAAATTGATAACCGAAGTATTTAAACCTCGGGTCGTCTTCTCAAGGAACTGCAGGGAGGTGTTCTTATTATTGGTTATGAGTTTTGTAAATTGGGGGTTTTGAAAGTAAGGAACAAGTAATTTAAATGACAAGTAAAATAAATAAATAATTGTAAAATAAACTCTTGGTAAGGTATGAGAACTGGAATTCCTATCCTAGTTATCCTTATCAATGGTGATGATAATTGGGTTTTAATCCCACTTAGTTAACCTTTACTAAACAAAGGAAGGTCAAGTGGACTAATCAATTTGATCCTCAGGTCCTAGTCAATTCCTAAGGAAAGACTAGAGTTATTGGAATTCGATTCAATTAGAAAAATAACAATTATCAATCACGATGAGTTTGATAACTCAAGAGTCTCCAATTAATCAATTAAAGCCGAGAATATGAAGAGCTAAATCATAAATCTAAATACCTCAATTGCATTAATAAAAGAAAATCAATCTAAACATAAAGAGTTCATAAGCCAATTTGGCAACATAAGTAATTAAATGAGAGCATTAAAGTATCTGAAAGTAAAAGAGAATTATAAAGTAAAAGAAATATTGAACCTAATAAAGAATTGAAATACTAAATCCTTTAAGAGGAATCCTAATCCTAAAACCTAAGAGAGAGGAGAGAACCTCTCCCTCTAAAAACTACATCTAAACTATGAAAAGTGAATTATGAACTGATGATTATGAATGAATAGATTTTCCCACTTTATAGCCTCTGATCTGTGTTTTCTGGGCCGAAAACTAGGTCGAAAACAGCCCAGAAATCGCTGGAGAAGAAATCTGCCACGCTGATTTTCGTCACTGCGACGCATCCGCGTGGAGCGCGCATTCGCCTCGCCTAGCATCAGGGCAACAATGGAATATTATATATCAAATTGAAGCCCCAGACGTTAGCTTTCCAACACACCTGGAACCGTATTGTTTGGACCTCTGTAGCTCAAGTTATGACCGTTTTAGTGCGAGAGGGTCAGGCTGACAGCTTTGCAGTTCCTTCAACTTCTTGTATTCCTTCCACTTTTGCATGCTTCCTTTGCATCCTCCAAGCCATTCCTGCCCTGTAATCTCTGAAAATACTTAACACACATATCAAGGCATCGAATGGTAATAGGAGAGGATTTAATAATTAGTAATTTAAAGGCCAAAGAAACATGTTTTCAATCATAGCACAAAATCAGGAAGGAAAACGTAAAACATGCGATTAGTATGAATAAGTGGGTAAAGAGTTAAAACCACTCAATTGAGCACAAGATAAATCATAAAATAGTGGTTTATCAACCTCCCTACACTTAAACATTAGCATGTCCTTATGCTAAGCTCAAGTGAAGCTATAAAGGTGAAGAGGAATGGTAGAATGCATGAAATGCAACCTATCTATGTGAATGCAACTAAATGTGAAATGCTTCTACCTACTTGGTTAAAAATAAATAAGTTCTCAAAGACAAACATAAATCAAATTCCACTAATTCAAACCATACAGTAAAAATAAGCAGACTTGTAAGAAGACAGCTCATGGAAGCAGGGAACATAGAATCACGCATTGAACCCTCACTGGTAGTGTATATGCACTCTAACTCTCAAGTGTCTAGGGTTAATCACTCTACTCTTCTCTAATCATGCTTTCTAAACTTTGTTCTTCATCTAACCAATCAACAAATATTTAGTATATCAATGCAAACATCATGAGGTCTTTTTAGGGTTGTAATGGGGCTGAGGTAAAGGTAAGGATATATATATATATATATATATATATATATATATAAGGCTAAGTGAGCTAACAAAGTGAATCCTTGATTAATTTAAGATCTCACCTAACATATACATACTTTATATAATTTAAAATGCTTTACCTAGCTATCCAAATTTTTCCCATTTTTGTATTACATGCTCATGTATCAAACTTATTTTTGAATTTTGTCGCATGTGCATTGATTCTTTTTATTTTGCATTTGGGGTAATATTATTTTTCTTCTTTTCTTTCTTTTTTTTTCTTTTTTTTTGTATCCCCTTATTACAGTGCCTATAACTCCTTATCCGATCAAAAACCACACACTTTATAAAATGCAAGTTGGTTTTGAGATTTATTTCATTACTACTAAGCACAACATATGCACATGGTAATTTAATTATTTTGATTTCACATGAGCATGCTTCCCAAATTTTCAAATAACTTATTCAATTTAATTCCCCCTTTTTTTCTTTCTATCATCCCATGTTCCCATAAAATTCGCCATACTTAAATTATACACAATGTCTATCTTAAGCTAACCAAGGATTCAACTTGAAATTTTTATTTTGTTTTTCTGCTTAAGGCTAGTAATGTGGTTATAGAACAGAATAAATGGGGATAAAAGGCTCAAGGTGGCTAACAAAGGTGATGTAAAAGGTAGGCTTAATTGGGATAAGTGAGCTAGTAACAAATAATGGCCTCAATCATATGCAGGTATGTAAATACACTAACTAGTGGACATATAGAATGGAACAAAGTATAGATTACAATCATAGAGAAGTAAACACACAAGAATAAAATATTTATGGTTAAATAATGTAACCATATAAATAAGCTCAAAATCTCACAGGTTGTGTGTTCTTTGGCTCAAAAACCATGTTCCAAATACAACTTCAAACAAATTTAACATAAAAATTTTTCAATTTAAATTAGTGAAATACTATAAAAATTTCTTGAAAAAGAAAATAATACTTCAACCAAGTGGTAAAATATGCACAAAATCAAACAAATATGCAATCAAACATGCAAATACAACAACTAATAAGGAAAATAAACCATTGGTGTTGAGATAGAAGAGTAACTAACCCAGGGAGATCGATATCGACCTCCCCACACTTAAAGATTGCACCGTCCTCGGTGCATGCTGAGATGTACAAGTGGACGGGTTGCTACAACTGACGCTTGTAGATAGAGGCGCCTTAGCTGGAGGTCTCTTGGTTCCCCTCCGTGCCGGTGTCTTGTCAGTGGCCTTCTCTTTTCCTTTCTTGGTACCGATGCCTAAGGAAGAGGAAAAAGGAAGAGTGTGAAATATAGAAAACTCAGATCGGAAGGGAGAAAATTCTAAGTGATAAGGAATGCCAAAGGAAAGATGATAGCCCAACTACATGGTAGCTACAACATGTAGGGAGGACAACAATAAAGATCAAAAAGGGCAATTCAAAATAATTAGATGCAAGAGGGTAAAAACATGAAAATAATAGGCATGGGAAGCATAGCTCAAGCATCAAGTAATAAATGTGCCAAATTAAAGAGCATGTGTAATGATGACTATTGTGAATGATAATCCCCAAATACATTGGGTGTGTAAGTTAAAATAGGGATGAAAATAATGTAATCCAAATGTATATGAGAGCCATAAGTAAATGTCAATTGTCAAATCTCTCGTCAGAGTAGCCACATGCTCAAATAAAATAAGGTACTATCCAAATAAAACTCCAACACCAACATAAAAATACATGAAAAAGAATTGAAAAAGAAACCAAAAGGAAAGAACAAATAAATGTATTAAACAAAAGGGATAGAAGAGTAGAGGGGGAGAAGAAGAGAAAGAAAGAAGAAAGAAGAAGAAAGAAATTAGGATTTGGGGAAGAAAAGATAAGATATTTTGGCTGATCTGGATATTCTGTGCGCCGCATACGACGCGGACGTGTGAGTGACGCGGTCGTGCGGATAGCGCTTCTATGAAGTAACGCGGACGCGTGGGTCACGCGTACGCATGGAGTGATTTGTGCGATTGGTGCGAGTACAGCCTCGCGTTCGTGCAACTCTCTGTTCGAAACTCTTTTTGCCAAATTTTTGGGTGACGCGGTCGCGTGATTGACGCGATCGCGTGAATGGCCTTACTTTTAAAAATGACGCGGACGCGTGGGGCATGCGTTCGCGTGGTGGGGCTTGTGTTTCTATCACGATTCCAGCCCCACTCCATCACAACTTGCTGCCATACACCCTTTTTACGTCGATTTTCAGGGCACGCGTTCGCGTGCGTGAGGAGGACGCGTGGGAGGCATTTTTTTGCAAATGACGCAGACGCGTGAGTGATGTGGTCGCATGGATCAATTTGTGCCAAAGGCACGCCTCCAGCCATGCTTTCGCGTGACTCTCTGTTCGCTTTTCTTTTCTTCCAAACGCACTGGTGACGCGGACGTGTCAGCGACGCTTCCGCGTCGCGTGCGTGCTTTTTTTTCTATTTTTTATGCAAAATGAAGAATGTAGTATGCAGATGTTATGAATTATTCCAGGGTCAAGGAAATAAAATAAAACTTAAAAAACAAACAAAACAGGCTAGAATTAAAACTGAAAAAGGGACGATCATACCATGGTGGGTTGTCTCCCACCTAGCACTTTTAGTTAAAGTCCTTAAGTTGGACATTTGGTGAGCTCCCTGTTATGGTGGCTTGTGCTTGAACTCATCTTGAAACTTCCACCAATGCTTGGACTTCCAATAAGCTCTATCAATATCAAGTAAATTCCTCAAGCTTTGATGGAATTTTTCACAAGCTTTGAGCTCCCAAAATTGATCCTCATATATTCCTGGATCCCAAATCTTGTTTCTACACCCGTCTTCAAGTTGATTATCATGATTCCATCCGGGTGGTTCAGCTTTAGAATTCTCACTGAAGCGTCCAAACAACTTCCCAGACCCATTCAATTGAGCTCTACACCAACCTTTGCGTTTAAACTTAAAGCTTCCAACCATAATGAACCTTGCAGGACAATTCTTACCACTGACCATCTTTCTCTTACTCTTAATGCCACAAAGAGTTCTAAGTTGACCATCCGTCTCTAGTAGCCCATATTCAGGTGGAATTATAAAGCTAAGGGATATGAATTTTACCCACTTGAATATTGTGTTGGACGGTAATGGCCTTGGGAGAGGTGTTTCTAATGAACTTGCAAGCACCACTCCCTTGTGCTCTTCTCTGACAACTTCCACCTCCTTGTAAGCTTCTTCAATTTCAACCTCTTCCTCTTGGTAGCTTTCTTCCAATTCAATCTCCTCTTCACTGCTTTCCAAGGGCATGGGAGGTTGTGCTTCTTCTTCTTGAGTCTCCATCTCTTGATCGATCTCTTCTAAGTCCTTAACCATGACATGCCTTAGAGGTTGTACACCCTCCTCAACATCAAATGCAACCGTCTTGGAAGGAGGCTCTTTGTCTTGACTTTTCCATGGAGGTTCAGCATCTCGCAAGTCTTCAACCACTTCTTCCTCTTCAATAATTACTGCTTTGTCCAGTAGTTTTAATATAAAATCGTACTTATCCTTGATGATTTTCTTTTCATGATAACTCCTTTCAACTATTCTTTCATCTTCAAGGGTCTCTCCTATCTCCACATGTTGGGTCTCTTCTTGCTCTAAGACAAAATCAGAATCCTCCTTGATGTCTTCCTTCACTAATTCTTCAACCACTCGTTCGACTTCAAGGGTCTTTACTACCTTCACCTTTAGGGCCTCCTCTAGCTCCTTATGAAGTATGGATTCGCGAAGATGATCCATTCTCTCTTGTTCCATGTCAATAGCATCATTGGGATCACGTTGCTCTTGGATTGATGGATGTGGGTGCTCTTCCATGGATGGTGGTGATGGGATGGAGAGATCATTCTGTGGTTGAAAAGGAAGTGCACTAGAGCTTGAGGGTTGATTGTTGAAGGTATTTAGTGGTTCGATTTGGGCGACGAGAGCTTGTATAGTAGAGTTTAGATCGGTAAGTGCTTTCTCCATGGAGGTTTGGGGTGGATAGGAGGGTTCATTTGGCTCATAAGGTGGTTGGTATGGTGGATACGGGTAAGGGTCATATGGAGGTGAATGGTGGAAAGGGGCTTGTGAGTATGGTGGTCCAAAGCTATTTTGAGGAGGTGGTTCATTGACATATGATGGAGCTTGCTGGTAACTACAAGGGGGTCCACCATATCTATTATCTTGGCATGCATTGTAGGATGTTCATTGTCCATGGTATCTTGGAAGGTGATGTTGCCGAAAGGGTTGATCAGATCCTCGTGGCTCCTTCCATCTCTGATTGTTTTGACCTTGATGCATGTTCCTGTAATAATTTCCATTCCTTGCAACAGCATTGGGACCAAACTCAAAGCGATGGGGGTGAGAACTCATAATAGCAAATAAAAATTAAAAACGAAAATAAAAACAAATTTAAATTAAAAGATTATTGAAATTTAAATTTTTAATTTGAAAATTAAATTTTGAATTTTGAATTTTTAAATTTTGAATTTTGAATTTTTGAATTTTTGAAATTTGAAATTTGAATTTTAAATATTGAAATTTGAAATTTGATTTTGAAATAAGATAAGGTTTTGAAAAAGATATGATTTTTGAAAAAGATTTGAATTTTGAAATTTAAAACTAAGATAAGATAAGATAAAAATTTTAAAATAGAAATCTGAAATTTTTTTTATGCAAATTTCAAAAATTCAATTAACATAAAGAGAAAAGATATTTTTGAATTAAATGAGGAAAGAGAAAAATAATAAAATGACACCAAACTTAAAATTTTTAGATCAAAACGAAGAAAATAACTAAGAATAACTTGAAGGTCAAGATGAACATGAAGAACAAATTTTTGAAAAATTTTTAATAACTAAATAAAAACCAATAACCTATTAATTTATGAAAAAGCAAAAATAAAAACAAAAATAAAAACAAATAAACAGGCAAAAAGCAAATATTTACAATAACCAATAATAAGGCACACGTTTGTAATTCCCCGGCAACGGCGCCATTTTGACGTGGCGGAAATTGGCGAGTTAAGAAATTATTATAAGAGATACGTTGCAAGTACAGTTCTTAACCAACCGAAAATCCACTTATCAATTTAGAAGGGGTTGTCACAAAATTAGAATTAAAATACTAGGAGTATGAATCCCAGGTCGTCTCCCAACGAGTTGCAGAAAGGTGTGCTATTTTATTAATCAGATGTTTTCTAAAATGGTTTGAATTGATAAACAGGAAATTAAATCAGAGAATTTATGTAATTTAAATAAAAACCTTGACCGGGAGTAGATTAGTTGGAAGCTCTATCCTTGATGGAGTTCTCCCAAGATCAAAATGATAATTAAAGGTTGTTCTGCTTAGTTATCCTTTACTAGGTAGAGGAAAGTCAAGCAAGTTGGAAGGCAATTTCTATTCACAAGTCCTAATCCTCTCCCTTGAGAAGGACTAGTGTCAGTGACTAGAGGGCGATCCAACAATAAACCCAATTACAATTTTTCTCTTGAGTGTTCCAACTTAAGGTTCTCCTTTCAATCATCTCCCAATCAAGTTATGGAACTACTCGCTCATTATGAATGTAAATTTCACAAAGTAAGGAAGAGAAATAAAGAGAGACATGATAAATAATAATAATCAAAGAAACCAATTAAAAATAAAAATAATTCTTGTATTAATAAATTCTAAAAATAATCCAATAGTAACTTTGAATAAATTAAGGACATGGAAGAGTAAGTGACAAGTAAGGAAACAAACTAGAATGATGAAGTCTTGATGGAGGTAATAACTCTTCTCAATATCCTAATCCAAAAAGCAATAAAAACGAAATCCTAAGAACTATGAATGTGTAGAGAGAAAACCTAGAGGAGGAGTAAAGTTAGATCTCAAACTAAAATTATGCGGAATGAATGTTGTTTTTCGTCTCTGCATGTTCCCTGGCTCTAATATGCTTTTCTGGGCCGAAAACTGGGTCAAAACAGGGCCCAAAATCGCCCACAGCAAATTCTGCAGATTTTGCAAATCGTGCACGTCACGCGATCGCGTCATCCAGCGTTTTGCCTTGCCACGTGTGCACGTCCTCCACACATTCACGTCACTTGTGCAGTTTCCAATCCATGCGTTCGCGTCAGGCACGCGAGCGCGTCACTGCAATCTCCTCTATTTCGCGCGGTCGCGTGAGCCATGCATCTGCGTCACTTCTCGCTGGTCATCTCCTCAATTTCTTGTGTTCCTTCCATTTTTGCAAGCCTCCTCTCTAATTTCCAAGTCATTCATGCCCTATAAAGCTTGAAACACTTAACACACGGGTCATGGCATCGAATGGAATAAAGGAGAATTAAAATACATAATTAAAAGTCTCTAGGAAGCAAGTTTTCAATCATGGAGTAACTTTTGGGAAGGAATTGTAAATACATGCTAATCATATGAATAAGTGGGTAAAGGTTTGATAAATCCACACAATTAAACACAATATAAACCATAAAATAATGGTTTATCAACCTCCCCACACTTAGACATTAGCATGTCCTCATGCTTAGTTGAAGGAGATAAAATAAATGAGTAGGAACATGTAAAACTCTTGCAATGCAATGCAATGCAACCTATATATGTGAATGCAACTATAAGATTCTTGTCCACCTGGTCAAAAGTAAATAAGCTCTTCAAGACAATTACACGTGGTCTAGAAATTCGCAGATAAAGCCTCGTTGCAGGTATAGCTTCTAAACCAACAAAAGTCCTTTCATACAAACGTTTTAGTTGTCACAAGTAACAAACCCCTTTAAAATTGATAACCAAAGTATTTAAACCTCGGGTCGTCTTCTCAAGGAACTGCAGGGAGGTGTTCTTATTATTGGTTATGAGTTTTATAAATTGGGGGTTTTGAAAGTAAGGAACAAGTAATTTAAATGACAAGTAAAATAAATAAATAATTGTAAAATAAACTCTTGGCAAGGTATGAGAACTGGAATTCCTATCCTAGTTATCCTTATCAATGGTGATGATAATTAGGTTTTAATCCACTTAGTTAACCTTTACTAAACAAAGGAAGGTCAAGTGGACTAATCAATTTGATCCTCAGGTCCTAGTCAATTCCTAAGGAAAGACTATAGTTATTGGAATTCGATTCAATTAGCAAAAATAACAATTATCAATCACGATGAGTTTGATAACTCAAGAGTCTCCAATTAATCAATTAAAGCCGAGAATATGAAGAGCCAAATCATAAATCTGAAATACCTCAATTGCATTAATAAAAGAAAATCAATCTAAACATAAAGAGTTCATAAGCCAATTCAGCAACATAAGTAATTAAATGAGAGCATTAAAGTATCTGAAAGTAAAAGAGAATTATAAAGTAAAAGAGACATTGAACCTGATAAAGAGTTGAAATACTAAATCCTTTAAGAGGAATCCTAATCCTAAAACCTAAGAGAGAGGAAAGAACCTCTCCCTCTAAAAACTACATCTAAACTATGAAAAGTGAATTATGAACTGATGATTATGAATGAATGGATTCTCTTACTTTATAGCCTCTGATCTGTGTTTTTTGGGCCGAAAACTGGGTCGAAAACAGCCCAGAAATCACTGGAGAAGAAATCTGCCACGCTGATTTTCGTCACTGCGACGCGTCCGCATGGAGCGCACGTTCGCGTCACCTAGCGTCAGGGCAACTATGGCATATTATATATCAAATCAAAGCCCCGGACGTTAGCTTTCCAACTCAATAGGAACCGCGTCGTTTGGACCTCTGTAGCTCAAGTTATGACTGTTTTAGTGCGAGAGGGTCAGGCTGACAGCTTTGCAGTTCCTTCAACTTCTTGTATTCCTTCCACTTTCGCATGCTTCCTTTCCATCCTCCAAGCCATTCCTGCCCTGTAATCTCTGAAAATACTTAACACACATATCAAGGCATCGAATGGTAATAGGAGAGGATTTAATAGTTAGCAATTTAAAGGCCAAAGAAACATGTTTCAATCATAGCACAAAATCAGGAAGGAAAACGTAAAACATGCGATTAGTATGAATAAGTGGGTAAAGAGTTGATAAAAACCACTCAATTAAGCACAAAATAAACCATAAAATAGTGGTTTATCAGCCATGTCTAGTGTTTTGGACTGAAGCTTTCTCTGAAAGCTTGGCTGGCTAGTAAGCCATGTCTAATTCCTGGACCGGAGTTTTAGACTAACATTGCATGATTCTTGGAATTCTCATTAAAAATTTTGAATTTCTTTATTTTCCTTTTCAAAATAATTTTCGAAAAAAAAAATACAAAAAAAATAAATTTAATAAAACCATGAAAATAAAAAATAATTTGTGTTTGAGTCTAGTGTCACATTTTAAGTTTGGTGTCTAGTATATTTGTAATTTTCTTGCATTTTTCTAAAATATATGCATTATGTTCTTCATCGATCTTCAAGTTGTTCTTGATGAGTTTCTTGGGTCTAATCTTTAAATTCTCTTGTTTGGTGTCTTTTCTTATTTTTCATATGCATTTTTGAATTATTAGTTCTTTGATTTGGTGTCGTGCATGTCATTCTTTTCTTAAAAATATGTGTTGATGTTCATCTTGACATTCAATGTATTCTTGCATACATTGTTTATTTGATCTTAGTTATTCATGATTAGTTTCATTTTATTGTTGCTCTCTCTCATCATTAAAAATTCAAAAAAATTTTCAAAATTATGTCTTTTCAATTCAATAATACAGAGAATTGAAGATTCAGAACATACAGCAGAGGAATTATAGAGAAAAAACTGGGCGTTCAAAACGCCCAGTGAGGAAGGACAACTGGCATTTAAATGCCAGCCAGGGTACCTGGCTGGGCATTAAACGCCCAAAAGGGTAGTACTTTGGGCGTGAAATGCCAGAATGGATACCATTCTGGGCGTTTAACGCCAGGATAGCATCAAGGAGGTAATTTTGTTTTCAATTCAAATCTTTTTCAATTTTGAAAGTTTTAAAACAAATTTTTCAAAATCTTATCTTTTTCATATCCTCTCTTATCAATCATATCTTTTTTAAAATCAAATATTTTTAAATTATTTTTCAATATTTTCGAAAATCCTTGCTACATTTAATGATTTGATTCAAAAATTTCAAGTTGTTACTTGCTTGTTAAGAAAGGTTCAATATTTGAATTTTAGAATCATATCTTTTAAATTTCTTATTAGCCAAGTCATTAATTTCCAATTATATCTTCTCAATCATATCATTAATTTAAAATTTTTTAAAATTGTTTTTCAATCATATCTTCTCAATCATATATTCTCAACCACATCTTTTTCAAAATAATTTTCAATCATATCTTTTTGATTACTGATTTCAAAATATTTTTCAAAATCACCTAACAACTTTCTCACTTTTAATTTTCGAAAAACCATTAACCATTTTTCAAAATTCTTTAACTAATTGTTTTAAATTTTAATTTTATTTTTCTTTTAAAAATTTTCGAAAATTCCCTCTCTCACCTTCTTCTATTTAAGGACTAACAATCCTCCTCAATTAGCAATTCGGACTCTCTCTCCTTTTTCATATGTTCGAATTCTTATCTACCTACCTCATCCCTCTATTCCTGTTTTCCTCTGACACCTCAAGGAATCTCTATACTGTAACATAGAGGATTCTTATTCTTTTCTGTTCTCTTCTTTTTCATATAAGCAGGAGCAAGGATAAGAGCATTCTTGTTGAAGCTGATCCGGAACCTGAAAGGACATTGAAGAGGAAGCTAAGAGAATCTAAAGCACAACACTCTGGAGAGGACCTGACAGAATTTTTTGAAAAAGAAGAAGACATGTGATGAGCGGATAATTTATACGCTTTTTGGCATTATTTTTAGATAGTTTTTAGTATGATTTAGTTAGTTCTTCGTATATTTTTATTAGTTTTTAAGCAAAATTCACATTTCTGGACTTTACTATGAGTTTGTGTATTTTTTTGTGATTTCAGGTATTTTCTGGCTGAAATTGAAGGACCTGAGCAAAAATCTGATTCAGAGGATGAAGAAGGACTGTAGATGCTGTTGGATTCTGACCTCCCTGCACTCAAAGTATATTTTCTGGAGCTAAAGATATCTAAATGGTGCGCTCTCAATTGCGTTGGAAAGTAGACATCCAGGGCTTTCCAGAAATATATAATAGTCCATACTTTGCCCGAGTTTAGACGACGCAAACTGGCGTTAAACGCCAGTTCTCTGCCCTATTCTGGCGTTAAACGTCAGAAACAGGCTACAAGTTGGAGTTAAATGCCCAAAACAGGTTACAACCTGGTGTTTAACTCCAAAAATAGCCTAGACACGTGTAAAGCTCAAGTCTCAGCCCCAGCACACACCAAGTGGGTCCCGGAAGTGGATTTTTGCACTATCTATCGTAGTTTACTCATTTTGTGTAAACCTAGGTTACCAGTTTAGTATTGAAACAACTTTTAGAGATTTATTTTGTACCTTATGACATTTTCACTTTTTACATTGTATCTCTACGGCATGAGTCTCTAAACTCCATGATTGGGGGTGAGGAGCTCTGTTGTGTCTCAATGAATTAATGCAATTACTTCTGTTTTCTATTCAATCACGCTTGTTTCTGTTCTAAGATACTCGCTTATACTTAACCATGATGAATGTGATGATCCGTGACACTCATCATCATTCTCAACCTATGAACGCGTGCCTGACAACCACTTCCGTTCTACCTTAGATTGAGTGTGTATCTCTTAGCCTCTTGGTTCATGATCAGAGTCTTCGTGGTATAGGCCAGAATTATTGGCAGCCATTCCTAAGATCCGGAAAGTCTAAACCTTGTCTGTGGTATTCCGAGTAGGATCTGGGATGGGATGACTGTGACAAGCTTCAAACTCACGAGTGTTGGGCGTAGTGACAGATGCAAAAGGATCAATGGATCCTATTCCGACATGAGTGAGAACCGACAGATGATTAGCCGTGCGGTGACAGTGCATTTGGACCATTTTCACTGAGAGGACGGATGGTAGCCATTGACAACAGTGATCCACCAATATACATCTTGCCATGGAAGGAGACCTGCGTGCGTGAAGAAGAAGACAGTAGGAAAGCAGAGATTCGGAAGACAGAGCATCTCCAATTCCTCAATCTGTTCTCCATTACTGCATAACAAGTATTATTTATTTTATGCTATTTACTCTTCATAAATATAATCACTCTTATCATTAATTTCCTGACTAAGAATTACAAAATAGCCATAGGTTGCTTCAAGCCGACAATCTCCGTGGGATCGATCCTTACTCACGTAAGGTATTACTTGGACGACCCAGTGCACTTGCTGGTTAGTGGTACGAGTTATGAAAAGTGTGATTTACAATTCGTGCACCAAGTTTTTGGCGCCGTTACCAGGGATTGTTTGAGTTTGGACAACTGACGGTTTATTTTGTTGCTTAGATTAGGAAAAATTTATCTTTTTAATTTAGAGTCACTAAAATTGCGTCTTCTATTATTATTTTTGTTGAAATTTTCTTTAAATCCTTATTTTCTCTTATTAAATTTTTCAAAAATTTTTATAAACTAATAATTGAGTTTTTCTGTTTGAGTTTAGTTTCATATTTTAAGTGTGGTGTCAATTGCATGTTTTTATTTTCTTTAAATTTTCGAATTTGTGTTCATTGTTCTTTCTTGATCTTCAAGTTGTTCTTGCTATTTTTCTTGTTTGATCTTTAGTTTTTCCTACCCTGTGTATTTTCTTATTTTTCTTGTGCATTTTCAAATTATAAGTATTCAAAAAAAAAATAAAAAAAAATTTATATACATTAAATACCTTTTTTTTTAAAACACTTTAAATTTATAACTCAATTAGCTAGAGCGTTGTGTTTATGTTCTTGGTAATTGGGAATCTTCCTCTTAAAACTTTTTCAAAAATAATTTTCTTTGATTAAATCTCGTGTCAAACTTTTAAGTTTGGTGTTCTCTTGTTATTTTTTATTTTCGAAAACTTATTTTTAGTTTTCTAAAAGTTTTAAGTTTGGTGTTCTTTTTTTGTTCTTGTGAGTCTTCAAAGTGTTCTTGAGGCTTCTTTGTGTTTTGATCTTAAAATCTTTAAGTTTGGTGTTCCTTGGTGTTTTTCCTCCAAAACATTCGAAAAAAAAACAAGGAGCATTAGATCTAAAAATTTTTAAGTCTTGTGTCATTTTATTATTTTTCTCTTTCCTCATTAAATTCAAAAATATCTTTTCTCTTTATTTTAAATTGAATTTTTGAAAATTACTTTTAAAAATTCAGATTTTTATTTTAAAAATCAAATCTTTTCAAAATTCAAAATCTTTTTCAAAAATCATATCCAAAGTTTTTCAAATATTCTCAATTAAGCAATTATTTTCATTTTCAAATTTATTTTTCCCTTGGTTTTCGAAATTTACATTTTAATTTCTAATTATTTTATTTTATTTTATCTTATTATTTTTATTTATCTTAATAATTTGGTTTGTTCTACTTCAATAAAATAAAAACAAAAATATATTTTCTTTACAATTCATATCAATTCTATTTTATCCATCATGGATCTAAGTGGAAATGAACAGTCCAGAAGGACTCTGGGATCATATGCTAATCCCACTACAGCTGCATATGGGAGTAGTATCTGTATACCTCCCATCAAAGCAGGTAGTTTTGAGCTAAATCCTCAGCTCATTGTCATGGTACAGCAAAACTGCCAGTATTCCGATCTTCCACAGGAAGAACCTACTGAGTTTCTGGCACAATTCTCACAAATTACTGACACAGTACGTGACAAGGAGGTAGATCAGGATGTATACAGGCTGTTACTGTTTTCGTTTGCTGTAAAAGACCAAGTTAAAAGGTGGTTAAATAGCCAACCCACAGCAAGCATAAGAACATGGAAACAGTTATCAGACAAATTTTTGAATCAATATTTCCCTCCAAAAAGGATGACACAGCTAAGGCTGGACATCCAAGGCTTTAAACAAGAGGATGATGAATCCCTTTATAATGCCTGGGAGAGGTACAGAAGGATGCTAAGGATATGCCCCTCTGAAATATTTTCAGAGTGGGTGCAATTAGACATCTTCTACTATGGGCTTACAAAAAGAGCTCAGATATCTCCAGACCACTCAGCTGGTGGATCTATACACATGAGAAAAACTATTGAAGAGGCTCAAGAGCTTATTGATATAGTTGCTTGAAATCAGCATCTGTACATAAGTAGTGGGTCCTCCATAAAAGAAGAAGCCAAAGCAGTGTCTACTGAACTTGGTCCTCCAGAACAAGTTGCTGAACTCAATCAACAATTGTATTTTCTAATAAAACAGCTAGCAGAGTTTAAGGAGATGCTACAAGACACTAAAAATGCTAATAAAAATATGGAAGCACAATTAAATCAGACAAAACAGCAGTTATCAAAGCAAATAACAGAAGAGTGCCAGACAGTTCGATTAAGAAGTGGAAAAACATTAAATACCTCACTTCAGAGCAGCAGAAAGCCAAGAAAAGAACAACTGACAGAGGATGAGCAAAATATTATCCAAAATCCCTCTGAGGACAGTAAGAGCCCAGAGAGGAATAACTCTGGCATTCAAATGCCAGAAAAGGATGCAAAGTTGGCGTTAAACACCCAACTCACGCGCAGTTCTGGCATTCAAACTCCAGAAACAGGCAAGGAACTAGCGTCAAACGCCTAATGGAAGCTCAGTTCTGGCGTTCAAACGCCAGAAACAGGTAAGAAGTTGGCGTCCAACGCCAATCCAGCTTCTAACTCTGGCATTCAAACGCCAGTGAGGGATCAGACACACACAAGTACTGATAGCAACCCCTTTAAAAAGGCTTCTCTAACTACCTCTGTAGGAAATAAACCTGCAGCAACTAAGGTTGAGGAATACAAAGCCAAGATGCCTTATCCTCAAAAACTCCGCCAAGAGGAGCAGGATAAACAATTTGCCCACTTTGCAGACTATCTCAGGACTCTTGAAATAAAGATTCCGTTTGCAGAGGCACTTGAGTAAATACCCTCTTATGCCAAGTTCATGAAAGAGATCTTGAGTCATAAGAAGGATTGGAGAGAAATTGAAAGAGTTCTCCTCACTGAAGAATGCAGTGTAGTCATTCTGAAAAGCTTCCTAGAAAAGCTTAAAGATCCCAGGAGCTTTATGATACCATGCATATTAGAGGGTAATTGCACCAAGACAGCTTTATGTGATCTTGGGGCAAGCATCAACCTAATACCTGCATCCACTATCTCCATTAAATACCCATCAGGCGTGATTGAAGACATGATTGTTAGGGTTGGGCCATTCGCCTTTCCCACTGACTTTGTAGTGCTGGAAATGGAGGAGCACAAGAGTGCTACTCTCATTCTAGGAAGACCTTCCCTAGCAATTGGACAAACTTTTCCGGTGATCATAAGCTCTGCTTTAAATCCACTGGAAGAGGAAGTGCTACTTCAAGTGCTAAGGACACACAAGACAGCTCTTGGGTGGTCCATAAGTGATCTTAAGGGCATCAGCCCAGCAAGATGCATGCACAAGATCCTATTGGAGGACGATGCTAAGCCAGTGGTTCAACCACAAAGGCGGCTAAATCCAGCCATGAAGGAAGTGGTACAGAAAGAGGTCACCAAGTTACAGGAGGCTGGGATTATTTATCCTATTTCTGATAGCCCCTAGGTGAGCCCTGTCCAAGTTGTTCCCAATAAGGGAGGCATGACAATAGTTCATAATGAAAAAAATGAACTGGTTCCTACAAGAACAGTTACAAGGTGGCGTATGTGTATTGACTACAGAAGGCTCAATATAGCCACCAGGAAAGATCACTTTCCTTTACCATTCATAGACCAGATGCTAGAGAGACTAGCAGGTCATGAATATTACTGCTTTTTGGATGGCTATTCAGGCTACAACCAAGTTGCAGTAGATCCTCAGGACCAAGAGAAAACAGCATTCACATGTTCTTCTGGAGTGTTTGCCTACAGAAAGATGCCTTTTGGTCTGTGCAATGCACCTGCAACCTTTCAGAGGTGCATGCTCTCTATCTTCTCTGATATGGTAGAGAAATTTCTGGAAGTCTTCATGGATGACTTTTCAGTATTTGGAGACTCATTCAGCTCCTGCCTTAACCATCTAGCACTTGTTCTGAAAAGATGCCAAGAGACCAACCTAGTTTTAAACTGGGAAAAATGTCACTTATGGTGACTGAAGGGATTGTCCTTGGGCATAAAATCTCAAACAAGGGAATAGAGGTGGATTAAGCTAAAGTTGAAGTAATTGAAAAATTACCACCACCTGCCAATGTTAAGGCAATCAGAAGCTTTCTGGGGCATGCAGGATTCTACAGGAGGTTTATAAGGGATTTTTCAAAAATTGCAAAACCTCTGAGCAACTTGCTAGCTGTTGACATGCCATTTGTGTTTGACACAGAGTGTCTGCAGGCGTTTGAAACTCTGAAAGCTAAGCTGGTCACAGCACCAGTTATTTCTGCACCAGACTGGACATTACCATTCGAACAAATGTGTGATGCTAGTGACCATGCCATTGGTGCAGTATTGGGGCAGAGGCATGACAAGCTTCTACATGTCATTTATTATGATAGCCGTGTCTTAAATGATGCCCAAAAAAATTACACAACCACAGAAAAAGAATTGCTTGCAGTGGTTTATGCCATTCACAAGTTTAGATCATACTTAGTAGGATCAAAAGTGATTGTGTACACTGACCATGCTGCTCTTAAATATCTACTTACAAAGCAGGATTCAAAACCCAGGCTCATAAGATGGGTATTGCTTCTGCAAGAGTTTGATATAGAAATAAGAGACAAAAAAGGGACAGAAAACCAAGTGGCTGATCATCTGTCCCGGATAGAACCAGTAGAAGGGGCATCCTTTCCCTCTATTGAGATATTTGAAACCTTTTCGGATGAGCATTTGTTTGCCATTCAGGAAACACCATGGTTTGCAGACATTGCAAACTATAAAGCTGCAAGATTCATAGCCAAGGAGTACAGCAGGCAACAAAAGAAAAAATTAATTACTGATGCAAAGTACTACTTGTGGGATGAACCTTATCTCTTTAAGAGATGTGCAGACGGAATAATCCGTAGGTGTGTGCCTAGAGAAGAAGCACAGAAGATCTTATGGCATTGCCATGGGTTACAATATGGAGGACATTTCGGAGGTGAGCGAACAGCCACTAAGGTCCTCCAATGTGGCTTCTACTGGCCTACCCTCTATAGAGATTCCCGAGAGTTTATACGTAACTGTGACAGTTGCCAGAGAGCTGGTAATCTGCCTCATGGTTATGCCATGCCTCAACAGGGAATCTTGGAGATTGAGTTTTTTAATGTGTGGGGTATTGACTTCATGGGCCCTTTCCCACCATCATACTCAAACACTTATATTCTGGTGGCAGTCGGTTATGTATCCAAATTGGTAGAGGCCATTGCCAGACCCACTAATGATACTAAGACAGTGCTGAAGTTCCTCCAGAAATATATCTTCAGCAGGTTTAGTGTCCCTAGAGCACTAATCAGTAATGGGGGCACTCACTTCTGCAACAAACAGCTTTACTCTACTATGGTCCAGTATGGAATTAGCCACAAGCTGGCAACTCCATATCATCCACAGACAAATGGGCAAGCTGAAGTCTCTAATAGAGAACTAAAAAGAATCCTGGAACGGACTGTAAGTACCCGTAGAAAGGATTGGGCGAGAAGCTTGGATGATGCTCTGTGGGCTTACAGAACAGCATTCAAGACTCCTATAGGGACCTCTCCATACCAGCTTGTGTATGGTAAGGCCTGTCATCTGCCCGTGGAACTGGAGCATAAGGCCTACTGGGCAACCAAATTCCTAAACTTTGATGCCAATTTAGTCGGAGAGAAAGGTTGTTCCAACTGAATGAGCTAGAGGAATTTAGACTCACTGCCTTCGAAAATGCCAAGCTTTACAAAGAGAAAGCAAAAAGGTGGCATGAGAGAAAGTTGTCATCTAGAGTCTTTGAACCAGGACAGAAGGTTCTGCTGTTTAACTCTAGGCTCAGGCTATTTCCCAGGAAACTGAAATCCCGGTGGAGGGGACCATATGTGATTACAAGTGTGTCACCATATGGCTATGTAGAGCTTCAAGACATTGAGGCAAGAAAACGCCACTAAGAGGTATATTTGGGCGTTAAACGCCCAAAAGAAGCATTTACTGGGCGTTTAACGCCATACCTGCAGCATCCTGGGCGTTCAGAAAAACGCCCAGTGATGACAGATTTCTGGCGTTTAACGCCAGCCAGAAGCAACAGCTAGGCGTTAAACGCCCAAAAGAGGCTACAGATGGGCGTTAAACGCCCAAAACAAGCAGCAATTGGGCGTTTAACGCCATGATTGTGGAGGGGAGGAAGTTTTTGTTTCCAACTTGATTTTTTTCAAAATTTCATATTTCCATCCATTTTTCTTGCATAAACATGTTCCCATACTTTCATTTTTCAAACTTTTTCCAAAACAATTTTTAAAATATCTTAATCCTAAAATTAAATCTTTCTCAATTCTTCTTCAACCTCTTCTCAAATATTTTTCAAAACAAATCTATCGTTTTCAAATTTTTTCAAACTCATCAATATCTTTTTCAAATCTTCACAATATTTTTAGAACAAATATATCTTTTTCAAATATCTTTCATATCTTCTCAATTTTAAATTACATCTTTTCCTATCTTACTTATCTTTTCCAAATCACATTTTCTATCATATCTTTTTAAAAGATTTTCGAAAACCCACCCCTTCCCCTTTAAATCCTCGTTCAGCCTCCCCCATCTCATCCACAAATTTGAACTTGGCTCTCCCTTTATCCCTCTCCTTTCTTTTCTTTTGCTTGAGGACAAGCAAACCTCTAAGTTTGGTGTGTTATCCGTGATCACTAAGCCAATAACCACCAAGATCATGGCTCCTAAGGGAAAACAAACCAACTCAAGTGGCAAGAAAGAGAATATTCTAAAATCACTTTGGAATCAAGGAAAGTTCTTAACCAAAGAACATTCAGACCATTACTACAAAATAATGGGTCTAAAGTCAGTGATCCCCGAAGTTAAGTTCGATTTGAAAGAAGACGAATATCCGGAGATCCAAGAGCAAATTCGAAACAAGAGATGGGAAGTCCTAGCTAATCCTGAAACAAAGGTGGGAAGAAACATGGTTCAGAAATTCTACTCTAATCTGTGGCAGACAGACAGGCAGAGAATAGCTGGAACCGCATTCTATGACTATCGAACTCTGGTCAAAGGGAAGATTGTTCACACCCACCCTGACAAAATAAGGGAGATCTTCAAGCTGTCTCAACTGCAAGATGACCCAGACTCCTTTAATAGGAGAATGATGAGACCAAATCAGAGATTGGACAAAATCCTAGAGGACATATGCCTCCCTAGAGCCAAATGGACAACCAACACAAAGGGTGTCCCAAACCAACTCAAAATAGGAGATCTCAAACCAGTCGCCAGAGGCTGGCTGGACTTTATTGGGCACTCTATACTGCCCACTAGCAACCGCTCTGAAGTCACCATCAAAAGAGCAGTGATGATTCATTGCATTATGCTGGAAAAAGAAGTGGAAGTTCATCAGCTGATTTCTTGTGAGCTTTACAAAATTGCAAACAAGAACTCCAAAGATGCCAAATTGGCTTATCCAAGCTTGATCTCTCTGTTATGTAAAGATGCTAGGGTAAAAATGGAAGTAGATGATTATATCTCAGTTGAGCAACCAATCACCAAAAAGTCAATGGAAGGACAAATGTAGGACGACCCCATCAAGAGGAGAGCACAGGAGTTCCTCCCGGAAATTCTTCAATTTGAATACTGGGGGTGCCTAGAAGCATCTATCACCCAGTTACAAGAAGCTACGAATCAACTGAAGGAAGAACAACAAAATCAAAACAGCATGCTCTACAAACTGCTTAGGGAACAAGAAGAGCAAGGGCGTGAACTGAAGGAACTGAAGCGTTAGAAGCTATCTCTTGAAGGGCCAAGTACCCCATAGACTAAAGAGGCATCTACCTCCCAAAATAAAGGTTGTTGAGTTCTAACTCTGTGATAACCTTTTATCCATTTTAAGAGTACATGAGTATTAGAATTAGAGTCATTGAATTAGAGTCATTTATCTTTATGTCTTTAATTTCCTTTCTTTTATTACTAAGTGTCTGCTTTTATGCCTAATTCATATTATTTCCATTAAATAATAAATAAAGATTGGAGTCTATGCCTTAAAGTTATGAATGTCCTATGAATCCATCACTTTTCTTAAATGAAAAATGCCTTTAATCATAAAAGAACAAGAAGTACATAAATTTTGAATTCATCCTTGAAATTAGTTTAATTAATTTGATGTGGTGACAATACTTTCTGTTTTCTGAATGAATGCTTGAACAGTGCATATGTCTTTTGATATTGTTGTTTATGAATGTTAAATATGTTATCTCTTGAAAGAATGATGAAAAGGAGAAATGTTATTGATAATCTGAAAAATCATAAAATTGATTCTTGAAGCAAGAAAAAGCAGTGAATACAAAAGCTTGCAAAAAAAAATGGCGAAAAAAAGGGGGAGAAAGAAAAAGAAAAAGCAAGTAGAAAAAGTCAAAAGCTCTTTAAACCAAAAGGCAAGAGCAAAAAGCCAATAGCCCTTAAAACCAAAAGGCAAGGGTAGAAAGGATCCAAGGCTTTGAGCATTAATGGATAGGAGGGCCCAAAGGAATAAAATCCTGGCCTAAGCGGCTAAACCAAGCTGTCCCTAACCATGTTCTTGTGGCGTGAAGTCCCGCTCATCTGATTGGAGCTAAGTTTCTTTGATATTTTGGAATTTATAGTATATTCTCTTCTTTTTATGCTAGTTTGATTTTCAGTTGCTTGGGGACAAGAAACAGGTTACAAGTTGGAGTTAAATGCCCAAAATAGGTTACAACCTGGCGTTTAACTCCAGAAACAGCCTAGGCACGTGTAAAGCTCAAGTCTCAGCTCCAGCACATACTAAGTGGGCCCCGAAAGTGGATTTCTGCACTATCTATCGTAGTGTACTCATTTTCTGTAAACCTAGGTTACCAGTTTAGTATTTAAACTACTTTTAGAGATTTATTTTGTACCTTATGAAATTTTCACGTTTTACATTGTATCTCTACGGCAAGAGTCTCTAAACTCCATGATTGGGGGTGAGGAGCTCTGCTGTGTCTCGATGAATTAATGCAATTACTTCTGTTTTCTATTCAATCACGCTTGTTTCTGTTCTAAGATACTTGCTTATACTTAACCATGATGAATGTGATGATCCATGACACTCATCATCATTCTCAACCTATGAACGCGTGCCTGACAACCACTTCCGTTCTACCTTAGATTGAGTGTGTATCTCTTAGCCTCTTGGTTCATGATCAGAGTCTTCGTGGTATAGGCTAGAATTATTGGCGGCCATTCCTGAGATCCGAAAAGTCTAAACCTTGTCTGTGGTATTCCGAGTAGGATCTAGGATGGGATGACTGTGACAAGCTTCAAACTCATGAGTGTTGGGCGTAGTGACAGACGCAAAAGGATCAATGGATCTTATTCCGACATGAGTGAGAACCGACAGATGATTAGCCGTGCGGTGATAGCGCATTTGGACCATTTTCACTGAGAGGACGGATGGTAGCCATTGACAACGGTGATCGACCAACATACAGCTTTCCATGGAAGGAGACCTGCATGCATGAAGAAGAAGACAGTAGGAAAACAGAGATTCGGAAGACAGAGCATCTCCAATTCCTCAATCTGTTCTCCATTACTCCATAACAAGTATTATTTATTTTATGCTATTTACTCTTCATAAATATAATCATTCTTATCATTGATTTCCTGACTAAAAATTACAAAATAGCCATAGCTTGCTTCAAGCCGACAATCTCCGTGAGATCGATCCTTACTCACGTAAGGTATTACTTGGACGATCCAGTGCACTTTCTGGTTAGTGGTACGAGTTGTGAAAAGTGTGATTTAAAATTCTTGCACCAACATGGCCGAACCCCACAACAATGGTAGAGATGCAAGGAAGTTGCTTGGTGACTTTATTGCACCCTCTTCTGACTTCTGTGGAAGGAGCATCTCAATTCCTGTAATTGGAGCAAACAACTTTGAGCTTAAGCCTCAATTAGTTTCTCTAATGCAGCAGAATTGCAAGTTTCATGGACTTTCATTGGAAGATCTTCATTAGTTTTTAGCTGAATTCTTGCAAATCTGTGACACTGTTAAGACCATTGGGGTTAATCCTGAGGTCTACAGACTTATGCTTTTTCCCTTTGCTGTAAGAGACAGAGCTAGGACATGGTTGGACTCACAACCTAAAGAAAGCCTGAACTCTTGGGAAAAGCTGGTCAATGCCTTCTTGGCAAAGTTCTTTCCACCTCAAAAATTGAGTTAGCTTAGAGTGGAAGTCCAGACCTTCAGACAGAAGGAAGTCGAATCCCTCTGTGAAGCTTGGGAAAGATACAAGCAGTCGATCAGAAGGTGTCCTTCTGGCTTTCTTTCAGAATGGAGTATCATATGCATATTCTATGATGGTCTGTCTGAACTGTCCAAGATGTCATTGGACAACTTTGCTGGTGGATCTCTTCATCTGAAGAAGACGCCTGAAGAAGCCCAGGAACTCATTGAAATGGTTGCAAATAACCAGTTCATGTACACTTCTAAAAGAAATCTTGTAAACAATGGGACAACTCAGAAGAATGGAGTTCTTGAGATTGATACTCTGAACACCATACTGGCTCAGAATAAAATATTGACTCAGCAAGTTAATATGATTTCTCAAAAGTTTGACTGGAATGCAAGCTGCATCCTGCAGTAATAAAAAAGCTTCCTCTGTAGAAGAAGCTTATGATCCTGAGAATCCTGGAATAGAAGAGGTAAATTCAGTGACGGATCCAGAAAATTTTGATAGTGGGGGCGAAATATATATAACATAATAATAATTTTTATAATAAAAATATTACGTTTACATAAAAAATTAGCTATCAAATTATCTACTATAAATTTGTGTATAAATACATATATCATTTAACTTATTTTTAATGTGTATTTTGTATTTCAAAATTTGTATTTTAAAATTTATTCTGTACAAGTGATTATTTTATATATACGTAGCATAATTCTTGTTATAATTATATTTTGTTATTGTAAAATATGATTAGGTTTCAAAAAATCTAATTACAAATTAAAATACTAAAATAGTAATTTATATAATAACATATAAATTAAAATTTAATTTTTTATATTTCATATTTTAAAACTTTGACAATATAATTAAAATGTCTTTTTTTTGTATATGTCGTTAAACAATCATTTAAAACTCAACTTTCATACAATTAGCTCTTGATGATATTCATAGTTGAAAAGGTTCATTTAATTAGTGTAGTTATTATGAAAAAACTAAAGCTAATTTTAAAAAAAGAAATACAAATGGATAGATAATATTCTTTCGAGTCGATTTCTAAGAAAGAACATCAATCTTATTTAAATTTGAAACTTGATCATTATAATGGACATCTAATATGAAGTTCTCAAATTGGCTATCAAGTGTCAAAAGTTGAATAAAAAATTATTGTAGGGTCAAATTTAATAATTTAGTGGGGCAAATAAATATTATTATTATATATACTACTCAATAAAATTTCAAATTGTAGTGGGGGCGTTTGCCCCCACACCCTAAAGAATGGATCCGTCCCTAGGTGAATTACATGGGAGAACCCTATGGAAACACCTACAATCCTTCATGGAGGAATCATCCTAATCTCTCATGGAAGGATCAACAGAAGCCTAATCAAGGCTTCAATAGTAATAATGGTGGAAGAAACAGGTTTGGCAATAGCAAACCTTTTCCATCATATTCTCAGCAACAGATAGAGAATTCTAAGTAGAGCAACTCTGACTTAGCAACTGTAGTCTCTGATCTAGATAAGACCACTCTCAGTTTCATGACTGAAACAAGGTCCTCCATTAGAAATTTGGAGGCACAAGTGGGTCAGCTGAGTAAGAAGGTTACTGAACTCCCTCCTAGTACTCTCCCAAGCAATACAGAAGAGAATCCAAAAAAAGAGTGCAAGGCCATAACTATAACCTACATGGCCAAATCTGGGGAGGAAGAAAAGGCAGTAATTTCCAGTGAGGAAGGCCTCAATGGATATTCACTGGCCTCCAAGGAGTTCCCTAATGAGGAACCAAGGGAATCTGAGGCTCATACGGAGACCATAGTGATTCCACTAAACTTACTGTTGCCATTCATGAGCTCTAATGAGTATTCTTCTTCTGAAGAGGATGAAGATATTGTTGAAGAGCAAGTTGCTTAATATCTAGGAGCAATCATGAAACTGAATGCTAAGCTATTTGGTAATGAGACTTGGGAGGATGAACCTCCATTGCTCATCAATGAACTGAATAATCTGGTTCAACTGAAATTATCTCAGAAGAAACAGGATCCTAGAAAGTTCTTAATACCTTGTACCATAGGCACCATGACCTTTGAGAAGGCTCTATGTGACCTAGGGTTAACTGTAAACCTTATGCCCCTCTCTGTAATGGAGAAACTAGGGATCCTTGAGGTGCAAGCTGCAAGAATCTCACTAGAGATGGCAGACAATTTAAGGAAATTGGCTTATAGACTTGTAGAGGATGTCTTGATAAAGGTTGAAGGCTTTTACATCCCTGCTGACTTCATAATCCTAGACATTGGGAAGAATAAGGATGAATCCATCATCCTTGGCAGACCCTTCCTAGCCACAGCAAAAGCTGTGATTGATGTTGACAGAGGAGAGTTGGTCCTTCAAGTGAATGGGGACTACTTTGTGTTTAAGGCTCAAGGATCTCCCTCTGTAACCATGAGGAGGAAGCATGAAAAGCTTCTCTCAATGCAGAGTTAGTGGGATTTCTTCAAACCAACAATCTTCGTGGGATTCGACCCTTACTCACGTAAGGTATTACTTGGACGACCCAGTGCACTTGCTGGTTAGTGGTACGAGTGTGGAAAGTGTAATTCACAATTCGTGCACCAAGTTTTTGGCGCCGTTGCCGGGGATTGTTCGTGTTTGAACAACTAACGGTTTATTTTGTTGCTTAGATTAGGAAAATTTTTCCTTTTGGTTTAGAGTCTCTTATTATTGTTCTTGGTTAAAAATATCCTTCTTCAAAACAAGTGTTACATTTGTTACATTTATGGCTAGAGTGTTGGTTTATGTTTTTGATGATTGGGCACCAGTTTTATTAAAAATCTTTTTCAAAAATAATTTTCCCTTGTTTCCCTTGATTGCCAAACTTTAAGTTTGGTGTTTTCTTGTTGATTTTTCTTGGGTTTTCTAAAAATTTTAAGTTTGGTGTTCCTTATTCATGTTCTTGTGTTCTTGTGAGTCTTCAAAGTGTTCTTCAGTTTTCCTTGTGTCTTGATCTTAAAATTTTTAAGTTTGGTGTTCCTTGGTGTTTTTCCTCCAAAATTTTCGAAAACAAGGAGCACTAGATCTAAAAATTTTAAATCTTGCGCTATCCTATTGTTTTTCTCTTTCCTCACTAAATTCAAAAATATCCTTTCTCTCCACTTTCAAAACAAATTTTCAAAAATTAAATAACAAAAAAAAAAATTTTTTTTTAAAATCTTTTCCAAATCATATCTTTTTCAAAACCTTCTAACCACTTTTTCTCTCCTCATTTTTTTGAAAATCATAATTTTTGTTATTTTTATTTTTGGTTAAGTTGTCCTCTTTCCATAAAATAAAATAATTAAAAAGGTAAATCAGTCCAAGTTATATCCATATATCCATCATGGACATAAATGGAAATGAACAGTCCAGGAGGACTCTGGGGTCATAT